>NW_028227267.1:57801351-58323851 GCF_978045245.1 Mus caroli
GGCAAGCTTAATACTCAGGAAGAGTTTGTTTTCTCAGCTTGACTCTAAAGGCTGGAAAAAATAGATGTCCTACCTCAAAGGCAGTGGGGCAGAAAGTATTCTCTTACTCAGCCCTTCGCTGGGTAGATGAGACCCATCATGTTAGGGAAAGCAATCTATTTTACTCAACCTACCAACTCACATGTTAATTTCATCCAGAAATGCTCTTTTAGACACATGAGAGTAATGTTTGGCCATATTTCTGGACATCTCATAGTCTAGTGATGCAAAATGTAGTTGACCTGGCATACACACACACACACACACACACACACACACACACACACTGAAAGTGGAATGGAGACTAGTTGAGAAGAGGAAGGGGACTAGTTAAAGTAGATAGGACTAGTTGAGAAGACAAAGGGAACTAGTTAGAGTAGGTGGGAGACAGGAGAGGGTAAAGGAGGTGAACTTGATAAGAAAGTATTATCTATGTTTGAAAATGTTATGATGAAGCCTAGTATTATCTATAATGAATATAAACTAATAAGAACATAAAAATTAAACCTGCAAAATGAACTATTAGTATCTATGAATAGTGTCAAAATATTTGTTAGAATTTAATTTCCACATATTTGTTTGGTTAATGATTGTATGATAGACATGACCATGCTTTCAGAACTTAGCAGAAGGCAAAGCATGAGAAAGTTGCAGTACAATTATAATAAATAAATGGGATGTTCTTTTTTTCAAAGAATTATATAAAATCTCTAGATCTCCTTTGTCTTGTGTCATAGCCCCAGAGTATATGCCACCACTGCCATCAAGAAGTGGCATGGTGGTCCTCTCATAGTTCTATGAAAGGTGCTACCTCCCATGCCTCCAAGGTGCTTACATTTAAATAAACTCTCAACAGGTCACCGGGTTTCACAAGGACCACTTAGGCAGGGGTTTGTGCTTTTGTGATAGGACACAAGGATCCAGTGGTTTTTCTTACTATCAGTTCCATCTAACCTGCCTTGTCTCGGAGGAACACTGGAGCGGACTCATCTCAATAAAATGCTTTTTTTCTTCCTTTAGTTCCTTGGGTGGTCTGGAACTTACTATGCAGACCAGGCTGGTCTGGAACTCAGAGAATCACTTGCCTCTGTCACACTAGTGCTGGGGTTAAAATTGTTCTGTTTCAGTGTCTCACGTCAGTCGAGACTACGACTAAGCCAAAGCTGTCAACGTCCGTCTGGCCTAGCTGGTAAGATTACACGACTCTTAGCCCAGGAAAATAGTGTTGGGGTGTGCAGAACATCCTGCGTATGGGACTCCTTCTTGTGGGGTTGGCTTATGAAAGGTGTAGCTCCTACAATCTCTAGTCCAATAGACCAGGAGGCAAAACCTGCTACAATGGTCTTTATTCTGTGATAAACTTTCTCAGAGGCCTTTGCTCAGTGGCTAGTCCAAAAGAAAGGTGTCAGATGACTTGAGGTCTTAGATAGCTAGTCTTGTTTAGAAGTTTCATCCACAGCAATATAAACAAAACAAGACATACCCAATACACAATAACAAAACCCTAAAACAAAAGACTGGCTTTCCTTGGATTCTGTGGCCATTCCTGCTGCTGCTTTCCCCTGTGACTTGGAAGTAGATTTCCTATTCCATTGTTCTTCTCCCATTCTCCCTCTTCTTGGTGGCTACCTGTTGCAGTGCGGCCTAACTGCTCTACACCTTGCCGAGACTCTTTCCCTGAGCCTAACCATCCGGCTTCTCACCATGAAGCTCATTCTCCTTTCTAGCTTACACTTGCCATTTGAGCTGATGAGATCTTTAGCTTTTCCCAGCCAGACTCTCTATGCAGCTAGCTAAAATGACCTTGAACCGATCATCCTGCTTCCACTTCCTGAAAGTGGGGATTGCAGGCCCAAGCTAACTTGGCTTGGCTTCTGTGGTGTTGGGGATGGAAGGCAAGGCTTTGTGCATGCCAGGGAAGCTCTTTCCTACCTGAGATCCATCCAATCCTGCTTCTCTGATCCAATTTTAAAACCTGTCACTTCACCACTGCTAACTCTGGAGGCAGCACGTTCCTTTTATGGTGATTTAGAAAACTAGATGTAATTGCTTCATAATAATTTTCTTCCTAGACTTCCTGTTCAGCTCAAAATTTTGTTATCCTCAGGTGTTCACAGCAAGTTGCTAAGGAAAACACAAAATCTGCCACTAACACAAATAGCCTCTCACAGGAATTTTGGAGTTGATTTTGTTTTAGATAATCTGTCATTAATTGTGTCTCCCTCCCCACTCCCTCCCACTCCCCCACTCCCCCATTTCAAGAGCAAACAAGAATTCACTGAGAAATCAGGTGATTAAACTCCAGGTGGGCACACCTCACAGTTGGGGTGAGTAGCTGTTATAATAAGTCACTTTAGACAGAGCTTCAAATGAAAAGCCCTTAAAAACTCTTTAAATAATAAAGCATTTAAGAGTTTGTTGGAATTAAGAAAAAAAAATACATGAAAAATACTTCATCAGAAGGAATGAAAAGTTGTTGCCCTCACTGTCTTTCAACATATAGTCAACGATGAGCCCACCATGCTCCAACAGAGAGTATCAAACTCTCGGTCACACAGACAACCGTGCTTTAAAGTCCCTGAACGAAACAAAGGGGCCTGGACATAGGAAAGTGACTTGTTGCAGAGCTGCAGAGCCGGGTGGGGACTGTACAGGAAGGAAGGCGGGTAAGGGGGAGGGAGGGTTGAGAGTCATCAAAATGTGTTGTATGTGGGTATGGAACTGTTGAAAAGCAAATTTAGCCAATAAAAAGCAAGGGAACACACAAAAATAAAATGTATTTTCATCATCATGAGAAAAAGTGCAAAGAATTAATTATCCTTGTAAAATTGGAAAATGTTTCATTTGCTAACAATAAAAAATGGCTTTTGCTGGCATTGTTTTTGTTTTAGGATTAAAAAAATAATGTAATCCTTATAGAGTCTTACAGGCAAGTAAATTTGTGAGACTTAATTGGACACGAAGTAAATGTGAAAGCTAAATGTGGTTTGGACAGTGCTACACACGCACAACACTCCTGGTGTAATTTGCATGAAAAGGAAATCAAAGAGCGAGAACTCTCAGACTGATCGGCTGTGAAGGACTTAATTCAAAACAGTTTTCTGCTTGAAAAAAGTGATTTATTTTAAATGTACTTTTGAAAAACAAAAGCCTTGCTGGTAACCACCATTTTAGGTGTATTATCTCAATGTGGGATTTCAGTAAAAGGTCAAATCTTAGAGAAGTATTTTTGGTCTGACTCAGTCCTGATCACAGATAAATTTTATCAAGAAAATGAAACAAGTTGAGCATTTTAAAACCCCGAGAGAGCTTGTTTAAAGAGGCAGCACGTCCCCCTCCCTGCCCCCGCCACAATAAAGACTCTAAGGAGAGAGCTTTGGTTGAGAAAAATCTAAAATGAACACATTTAGATGCTCCTGTGCAAGTTTTCTGCACACAGGTTAGAATGGTAGTCGGGCTCCTTTGGAGCAAACAAGGCACAGTTGCTGTTTTGTTTTGTTTCAGTTCAATAGGCAAATTGAACTTCCTGCTTTATAACTGCCCTTAATTAAAGTGCTCTATTTTATCCCAGAAGTGCAAGTGGGGAGCTTCAATTTCAGTTTAAACCTTGTTTAACAGTCCCCAGCCCACTTCCCGCGGAACTCCCTGTGGACCCTTCTCATTTTTTTTTTCCAGGATCTAGCATGACTTCTGCATTTGTCATTGGCTAGGGAGCATTCCAAAGCCTGGCCTTGCTGGCAGCTCCCTGGGCTGATGTCCTGACTCACTGTGGGAGAAGACTGTGTCATCCTTGCCAAAAAGGAAGCCCTGACCTGAGCAGCCCCTGACTCATTAACCTTAGCTAGTTCAGAGGTTGGAATGGGGGAGCGAAGGAAGCTACCGTAGATCTGTGGATTAAACTGTGCACCGAGGAAAGAGCAAGCAAGCCTCAGGTCCTTGAAAAGGCCTGCTTGCAGGGAGTTGGGGGTGGGGGTGGGGTAGTGCAAAGCAGCCTAACTCAGAAGCTTACCAGCCTACAGTAGGGTCAAGCCTTGGTTCACACAGGAACTTCAAGTTCAGGCTATGGTGGCTTGGTGTTGCTGCTTGTCATTGCCCCACTGATTGGGAGCTGCTGTGGCAGATACGGCCTCACTTCCAGATAGAGGCTAGACTTCATATAGCTAGGCTAGGAAAGGACTCAGATTTAACAATCAAAATATGGTTTCTATTGAATGCACGCCACATTCTCCCAAATCTACTGTTGAAAAATCGCAAGCCAAACCACTGTTTAATGTGTCCAGCAGTGAGAGCCTGTGTGGGTCAAGCTTTCTAGTCTCCAGCTCATTTCCTATTCCTACAGAAGTTGTACAGTCTGCTGGAGGTGCAGAGGCAGTACAACCTCCAGGCTGGAGACCTGTTTGTACGCTCAGCAAAAATCTGCCTGAGAGAAGAGAGTTGACTCCAGGCCATTTTCATTTTTCTACCTTCCCTCTGACAAAACCCCATCTTGACTCCTGCACCTTTAACAGCTCTTTGCTGTGTAAACTCTGGTGAGCACTATTGACCTGAACAGGGCTAGATTCTGCTGCTAGCTTGTGTCTGCTTTTCCTTACAGAGAACACTCAGATTTGGTTCATATATTGGCAGCAACATGTCCAGCCTGGACAGTGACAGTAGTCTAGGTCAACTGGAATTTGTCACCGAAGATAAGGACAGTGAGTTTGCAGCTAGGTATGGGTCGTGCTTTGAATGTGCTTGGCCCGGGAAGTGGCACTATTTGGAGGTGTGGCCTTGTTGGGGGAAGTGTGTCACTCTGAGTATGGACTTTAATTTTTTTCTTTTTTTTTGGTTTTTCGAGACAGGGTTTCTCTGTGTAGCCCTGGCTGTCCTGGAACTCACTCTGTAGACCAGGCTGGCCTTGAACTCAGAATTCCGCCTACCTCTGCCTCCCAAGTGCTGGGATTAAAGGTGTGCACCACCACTGCCCGGTGAGTGTGGACTTTAAGACCCTTGTCTTAGCTGCCTGGAAGCCAGTTTGACTGTGGAACAAGATGTAGAACTCTCAGCTCCTCTAGTCCCACATTTGCCTGGATGCTGCCATGCTCCAGCCTTGATGATAATGGGCTGAACTTCTGAAACTGTAGGCCCAGTCACAATTAAATGTTGATCTTTTAAGAGTTGCCTTGGTCATGGTATCTGTTCACAACAGTAAATCCCTAACTAAGACAGCATGACTGAGAAACCCAGTTCTGATCAGTGAGACCTGAGCAGAAGTCTGCTGGGAAGAAGGGGGTGAGGAGGAACAGGAGAAGGCAGATTTGCAAGAAAGCTTTTGTGCTTCTGATGGCAGATGAAAGGGTGCCCAAAACACTGTGCTCTTGACCTTTCATCTTTGCTTGATTGCAAATGTAAGCTAGAGCTGGGTCAGCCGCTTGTGACCATGAAGTTATAAGCCCAATTGCTTACTCTGTGACGGTAATAACCCTTTACCTGCATGAGACACCACCATTGGAGGATTCTATCATTTGACTCAAGATTCTTAATGGATGTGTGTGAAGAAAATGCTTTTAAAGTTTTTTTTTTTTTTTTAACCTATTTTATATTTACCCTGAATCTTTAAGGTAGGAAGTGGTGGTAAAGATTATAGTCTGCATGGGTTAAACACATTGGTGACTAACTCTGAGTCACCAAGAACACATCAGTGTAGCATTAAGGAAGAAATGACTCCAGTGTGTCTCCCTGGAGTCATTTAACCAAGAATGAGTCCAGATTTGAATTATCTACTTTATGTTTACTGTGTCTTCTCTCCACTGTCTGTTGTACAGTCTGAATCTGTACTTGCCTGAATCTTGTGAATCTGTCCCTGTGTCTGTGTTAATGTCTGTCTATGTGTAACTGTATGTGTGTGTATGTGTGTGTCTGTCTGTCCCTCACAAAGGGATTTGCTTTGTATTTGTTGGACAGCACAGAGAACATCACATGGGGGAAGGGATGAGGAATACTTCATAGAAATCTTTAACAGAGTTTATAAAGGATTGAGTCAGGGACTCCAACTGACCCCAACTGACCAAGATAATAAACAGTATTACAAACACCATTGTTTACCAACCAATATAAATATATACGTTATGTTCAACATTTGTGGTGGAGCTTCACTTTAGAAGATTGTTTTCAACATCTGTGTTTGCTGCTTTCAGCAAATGCTATCCGTGACTGTTCTGGGTCAGGGACATGAAAGAGTACCTAACTTTAGATTGCAGCTATGCATTAGCTTAGGTTGTAAAACTTGATTGCATGGTAAATCCAAGGCAAATGAGTTTGGTGGTTATATTGTGCTCTTAAAGGCAAGTTAAACAGGCTGAGTGCACAGTAGGATATCAATCTTAAGTCTTAAGTGACTTCAAGGTGTATCATTAATTCTGGCTGTTTGGTCCAGTAGAATTTCTAGTCTCTTACGATGAAAGAGATATTTTCTGATTATTGCATAATCATAGTAACTGACACTTATATCTACCAGTTAATGATCATTAAGCATATTTTCAATACATGGCTAAGATGGCAACTTGGGGGAATGAATGGGTACATAGGCAGTGGCATCGTCTAAACGACTCACACAGCTTGCCAGAGCTCATTGTTAGTTGGGCAGATTTGTAGGTCAGTTGCTAAACTCAGCACTTCATCATTGCGGATGCAGTTACAGAAGCCTATGTCATGAAGAAGGTACTGCTACCCACCTATCTGGCTGCAGTTTACCATCAGTATGCAACTGGAGAGTGTGCCCTAAGAAGGGAGACTGTAAGTGCTGTGGAAGCCATGGATGAACTGGAAAAGCACTGCCACTTTGTATTGGGCTTTCTACTCTTCATATATCAGCACTCTGGCGGAATTAAAGAAAGAAGCTTGAATTCTTTTAGGCGATTGTCTTAGTCAGGGTTTCTATTCCTGCACAAACATCATGACATAGAAGCAGTTGGGGAGGAAAGGGTTTATTCAGCTTACACTTCCATACTGCTGTTCATCACTAAGGAAGTCAGGACTGGAACTCAAGCAGGTCAGGAAGCAGGAGCTGAGGCAGAGGCCATGGAGGGATGTTCCTTACTGGCTTGCTTCCCCTGGCTTGCTCAGCCTGCTCTCTTATAGAACCAAGACTACCAGCCCAGAGATGGTTCCACCCACAAGGGGCCTTTCCCCCTTGATCACTAATTGAGAAAATGCCTTACAGTTGTATCTCATGGAGGCATTTCCCTAACTGGAGCTCCTTTCTCTGTGATAACTCCAGCCTGTGTCAAGTTGACACAAAACTAGCCAGTACAGTGACTGAAGTGAAAAGATAGCAAACTGAAATGGACTTTTACTCTGTAAAAGCATACCGCTGATGGCATACTGCTGCACACACACCGGGTCAACAGAGTTTGTGGTGGCTTGAATGAGAATGGCTCCCATAGACTCACATTTGCATATATTTGCATGCCCATCCTCAGTTGAATTATTTGGAAAACTTGGGAGATGTGGCCTTGTTGGGGGAGGTGTGTTGCGGTGGGGCGGAAGTGGGCTTTGAGGTTTCAAAAGCCACGCCAGGCCAAGTCAGGCCAGACCCAATCTCTCTCTCTGTCTGCTGCCTGTAGATCATGATGTAAAGCTCTCAGCTGTTGCTCTAGCCTGTGCTTGTCCATTTCCCACAATGCTGATCATGGGCTAACAAGAGCAGTAACAGAGAAGCTAACACGTGATTAAAGTGCACACCTATTTGCACACACTGTGAGCCAGGTGACAAAGGCCAGCACTACTCTGGTGCACCCACCGCTTCCTCAGGCCCTGACACCTCTGTCTGCTGTGTCTTCAGTCTTTTTATCCACGTTGTTCTTTGCTGTCCTCACCAGCGACCTAAGAGATGGGGGACTAACTTCCTTAGGCTCATGCAAGATTTTACTCATGCTTTCCTTCCTTCGCGTCACAAATAACAGTTCCGGAGGAGCCAGGTGTGATAGCACACTTCTGTAATTTCACCACTTGGGAGGCTGAGGCAGGAGGACTGCAAATTGGAGGCCAGGCCAGGCTACAGAGTGAGATCATGTTTCTAAAAAGAAACATTATCAGTAACAACAACAATAAAACAAGCTATGCTATTTTTACTTGTTTTAAAAAGCAACAACCACCACTACTACTACTTCCTCCTCCTCCTCCTCCTCCTCCTTCCCCCCTCCTCCTCCTTCCCCCCTCCTCCTCCCTCTCCTCCCTCCTTCTCCTCCTCCTCCTTCCCCCCTCCTCCTTCCTTTCCTCCCTGCCCTCCTCCTCCTTCTTCTTTTTTGGTGTTACCAAGGGGTTTATTAGAACAAAGAGACATTCTGCTTGAATCTGTAAAAACAGTGCCAAGATTTATTTATTTTATGTATATGAGTACACTATAGCTCTTTTCAGACACACCAAAAGAGGGCATCCGATCCCATTACAGATGGTTGTGAGCCACCATATGGTTGCTGGACTCAGGACCTTTGGAAGAGCAGTCAGTGCTCTTAACCACTGAGCCATCTCTTCAGCCATTCCCCCCCTTTTTTAACTCGGCCATTTTGGGGAACCCAGGGGTTCTAAGGGTCATGGTTGCTAAGATGGAGGAAGACAATGTGTTATTTTCAGTGGCACCATGGCTGGAGAATATGGTCCTGCTGGACTGAATCACCTCCCAGACAAGAACGGGGTCTGGCTTATGTGACTCTGACTGGAAATCAACAGGTTCTTCCTACCTGCCATTAGCTGTTCTTCTCTGCTTAGTTCCAACCAATCTAACACACTTATTAAAAGTTCAAACCAGCACTAGCATCAACATTATGGACATTGCTTGACATTTTTGGCCTAGAGGATTTTTACTAATTTAAATCAGTAGCCTGGTGATCAATGGGAGAGAGTTCATTGTGTGGGCATCCCGCCAAAGGAACTCATGGGGAATTTCCCCGGCATTTCCTCTCACCACAGGTATGGAAGGAAGAAGCACCTGGAAGGATTGATAAAAGAAAGGCAGGGCACAGAGGGAGGCAGAGAGGTGGGGGTATCTGATGAGGCAAGAAGTGAGGGTATCTGAGGAGGCCGAGATGTGGTTGATGGAGCATGTGTAGTCTGACAGTTGGAGTTTCAGGTCTATGTTTCGTTGTCTTCCGAGGCTCTGTTGAGAGCCTGGGACTATGACCAGGACAGTTCATCCCAGCTCCTGATGTGGTCATTTTCTGCATGTTTCCTTAGCTGTGAAGTTGGCAGGTAGTGATATGGCCCTTGTGAGCATGGATGTATGATGCTATTGATGTTTATGTAGGATGTGGACTCAGCCACAGGTTGCTGCTAAAGATGATAGCTATTTGGAAGAGAGGAAAACAAGCCAGCTAAGCAGCCTCCATGACACTCCCGGGGTCTGTGGTGGGCCCTGCTGAGCAGGAGTGAGACATACCACTTAGAAATCTTGGACGGAGATTGGACATTTCTGAGGTCCTGTATGAAATTCACCCCTTCAGGTAATCTCTTTGAGTGATCACTGCTAGTGAAGCAGTTGGGAGGAAGCCTTTGGCTTCCATGACTAAGGTGATGCTGCGCTGGACTCTGCCATCTGTTATCCAGTTGGCCCCATCTGTAAGTTGCACATCAGCAGATTCACCAAAAACAAATAGGAAATATTTTGGGGTGGAAAACTGTGCCTGTACAAAAAAAAAAATAATAAATAAAAATGGACAGAATTTTTATTGTCACTAATCCTAAACAATACAGTAACAGCTATTCAAATTTATCTGAGGATTATAAATCACCTCGAGATGATTTAAGGTGTGGAAGAGGGTGTATGTGCAGAGTCTAACTACTGTGGGAACTTTAGCATTTGTTGATATGCAGCGCTCTCTCTCTCTCTCTCTCTCTCTCTCACACACACACACACACACACACACACACACACACACACACACAGAGAGAGAGAGAGAGAGAGAGAGAGAGAGAGAGAGAGAGAGAGAGAGAGAATAAAAAGACCCAGTTGGAATCAGATCAAAGTGGTATTTTTAGGTTTTCTTAGTTATGCAAATCAGCTGTCATTCACATGGGGGCACCAGGGGTCCCCAGGAAGGGCTGGTCAGTCTAAGCTACTCAGGCCTGCTTTGAGCATCTGGGTGGAGATGTCTGTATCTCACAGGGGCTGGAAGCTGCTTCCTTGTGACAGTCCATTTCTGCTGAGGTAATGATACCCACTTCCCTTAAGAGGCTTCCCCGAGTGGGTGTGGACAGTGGCTTCACCTTATCTGAGGCAAAGGATGCCGCTCCTTTTTGCCTGCGTTTTTCCATTTATAAAAGGAGAGTGACAACAACCTTTTCCAGTTGTCGGAGACTTGAAATGAGGTCATACTTAGAAGTGCTGAGTCATGAAAGTGCCCAGTTGAGCTGTGACAGCTCAGGGCACTTAGGAGATAACATTCCTGTAAAGTTCTTGCATTTGTGCTAGGGAAACACGCTGTGATAGGCTAATACGACCTTGGATTCTTTTGTTGTTTTATTTAATTAATTTCTGACACACCTTGGCTCTTGATCCCTTTTTTACTGCGTTGCCACATCACACACTCTTCCATGGCGTCCCTCCCAGTGAGGAGAGGCCGACTGCTCTGAACCCGTGAGTTTCCCTAAGCACCGGACTTCATGCTCTTTCCCTCCCCGTTTTTCTTTCAGAATAAATAAATAAATAAGTAAGTAAATAAAACAAACAAACGAACAAAATACCCCACAAAATGAAAATTGAAAGCAAACAGGTAAAAGAACAATAAGAAAAAAAAAAGGAAGAAAGAAAGAAAGGAAGAAAGAAAAACCAAAATGCAAAATGAAACCAAAGTCCACAGAAAGGCCATAGAGTTGGCCCACTGCTCCTGGGCGTGGCCTGCTGTGGAGCTAGGTTACTGCGCAGTATTTGGGCATCGCCTAGGACTTCCCTGTAGGTTGCTTTAGTTTGCAGTTAGCAGAGACCCAGTTCTAAAGGTCCAGACTCTTGTTTTTGGAACAAACTAGTGGGATTACGGGAGACTGGGAGCTGCATTTGGAATATGAGGTGTCCTGGGAACAGGCTCACTCTGGTAGGATGCTAGAGCCGCCTTGACTGAGAGCAGAGGACTGGTGAGCCGGATGGGGTGGAAGGAGTGGAAGGCCTTGAAGAAGCATGCTCAGTGGGCTCTGCTCAGACTGTACAGCCTTCTGCAAGCAGCCATTTTCACAGGGAGGGAACGGTCCCTCTGTAGGTCATAGGCTCTGAACTGTTTTCAGTGGGTTAGCATTTTATACCCAGTCTGAAGAGACTGGGATTTTGGAGATGGAATCTGCTTGTCTGCTCTTGGTGCCTCCTATCGTTTTGCTTCTGTGGTACTGAAGCGGGTGCAGAGGTTTGTTAGCCAGAGCTGCCATAAAGCACCACACTGGAGGCAGGGAGCAGTAGGAACTGTCTGTCTCCCACTCCCAGAAGCTTAAGTGTGGGTCAGGGTGATAGAGGCTGCACTGAAGAGCCTGGTCCGGGCTCTTGTTTGGGTTGGTGATGGTATCTTCTCCCCACCTCTCATGGTCTCCCTTCTATGCTTGCTTGTCTTTGTGTCCAAGAACTTCCTTTTTATAAGAGCATCGATCCCATGGATTAAGGGCCTGTTCTATTCTACTATGACATCATCCTTGCTCTATACATCATCCTTTATTGAATCACATCAGCAGTGACCCAGTTCCAGGGCACGTTGATACCTTTTCTAATCAGAGGTGAGAGGGTCATCTCTGTATATACCTCACACAACACAACAAAAGCCAGCCTTCCCCAGATGCCATTTCATCTGTGGTGGAAAGATGGCTGATTGTCACCTCTCTCTCTACTCTGTCTGTGGGCCTGACTTCCACTCCATAGTCTTTTCGCATTTATGTGCTTAGAGTGTGCAGTGGTCATGATGGCTCTCTGGATGCAAGGGTCTGAAGTTGGCAAGCACTGTTTTCTTGTGGGTCATTCTTAATTTATCTACTTAATCTGTAAATACATTTTGATAGCTCTGTCATTTTTGGATGATAGGATCAATTATGGAATTCCTTTATAGGAACGGCCACCATATGGCTGCTGTTGCAGACTATCTGGGTTGAAGTCTGGTGCCAGTCTATCCTAGTTTACGTACTGTGATAAACTACTCTGATCAAAAGTAACTTGGGAAGGGTTTACTTGGCTACATTTCCAGGTCACAGTCCGTCAGTGAGGAAAATCAGGGCAAGAACTCAAGGTGGGAATTTGGAGGCAGGATTCACGGAGGATCTGGCTAGCTTGTTCACGAGCTCATGGGTAGTACTGTAGTTTGTGTTCTGTTGCTGGGATATACACCATGACTAAAAGCAACTTGGGAGGAGAGGGTTCCCATCATCCAGGGAAGCCCAGGGAGAAACTCAAGGTGGCATTTTAAAGCATGGAGGGATGCTGATAACTAGTGTTTTCCCTTGGGCCTGCTCACCTACCTTCCTTAGGTAGCCTAGGCCCAGCTGCCTGGGAATGGAACCATCTAGACTGGCATCATCAATCTTTAATTAAGACAATCTCCCCACAGATATGCCCACAGACCATCTGATGGAGACACTTCTTTTATTGAAGTCCCCTCTTCCCAGGGGACTCTGGTCTATGTTAGGTTAAGAACAAAAACTAACCAATGTAGTCCTTTGGTTCCATAAGCAGCTATTTCTTTCTCACTTACATTTTTGACCTAGTTGCTCCTGGTCTGTTGATATATATTTGTCTGAGCCTCTCAACTGCTCTCAAGGAGAGGGTATCTCACTTGGGAAAGCGTGGGACTCCTAAGCAAACTTCTCATTTGAAAAAGTTCACCAAAACTGGTTAAGTTTAAGAGGCAGTGGAAGAACTACGAGGAAAAATTTCTACTTTAATCTTATTACAAACTTCTTATATTTAAGAACCAATAACGAGCAAAACACAATAATTTCTTGTTTGTTTTGCAGTGGTCTTGCTGGCCAGTCTAGGTTGGCTCAATATTTACAAGTTGAACTTGTGATTTTCCTGGCTCCACTTCTGTTTTAGTCAGGGTTTCTATAGCTGTGATGGAACATCATTATCAAAAGCAATTTGGGGGGAAGAAAGGGTTTATTTCACTCACATTTTCATATTGAAGGAAGTCAGGACAGGAACTCAAGCAGGGCAGGAACCTGGAGGTAGGAGCTGATGCAGAGGCCATGGAGGAGTACTGCTTATCAGCTTGCTCAACCTGCTTTATTTTAGAACCTAGAATCACCAGCCCAGGGATGGTACCACCCTCAATGGGCTGGGCCCTCCTGCATCACTAATTAAGAAAATGCCCTATAGACTTGTCTACAGCCTGATCTTATGGAGACCTTTCCTCAATGATGTTTCTTCCTCTCAGATGACTCTAACTTGTGTCAAATTGTCATAAAAACTAGCCAGCACAGCTTCCCAAGTGATAAGATGATAAGTGTGTGACATCATGCCCAACTAGAGCATGGTGGGCTAGCCTGGGACCTTGCATATGCTAGGCAAGTGCCTATAACGGAACTACTACAGTTAAACACCAGAGCATGACAAAATGTAAAAACCTTTAAAAATTGCTTTGATTAAAAAATTATACTAAGAATGTACTCCCAGGAAGTGACTGGACAAATAAATATAGTTTAGACAGAGAAATACTTATTTCAGAGTCCCCCAGCCTCTGGGGTTGAACCTAGGGACTCATACATGTTAGGAAAGCACTTGGACACCTGGACACTGAACTCCATACATCTGGCCTTGTGGTTTTTAATACTAGCGGTGTTAGTTAGGGTTTCTATTGCTGTGAAGAAACACCATGAACATGGCAACTCTTATAAAAGAAAGAATTTAATTGGGGTTGTGTCTTAGGGTTTTATTGCTATGAAGAGAAACCATGATCATGGCAATTCTTATAAAGGAAGACATTTAATTGGAGCTGGCTTACAGTTTCAGAGGTTTAGTCCATTATTGTCATGGCAGGAAGCATGGCAGTGTGCAGGCAGACATGGTGCTGGAGAAGGAGCTGAGGGTTCTATATTCTCATCCTCTGGCAGCAGCAGGAGAGACTATGAGCCACACTGGGCATAGCTTGAGCACAGGAGACATCAAAGCCCATCCCCACAGTGACACATTTCTTCCAACAAGATCACACATACTCCAACAAGGCCACACCTCCTAATAGTGCCACTCCCTTATTGCCAACTACTCAAACACATGAATCTAAGAGGACCATACCTACTCAAACCACCACATTCTACTCCCTGGCCCCCATAGGCTTGTAGTCGTAATATGATGTATTGGTTCATCTTCAAAAGTCCCCATGGTCTATCACAGTTTCAACAATGTTTAAAAGTCCAATGTCTTCTGAAGTTCATGGCACTCTCTTAACTTTAATCCCTTATAAAATCAAAATAAAAAAGCAGATCACATACTTCCAACATACAACATACAGTGGCTCAGCATATACATTGCAGTTCTGTAAGTGAGGAAATACTGGACCAAAGAAGTCCCAAAACCAGCTGGGCAAACTTCAAACCCTGAAACTCCATGTCTGATGTCAAAGCACTCTTCAACTCTAACTCCTTTCAGCTTTGTTGACTGTAACATTCTTCTTTCTCTTGGGCTAATAGTTCTCCTTAGCCGGAATCCACTGGCTCTGGCATCTCCAACATCTTGGGGTCTCCAAGGCAATCCAAAATTCATCTTGACAGTTTTACACAATGGTCTCTCTGTGTCTCTAGTCAGGGACACCCCTACCACACACCAGGCCTCAGAAACTTTTCTTAGTCGAGGAGGAAGATTCCATAACCTCTTTCACACAGTAGACTCTGGGTCTCTATGCAGGAAGACCCTGCCATATGATTAGCCTCAGCAGATTTCTTAGCCTCAAAGGGAGAGTCCATAACCCTTTCTTCTATCCTTGATGCTAAAGCCAGAACCATGTAACCAAAGCTGCCAAGTTCTGCTGCTTGTGGGGTTGGACCATGGTCCCCTCTTTCAATTTCATCTTCACCAGCTTTCTGGTTTTGATTATTTCCTTCACTGCTTAAACTTGGATGTCCTGAAACTTGCTCTGTAGACCAGGTTGGCCTTGAACTCAGATATCTGCATGCCTCTGTCTTTTGAGTGTTGGGATGAAAGAAGTGTACCACAATGCCTGGACCTAAGCTTTTTTAAAATTTCTTTTCTCAAGATGGAAGATTAGCTGGGTGGGATTGTTTTCTGAGGCCATTTTCCTTTATTCCATTTCTTAATCTGTTTATCTCCTTGAATCTATTTAGCTCCATTCCACTTCCTGGTGGCCCTTTTGTCCTTGAACCACACATTTTCTATTTTTCCTTGTTCAGCTTGCTACATTTAATCAAATTGCTCTTGCTCTTCAAAACCATAGGACAGGGTCTGTACTAGGCTGTTTTGAGATTTCTTTTGCCAGTGCAATTAGTCTAAATCTCTCCACCTTAGCCTCAGGCAGACTCTTTGGACAAGCGCAAAAAGCAGCCACATTCATCACCAAAATATCACCAAAATGATCTATAGGCATTATACTAAAATTCTTCTTCTCTGAAATCTCTTGAGCTAGGCTCCCCACAGTTCAAATCACCCTTAGCACTGCTGTCTTTCGTGCTTTTTGTAGTATGGCCCATTAATCCCACTTAAATCAGTCTACTGCTTATCTAATGCAAAGACCCCACATCCACATTACTCCAAAGATAAGCATGGTCAGACCTATCACAGCAATACACTAATCCCTGGTACCAACTTCTGTCTTAGTTAGGGTTTTATTGCTGTGAGGAGACACCATGACCAAGGCAACTTTTATAAAGGAAAATATTTAATTGGGGCAGGCTTACAGTTTCAGAGGTTTAGTCCATCATCATCATGGTGGGAAACATGGCAGTGTTCAGGCAGACATGGTGCTGGAGAAGGAGCTGAGCATTCTTCATCTTGATCCACAGGCAGCAGAAGGCAATACACTGGGTATAGCTTGAGCATAGGAGACCTCAGAGCCCACCCATGCAATGACACACTTTCCCCAACAAGGCCACACCTTCTAATAGTGCCACTCCTTATGAGCTAAGTGTTCAAACACATGAGTCTATGGGAGCCATTCCTTTTCAAAGGATTACAGATTAGCTTACTATTCAGAGATTTTGTTCATTGTCATCCATAGCAAAAAACATAATGGCACACAAGCAGACATAGTATTGGAGAAGGAGCCAGGAGTTCTACATTTGGATTAGCAGGCAGTAGGAAAAGAGTGACAGTAGGCCTTTGAGCATCTGAAAACCTCAAGGCCCAACTCTCATGATACATGTCCTACTCAAGGCCATGTCCACTCTAACAAAGCCACACCTCCTAATAGTGCCACTCCTTACCAAACCCAGAAGTCATTTAACATCCAGGCACAAGGATAAATTGAATAGTTTATGTTGTTACGGCTATAAACTGGAATGCAGCTAGTAACACACTGACACAGAACATACTAGCATTGATAGTATAATATCCCTAAGGTTATGAAATAGTATCATATAAAAATAAAACACTTTTTCTTTTAGACAGAATCTTACCTCATAGCTCAGACTGACCTTGAACTCACAATTCTTCTGCCTCTTTCTCCTGAGTGCTGGGAATCAGGCATGTGCCACCATGCCCAGTGACAAATATAACACTTTTGAAGGAAGGAATATTTTCAGACACCTAGAAAAAGGAAGATTTATAGAAAAATACTGACTGTGATTAGCTCAGGAGATTTGGTTATTAATGACATTAAAACTGCTTTGCCCTGTTTCCTGACTTTTGGGGGGTGGGGTATTTTAAGTTAGGATCTCATGATGTGAGGCTAACCTCAAATTCAACATTCCCAGCATCCTATCTCCTTACCTTTAACTGCTGGGACTTTATAGACATCGTTTTTGATTGGTTTGCATTAAGTTTGTTTGTTTGTTTTTAAAATAAAAACAACAGTGGATCAACATGATTGCCTTTGGAGTTTCTGATGGCCACTGGTCCTGAAGATTTTCTTTTGTTCAGATCTTGAACAGCTGACTCCATGATGAACCTTTATGCTTTGATCAAGAAGCTTGTAGCCAGCAAAGCCACAGGTGACCCTCCTGCTCCCTAAACACTCTGTACCACTCTACCTGGTCGGTTGATTTCACCTGGTCTGCTGACCCTGATTGACACTTTGGGGCTGAGCCCATCTGGATGAATCTAAGCTTCCCCTCCCCACCTTTCCAAAAAGATCAACACCTTGCCATCTGCTTTCGAGGCTTTGGAAACATATGGACCAGTTCAGAGCACCTGCATTCCAGGTCTCCTCCAAATGTCTGCACTTCACCACCTACATCAGAGCCTGATAAGATACAGCACTGGTGGAGACAGTTTAGAATTCATCCTTTCCATCCTATGATTTCCATACTTGAATCAAGCCAGACCAATGGATGTTTCCACTCTTGGAATGTATGTCAAGTCATTCCCGAAATTATATTCACTGGTTTTATTTTTAGTAGTACTCAAGAAAAATAAGAATTTATAAAAGTCACAATGATATTATGTGACAGGATTTTCTCTGTCCAATCACACTAAAATATTAGTGCAGCAGGAGGCATGTGATTAGACAGGGAAAAGGGAGGCGGAGCTAAGAGTTGCAGAGACAGAAAGTGTCTCAGGAGGAAACAAAACAAAACAAACAAACAAACAAAAACAAACCAAACAGCCAAGATGGAGGCGGATGGACAGGAAGAACAACCTGAACTAGTCTGGCTTTAAATAGCCATAGGTAGTTATGATATCATAAAGGTTAGATTAACTGGGGTATTTTGTTTAATCTAGGTGGGCAGCTTTTATCATTATCAGCAGGTTCTGAAATTATTGTGTTGGCATCTTGTGAATTGAGAATTTATTGATATATAAATCTGTTTGGTTAATTATAAGCTTCTAGAGTTTTGCTTCTACCAGGTTGCTGGGTGTCAGGGTCAACAGTTGTTGCATGGGGCTGGTGTGGCAGCAAAGGGAACTCAAGGAGCTCTGACCCCGGTGGAGAGTTAGCTGGCTGAGATTAGCCTGGCGGGACAATGCCAGGACAGAGAGTGGCCACTAGTAACATGGGAAGCCTGCCGGTCATTTTTAAAATATTTCCCACAACAGTATTATTTCACAGAATCCTCTGGAACAACACCCGAAGACTTGGAAGAGGGTCATATAGAAGCCTGAAGTATTAGGACACTTATTTCACAAACAATAGTCTCTAATCCTCTACGCCTTTAAAAAATGATCTAAGATTTCAACAATTTATATTATTAACTCCTTAGGCTTTTATGGTCTTCATAAATTCTTTTAATGGAGGAAATGCCAGGAGTTCATTTCTTTTTCTTTGACCTGAATGTTTGAAGAGCTCCATCTTCCATACACACACTAACATGGACACTGCGAGTGACTCTCCTGACTTTCCAAACCCTCTTTATAGGAATAGACTAGAAATTCCTTCAGGCCATCTTCAAATGAATTCCCCAAATCTACAGGCGAGTCTAAGGAACCAGCCACTTGCAATGAATGGCACAGGGCTGAATTTTCATAGCATGATGCAGTCTTCCCAGCCTGGAAGGTCTGACAGTGTCTGAAGTTGGTTTGGATGCCTCAGGTGGGGCAGAGGAATGCGGCAGCCATTTAGGAGGTGGATGCCAGGGATGTTGTCCAGGATCCTGCAGCATAACCCAGAGAACCGCCTGGCTCATAATGTGAGTCAGAAGGCTGAGGACAGCTGGATCAAACTATCAGCTCTTAGAGGCCCAAGACCAGTGTTTCTACATGTTGATAAGTAGATGAACAAGTTGGTGATCAGAATATTCCTCTCCTCCAACACAGGCCAAGGTTAAGAGGGAGAAGCAAGTTAGAGTACAGGGTAATGTTTAGACAAAAGACATCTATTGCATTCTGGTATTTAAAAAAAAAATACCGCCCCCCCCCCCAGCCCAGCAAAAATGTAGGGTTTTGGTGGCACACTGCCCAGTACTTGGAAGGCAGAGGCAGGTAGATTTCTGTGAGTTCAAAACCAGCCTAGTCTACAAATTGAGTTTCAGGACAGCCAGGGGCACACAGAGAAACCCTGTTTTGAAAAAAACAAAACAAAACAAAAACCAAAAAGGTGTTGTATATTTTTCTCATTATAGAGAATAGGCTGAGATGAAACCTTATGCTCTTTGCTTTTGTTTACTTCCATCTACTACAATAACTCTTAGAAGTAGTTTTTAATTTTATTGTCTGAAATTAAAATTAATTTTATCTTCTCTTGAGATAACCATTGGGGTGTGTGTGTGTGTGTGTGTGTGTACCACACGTGTACCACACACCTCTTGAGTGCTGCAATTATGGCATCAGGAGTAGGTTTTTACAGAGTTCTGAGGATCCAAACTGGTCCTTGTGTTTGCAGGACCACAGTGCCACCTCCCCAGCCTCTATCTGGATGCTTACAGTGAACTTGACCAGGACTGGGGTTGAATCTTTTACCAGACTTTGGTTTTGTTGTGATTGTGTTGAGAATCCTGCCAGTGATGTAGCCAAATGCTCTCCACAACTTCAAGGCCTAGTGTTTGCTCGCTTTTCTGTAAGGCCCTGGTTTGATTCCCAGCAGCACAAAAATATAAATAACAATCTCAAACAGCTTCACAGCAGCAGATTTTGCAGCATTATGTTAGATACTTAACTGAGAAAGTCAATGGGTTTGTTAGTTACTCAGAGAGTAGCTAAAAGCTCTTAACTCCAGGCGGTCTCTCTCTCAGTCTAGAGTTGCCATGCATTGATATTTTTCTTGGTCCCAGTGCTCTTTCCTTATATTTAATCAACTGCTGCCTGAGTTTTTAAACACTAAATTCATGACATTTATTAAAGGTAGACACAATTCTTCTTCCCACTGCAAGCGTACTCAGTGTAGTGTAAGATCAGATAACCATGCCTACACAGGTCAAACCCTTTACAAATACCTGTTTTGTGATGTATTTTTTTATTGGAAGCACTACAGATCTTTTAGGAGCAGTCAGCCACAAATGAAGACAGGATTGTTTATATCTCTGTCATAGTTTTTTCCCCCTGGGTCAAGTCAAGTTTTTAACTGCTTTCCTTTGTAATTTAATCTAAAAGAGCAGCAATTGGAAGTGCCATACATGAGTAGACTCAGGAGGCAAGCAGGAAAGTTATTTCCATCATCTTACTGTGACATTCTGTAGCAGGTCTCCAAATATGTATAGTGCCTTTTTATGTAGAGAACAAATCAGTTCTCATTTCATGGTGACAGATGTCTGTGTGTGAAAGAGAAAATAAAATGTTGGCTCGGTTTATTTGGCACCGTGCTTTTTAAATCACTCTAGTAATGTAACATATGAATTATATGTATCTGCGACCTATGGATATACATGAATGTATATGTGCATGTGTTTTGGATAGAGTCGGATTTAACACCTGTATTCTTCCTAATGGGACATTGAAAGGGAAATCTCAAATTCAGTATCATTGCTGAAGTGCTTTAAACCACTCTTTTATTATAAAGTCTTTGAATTTTCAGGAAAGCTGAAAGAATCGTGCAATGAACTGCTCTCCTGGAGCACCGCGTTTACTCCAAGGTTGATGTCTTAATAGACTCTCTTTATCACCCACAGATGAATCAACCTACTCCATCTATTTATCAGCACACCTTAGTTTTTGGATACATTCCAAAGGAAGTTGTAGACTTCAAAACATGTTATCTCAAGTCATTCAGCCTGCATTGTCTTTAACTCCAGGTAGATGATATTAAATGTAAGTGACCCCTGAATTCTACTAGAGAACTCCTATAGCCGATAAACACTTTTGGCAAAGTGGCTGGATACAAAATTAACTCCCAAAAAAACATCAGTTGCTCTCCTTTATGCAAATGATAAATGGGTGAGAAAGAAATTAGGGAAACATCACCCTTTATAATAGCCACAAATAATATAAAATATCTTGGTGTAACTTTAACCAGGCAAGTAAAGATCTTATAACAAGAACTTCAAATCTCTGAAGAAAGAAATTGAGGAAGATATCAGAAGATAGAAAGATGATTTGTGCTCATGGATCAGTAGGATTAACAAAGTGAAAATGGTCATCTTACCAAAAGCAATCTACAGATTCAATACAATTCCCATCAAAATTCCAACACAATTCTTTACAGACCTTGAAAAAAAATTCTCAGTTTCATATGGAAAAACAAAAAACCCAGGATAGCTAAATCAATCCTGAACATAAAAGAACTTCTGAAGGTATCACCATCACTAATCTCAAGCTGTACTACAGAGCAATAGTAATAAAAACTACATGGTATTGGTATAGACACAGTCAAGTTGATCAATGGAATTGAATTAGTGATACAGAAATAAACCCACATACCTATGGACACTTAACTTTTGACAAAGAAGGCAAAAACCATACAAGAGTTAAAATAAAGCATCTTCAACAAATGATATTGGTTTAACTGGATATGTAGAAGAATGCAAATAGATCCATATCTATCACCCTGCACAAAACTCAAGTCAAAATGGATCAAAGACCTTAATGTAAAACATATACACTAAATCTAATAGAACAGAAAGTGGGGAGTAGCTTTGAACTCATTGGTATAGGAGACAACTTCCTGAACAGAATACTGATTGCTCAGGCGCTAAGATCAACAGTTGATAAAGGAGACCTCATGAAACTGAAAAGCTTCTATAAGATTCTCAATAGAGGAATCTTTAATGGACGAGAAGTACTTAAAGAAATGTTCAAAGTCTTTAGTCGTTAGGGAAATGAAAATCAAAATGACCCTGAAATTCCTATCTTACATCTGTCAGAATGGCTAAGATAAAAAGCTCAAGTGATAGTATGTGCTTGTGAGGGTATGTAATAAGGGGAACACTTTTCCATTGCTGGTGGGGGTGCAAACTTGTACAACCCATTTGGAAATCAATTTGGCACTTTCCCAGAAAGCTGGGAATAGTTCTATCTCCAGACCCAGCAATACCACTCCTGGGCATATACCCAAAAGGTGCCCTACTATATACCACAGGGACACGTGCTCAATTATGTTTATACCAGCTTTATTCACAATAGCCAGAAACTGGAAACAACCTAGATGTCCCTCAACTGAAAAAATCAAGAAAATGTAGTATATCTATACAATGGAATATTATTCAGCTATTAAAGACAAAGACATCAAGAATTCTGCAGGCAAATAGATGGAACTTGAGAATATCACCCCGAGTGAGGTAACCCAGACCCAGAGAGACACATACAGTGTGCGCTCACTTATAAGTGGACATTAGACATAAATTACAGGATAACCATGCTACAATCCACAGACCCACAGAAACTGGGCAATAAAGAGGTCCCAAGGTAAGATATGTGAATGTCGCTCAGAAGGAGAAATTAGATAGTTATCAAAGGTGGATGGAGAGAGGGGAAGGGGTGGGAATAACGGTGAGGAGGGGAATGGGGATGGTGATTAGGTGAAGGGAGAGAGGGCTGGGAGTGAGAATGGTAATGGTGGGGGTGGGGTGGGGATCTCTGGTGACTAGCAGGAGGCCTAGGACTGGAGAGGATTCAGGAGTTTATGGGAGTGACTCTAGCTTAGATTCCTACTAGAGGGTGATATAGAGACTGAAATGGCCACCTCGTGTAGTCAGGCAGGACTTCCACCCACAAAACCTTTAACCAAAGTTTTGTCCTGCCTACAAGATGTACAGGAATAAAGATGGGAGCAGAGATTGAGGGAACAGCCAATCAATGACAGACCCAACCTGCAGAGACCCGCCTCATGTGAGAGAGCCAACCCCTGGCACTATTAACTCTGCTATGCTTACAAGATAGGAACTGAGCACAACTGTCTCCTGAGAGTCTCCATCCAGCAGCAGATGGAGGCAGAGATGCAGAGACTCACAGCCTAACATCAGGTGGAGCCTGGGAAGTCCCCTGGAATCGTGGGGGATGGAAGTGAGCAAGGAGGAGGACCAAGGACACCACAAGAAGAGCCACAGAGTCAACTAACCTGAGACCATAGGGGTGCACAGAGCTTGGGCCACCAACCAGGCAGCATGCAGGAACTGGACCTAGACCCCATACACATCTAGAGCAAATGTACAGCTTGGTTTTCCTGCGGCTCCCTTAACAAGTGGAGCAGGGGCTTAGCCTCTGTTCCCTGCCAATGGATCCTCTTCCCCTACCTGAACTGGCTGGTTGGGCCTCAGTGGGAGAGGATGTGCCTAGTCCTGCTGGGAGTAGATTGCCCAGGGTAGGGTGATACCCAAGACGGGTGTGTGTGTGTGTGTGTGTGTGTGTGTGTGTCTCCCCTTCTCTGCAGAGAAAGGGAGGGGGCAATGGGGGGAATGAGAAGGGGAAGTGGGACTGTAAAATAAATAAAAAAAACCAAATGAAATGCACACATACATAGTGGATTGACAGACTTATGATAAATGCACACGGCTGTAAACCCTGATCAGGGTTGGCTCAGAATGTTACCACCATTTCAGGATGCTCTCTTTGCACGCCTTCCTGTCATCTCCACCCTGCCTCAGAGGCAACTGTCCTGACTTCTTGCCTATCATGGTGTATTTACATCTATAACCATGCAACTGCTTTGGGGAGTGAAAAAAAAAAGACCTTTTATTTCATTGTTAACACTGAATTCCTGGCTGGATAAAACATGGCCTCCAGGTCCTTGGGTGCTCAGAATTATAGATTTCCATCCAGGGCAGATCAGGGGCTCAGTGTCCAGTTGACAACAGAAAGCTTAAATGCTTTCTTAGGCAGCTCATCCTTATGACAAGACAGGAGTGAAAATGGGAAGAGGGTTTGGGAAGAGAAACTGGCTGAAGGATTTAAGGATTGTAGTCACTGAATGCACACAGACCTGCCAGGCGGCTTGTCCAGCTGGCCCAGTGGGGGCGGGGCAGAGGATTTTTTTTTCCCCCCAAGCCCAGGCTGGGAAGGAAGGTCCACTCTTGCGCTTCCTTCTCCGTAGTTCCTCTTTCTCTAACTCATTCTGGTTTCCATCCTCTTCCTCTCCTGCTCGGGGTGAGGCTGTGATGGGAACACTGGGCTCTGGGGGTGTTCCTTCCCACAGTGTTCTTTCTCTCTCGGCAGAACTGGGGAGGGAGGGAGAGCAGCCAGTCCGCCTTGGTTGTGAGTCAGCAGCTCTCCCCTCCCACCCTGGGAGAGGCTGTGCCAAGTCCCTCGCTCTCCCAGACTGGAGCACAGAAGTCCCTAGGGACCATGTCTGGTGGGACATGGAGAAAGTGAGAGCCAGCCGCGGGCATGCCACGTGTTCCTGCACTCCGCTGAGCAGTTCTTACATAGCCTTCCTGGGCCTTTAGAAAGCATTTGAAAGTGGTTATGTATGGGAAGGCATGGCACAAATGCAAGCTAGTTAAATTGTGTCTAGAATGTATAATGCAGTTTTCAAAACGTTATAAAACCTCTCGAAGAGGGGTTTCCTCTTTTAAGTTTTTGTTTAATTCTTATAAACAGCCTTAAATACAGTTCAGCTTTGCAGTGTGCAGGCGTAGGGAGCATAACTAATTCTGTCCCCAGGAGATTACTTTGTCTTTGGAAGCGCCATCGTTTGTACTATTTTTAGCCAAGGAACCATATGAATTTTCGAGTAAAAGGCTGTCCTATTACTGTTTGGGAGTTTGTTTTTTATAAAACCACATACTGTTAGATAATGAAGAGAAACATTTCTAAGCTCAGGATGCATATATTGTGAATCACGTACCTTTCCCTTCATTTTGAATAAATACATAATAAAAATCCCTGTGATTTATTTATTTTCACATAGCTTACTTGCCTCCCAAGATTCACAAGATCTATTTCAGTAGTTGCTAAAAAGTAAATTCCCGAAATCCCATATTGTGTAGAACTATCTCAGGAACTCTGTCTGAGTTTAACAAAAGCGCTGTCATAGTAACATCTGGTTATATGTAATAGAGAGTATGTTGCATGTGCATATCTAAAGAAATGTAATATGGTATTTCCACCTCCAGTTCTGGATACAATGATACAATTTTTAACTAGTCAAAACCTTTAGTGAGGACAGTTTACTGATTAAAAATATTCAGTAGCAGGTGTTGCATCTCACATGTTCCTCTTGTCTAAAAGATGGCTTCATTGGGGCTGGCTTACAGGTTCAGAGGTTCAGTCCATTATCACCAAGGTGGGAACATGGCAGCGACCAGGCAGGCATGGTTCAGGAAGAACTGAGAGTTCTACATCTTCATCTGAAAGCCACTGGGAGACTGGCTTCCAGGCAGCTATGACAAGGGTCTTAAAGCCCACACCCACAGTGACACACCTACTCCAACAAGGCCACACCTTCAGACAGTGCCACTCCCTGGGCCAAGCATATGCAAACTACCACAGTGTATTTGTGTGTGTGTGTGTGTGTGTGTGTGTGTGTGTGTGTGTAGATTCAGTGCTTGGCCTGCCCTGAAACCTTCAGATAGGTTATTGTGTTGCTGAAGAAGCTCGTTGTGGTCTCTTCAGTGGGGTGACTTGTGACTTACTAGTCCCCTTGTGAGAAAGGTGATCATTTCCTGAAGACTAAATAGTAGGTTTTTTTTTTTTTTTTTGGTCCCTCTCTTGGTATGAAGCATGCAGAGGGAGTGTGCCCTCAGCCATAAAGATTCTTGATACTTGAGGTAGAGCGACTTTCACCATTGAGCCCTCGCCACTGCCACAGTGAGATGTCTGTGGAAATAGTCTTTCCTCCAAGGCCATTTTCATTTTAACACAAGTGAAGAACTACAGAGCTTTATCATGGGATAAGCCGTCTGCAGTCATTTTGTTCTAAAATGAAACACTGGCCAATGACAAACAGCTTTGTATTCTGAGGTGACGATAAAACTGGAAGAAGTCTTTTTCTGCCCATCTCCTTAAGGATCAGGAT
Organism: Mus caroli; assembly: GCF_978045245.1. Lineage (NCBI taxonomy): Eukaryota > Metazoa > Chordata > Mammalia > Rodentia > Muridae > Mus > Mus caroli. The sequence goes on from NW_028227267.1 coordinate 57,827,319, forward strand.
TGAGTGCAGGTTCAGTCAGGTGTTGTCCAGAGGCTTTCCTAGAGGTAAAGCAGAATCTCAGGGTGGTGCCTGGTACAAGCCTCTGAGGATGCTGTGCTCTGACAGGAGCAAGATGCTATGCACAGAAGTGTTGGGAGAATGTGAGTCTTTATTGCTTGTAAGAATATTTTTGCCTTGAATTTTATATATCTGTGTTTTAGTTTAGATTTTTGATCTAGCATAAGCAGAATTCTAGTCTTCAGTAGCTGACTAGACATAGCCTATTAACCTCCAAAAATTTAAAGGTATTATTTCATGTTTTGTAAAAATAATGAAACTCACCATAAGCAACTTTAAAACCACTGGTATTTTATAAGTAACATTGAATTAGTGTCAGAAGTGTGTGTGTGTGTGTGTGTATGTGTGTGTGTGTGTGTGTGTGTATCTACCACATCTATTAAGCCAAACAACAGCAGCGGATTCCTCACTAGGGCCCATGACTTTCCAGTCTTGGGTTTTGAATAGGTTTATAGCACCAGAAGGGAATTTCCTTTTGTGAAATGGACCCAAAGGCCAAGCACAAAGTGTTAGTTATCCCTGTAACAGACTTGACATTATTTGTACCAATGGTCACATCTTGTCTGGCCACCCAGTGGTGCTGCATGCAAAGTCTACAGCTGAGTAAGGTAGTTGATAAGAACTCTGTTTTGGCCACCTGAATAGCAATCTGAAGGATAGCTAACATGGAGGAAGCTTCCAGCCCAGTATCACATTATTATTTTTCTATGTTTTCATGATAGCTGCATGTGGTGTGAACAGGATCTCACCATCTAGGTCTGGGGGGTCAACAAATATCAGTGGCAATTGCTTATATTGTTTCTGGGATCTTAGTGGCTTCCCCATTAACAATTGCAAGGGAGATAGCCAACCTCTGGCATGAGACTTTTATTTAATAACCTTAAAGCTTTATCCACTTGCACGGATACTCGAGGGGTAAATTCTAATTCTGGCATTGCCTACGGTGACTTTGGGTAAGCCTGGGCAGGTGTGTGTGTGTGTGTGTTTATAACTGACTCTGAAAGAGAGATTTTCAGGAGGCAGAGAGGTGTAGACTAACTGCTGTCACTGAGAGAAGCCTATATTGAGTGTATAGGTGTCTGCAGTGTATGCAGAGCCCATCTGCTTCCCCTGAATTTGTTCTGAGTTCGTTTTGACTCAAATTTGGTTCAAATTCTGTTCTGCTTCCATTTCTCCCGAGACTGTACAACTATTTATCACAGCACGCTGTATTAAAAGGAACCACAGAGAGGGAGTCTCAGCAATGTATGGATCACACAAGGCACAGCGATTTCTTTTTTTCTTTTTTTTTTTTTTTTTGGTTTTTCGAGACAGGGTTTCTCTGTATAGCTCTGGCTGTCCTGGAACTCACTCTGTAGACCAGGCGGGCCTCGAACTCAGAAATCCACCTGCCTCTGCCTCCAGAGTGCTGGGATTAAAGGCGTGCGCCACCATGCCCGGCACAGCGATTTCTTTTAAACAACCTGTTATCTTTTAATGGAGTCATAAGTTAGAGGAGAATTGTTACGCTCTTCACATATCTCTCTCCCACCTGAAGGTCTGCTGCAGTGAATTGTTCTGGATCTGCTTTGTCTGACCTGTCTTTGCATCACTGCATCATTGTTGAGATATACTTATTTTTAACAGATAGAGAGTTTAGGCTGCTGATTTTTTCCTTCAGTAATTTAATGTACTCCATTATTTCTGGTTAGAAGTCAGTGTAGCCAGACTGGACTGGAGCTTACTCTGTAGCTGCTTCCCATGAACTTAACCTTCCAAACACTGGGATTGCAGCTGCCATTATTTCTTGGCAAATGATGCTTTTTGGCTTTTTGCACCTCACCTTTTGTGACATAGCCCTTTTTTCTTTGGATGTTTTAGACTTTCTATCAGTGGGTTTCAGCAACTTAGTGTCCACATGTGTGCATATTTATTTTGCTTGTGACTCAATGAACTTTGTGGATATAAACACGCCTAGGAAAATGGTTAAATTCTGGTAAGGACAGAGATCTGTATGATGCTCAAATTTGTCATGTCCAGTTCCTCCTTCTCATGGTGGCCCTGAATAATCCACAAAACAGGGATAAGTAGAATTCTAGCTCCTAGACAGGGGGGAATGGGGCTGGAGTTCCTTTAGTCCCAGGCCTGAGGATGGCATCATTTGACATTTCTAGTGCTTTCTTGGGAAGCCTGTCTTTATGTGACTTGTGTCACTTGTTGTGAACATCCTTGTCTTGGGGAATTTTGCCTGAAACATCGAGAGGCAAACATGGAAACTTCAGATTCCTGGACTGGAAAAAATATTAATTGTAGTAACAAATGACCTAACCCTAAGCCTCAAAATAAAAGTTTGGGGGCTGATTCATCCATAGAGGCCTTCACAGGCTCCATTCAATATGTCTCTGGAAAACCAGAACAATTCCACATATATTTCAGGATTGTGTGCATGATCTCATGTAACAAAGGAAAGGCCCAGAGCTCACACTTCTGACTTATGTCTTCCTTATTGTGAAGCCTTGGACAATCAGGAAGTGAAGGGTAAGGCAGCATCCTGAATCCTTCTGTTGAGTATTGAAATCATGACAAACACATATAGTTGTTCAGCAGAAAACACATTAATTGCAAGCATCCAAAGAACCCCGCGGTGAATATAGACCTTATGGGATCAGCTTCAAAACTCACTGAACCGGGACCAGAAATAACAAATACCAACAACCACAAACTGCAGGAAAGTGGGAGAGTCTGTATTCTAAAGTTTCCTTGTTATATTAAGTAAAACCTCCATTTTCAGCAGAAACTGATGAGGCATGAAAGGAAGTGAGAAAGTCAATGCCAAGCACAGGGGAAAAGTCCACAGAGGCCCGATGCCAAGAAGCCTGTAGTTTGGGCTTTCTAGAAAACTGCTTTGAATCAGGTAAGTATACTCAGGGAACTTAGGAGCATGTGAGGATGCTAACTCTCTGTAAGATTCTATACAAATTATAAATAATAAAAAAGAAGGGCTGAGAACATAGCCTAGTGGTAGAGCACTTGCCTTGCATGTGCAAGGCCCAGGGCTTATTCTTCAACACCCCCCAAAAGGACAGAAGAAAGTTAAATAGAAATGACGGAGTTGAAAAGTACAATAATGAAAACCAAATATTTGCCAGGGGACTCAGCAAGTTGGAGCAGACAAAAGGCAGAATAAGCCAACATCAGGATGGGTCAACTGGGATCATCTAAGATGGAAATGATGTAAACAGGGCCCAAGGCCAGCAAAGCCCCACTTGAAAATGAAAATGAAGTTACATCAGCCCCGGATACGTGAAGTACTGAGACAGGTTGTTGCTAGACTTTTTTTTTTTTTCCTGTAAGAAGTACTGAAAGGAATCCTCCAGGCTAAAGAAAAATGACACTAGATGGTATTTTAAGGTAGCACAACACAATAAAGTGTCAGTAAGAGTGGGCAGATACAAAGGGTCTTCTGTAATGCCTGAAAGGTAGGCGGAGGATAGATAGAACCCAGTCGGTAAAATGATTGCCATGTGAGCGTGAAGACTGTACTAATTGTCCAGGTATGGAGTGGGCCTGGTGGCACACACTTACAGTCCCAGTTCTTGGAGGCAGAGATCGAAAGATCCCTGGAGCTGGCTGGGCAGCCAGCCCGACTCAGCCATCCCAGGTTCCAGGGAGAGGTGCTAGCTCTAAAAATAACGTGCATGGCTCCTGAGGAATGACAGCCAATGAGATTTGGCCTCTGGGCTCCATGCATGTGCACCAGCATGTACATGTGAACATGCATACATATCTGCATACATATGCATGAAGTGTCAAGTGGTCAACTTGCCAAAAAGATATGAACATCATAAACATATGGACACCTAAGAATATAATCACAAAATACACAAAGTAAAAATGAGCAGAATTAGAAAAATATAAGAAAGTAGTGAGAGTTTCACTAATCCATTAATAATGAATAGGACGATTTGGCAGAATATCAACACAAAAAGGTTTAGCAACACAACTAAACAAATAGTTCTAGCAGACATTTTTAGAACACGCCATTCAACAGCAGAACACACATTCTTCTGAGGGCATTGCAATAGTCTCTGTGATAGACTTTATGTCAAGCCATATAGTTATTGATATAAATTAGTCTGGATAATTTTAAAAGAATTGAGGCATTAAGAAGCATATTCTGTTATAGAATATATAATATTCTATTATAGAATATATAATATGAAGAATAAACTATGAAATAGAATTTATGAGCACAAAAAGTCAAAGAGTTCAAAAAGATGTGTAGGCAGCACACTCCTCAATATGCAAAGCCTTTTCTCTGAAGGGAGATTTTTGGCTGTTAATTCACTATCTTAGGAGTATAAATTCTTAACAAAATATAAGCAAACCAAACTGAGCAACAAAGGGTTAAATACCATTCCTATGTATGATGCATCTAATGGATACAGGTAGGAATGATAGGATACCCTATATAAATTAGTCAATATAATGAATCATATTAATAGAATCAAGTAAAAAAGTCATGTTTTATCTCAGGACAGGTAGAAAAACCATCTGATAAAACCCAATACTTTTTCATTATGAAATAAACTAGAAACATAAGGAACCTTCCTCAGACTGGTAAAGAATCTCTATAAAAATCTCATTGCTAACATTACTTACACTGAAAGGTTGAAAGCTTGCCATCTAAGGTCAGAAAGAAGAGAAATTTGTTTATTTTTTTACTGCTTTTATTTGATATCATCCTGAAAGTTCTAACCAGCACAATTAAGCAGGGGAAAAATGGTATCTACCTGTAAAGAATTAACATGATGTAATTTTGTAGATGGTATGGTCTTGTGTTTGGAAACACTAAGGGATCTGTAACATATGGGTAAGTGTGGTGGTTGGAGTGAGAAATGTTCCACACAGGCTTGAACTTGAACACTTGGTCCCCAGTTGGTGGTGCTGTTGGGGAAGGTGGTATGGCCTTGCTGGAGGAAATTCGTCATTGGGGTTGAGTTATGAGAGTTCATATAGCTTCACCTGACTCCAAGTTTGCTTTCTCTGCATCAGTTAAGATGTGATCTCACAGCTTCTCCTGTCATGGCCGCTGCCCACTGCCTGCTGCCCGCTGCCCACTGTCTGCTCTCTGCTGCCTGTTGCCTGTTGTCTGTGCCTGCTGTCTGCTCTCTGCTGCCTGCTGCCTGCTCTCTGCTGCCTGCTACCTGTTACCTGCTCCCTGTTGCCTGTTACCTGCTGTCTGCTGCCTGCTGTCTGCTGCCTGCTGTCTGCTGCCTGCTCTCTGCTGCCTGCTGTCTGCTGCCTGCTCTCTGCTGCCTGCTCTCTGCTGCCTGCTCTCTGCTGCCTGCTCTCTGCTGCCTGCTGCCTGCTGCCTGCTGCCTGCTGCCTGCTGTCTGGCTGGTGGCTGCTTCTGTGCCCTCCCTGAGTCCTGGTACCCACCATGATGGACTCTCATCCCTCTGGAACCATCAGCAAAATGAACTCTATTTCTTACATTGTTCTCTGTCATGGTGTTTTACCATAGCAATAGAAAAGCAAACTAATACAGAGACCTAATAATGTAGATCATTAAATTTATAGGCCATAAGATGGATATAAAATCATTTCTATTTCTATATAGTAGCAATGAACTCTCTAGAATAATTTAACAAAGGCACTTGCTTCATTTTAGGAGGATCAAGTAGAATAAAATATTTTGGGATGAATTTCACAATGAAAGTCCAAAATTTACACCTTAAGCCCACATCGTTGTAAGAAATTAAGGGAAGCCTGAAAAATAAGGCAGGCAAGATGTCCTAGGTTCATACTATTATAAAGAATGTTTTATAATTTCAGTTTCATCAGTGTCAAAATCTCAGCTTTGTTGTTGTCCATGTGGCAAACCAGCAATCCTAGTGCCAGGGAACCAGATATGATGGTTCCTAGAGCTTGCTGTCCAGGTGCTCTTGCCAAAATCGGTGAGCTTCAGGTCCACTGAGAGAGACCTGCAGCTGTATGCATGTATTTCTACATGTGTATTTCTACATGCATGTATTTCTACATCCCACATATGTAGAACACATGCATACACACATATGTATATTCCACACATGTGCATCCCACACACATGTATAACACACACACACACACAGAAGGAAGAAGTGAAAACTTAGAAAATCATAAGTACAATCTTTGTGACTTGGGATGAGGAAATGCTTTTTAGAAAGGACACGGCTGGAGAGGTGGCTCAGCAGTGGAGAACTCTTACTGCTCCGGCAGAGGACCTTGGTTTGCTTTCCAGCACCCACCTGATGACCCATAACTGGTTGAAACTCCAGTTCCAGGTAATCTTCTGGCCTCCTAGGGACACACACACACACACACACACACACACAAGCTTAAAAGAAAAATTAAAACATAAAAAGAAAGGATAGCAAAGGCAGAAGCAAACTAAAAAGCATATGTAAACTACAATAAGCAAAAATGAAAACGTTTGGACTTCAGAGACACCATCAAGACAGTGAAAACAAATTCTTTCATTAGAAGAAGCATCTTTAGGTGTTTTTTTATATCCGATAAAGGCAAAATCAGACTGTATAAAGAGTAATCACAGCAACCCAAGGACAAATAACCTAATTAAAAGTGTACCAAAACTTTGAGTAGATCATTCTCCAAAGAAGAGGACAGATTGTCAATTAAAAACATGAAAAAATGCTGAACACCGTTTGACATTGGAGAGTGAAAAATCTTAACCACATCACACAAGAGGATGATGAAAATAAAAACGGTAGATGTCCATGGCAAGGTGCAAAGTTGGAAGCCACGTGTGCTGCCAGGAGAAACGGCAGAGTAGCTGCTTTGGAATACAGACCATTTCCCAGCAATCTGAACCGAGTACCATACAACTTAGCAATTACACTTTCAGATACACCCAGAGAAAGCGCAGTATTTATCTACACAGTATTTTGCACACAAATGTTTACAGGCTACTCATTGCTCTTGAAACATGGAAATAACCCAATGTCTGTCATCTGATGAAGTAATCAAATATTGTATATCCATATGATGGAATATTATGTTAACATAAAAAAAGGATTATGTACTGATATATGTTTCAACTTGGGCGAATACATAGTTCACTAAGCAATATTAAAACAGACACCAAAGACTATATATATATATATATATATATATATATATATATATATATATATATATATGTATATATATATATGCGCACACACATACACACACACACACAAAATAATTGTAGGTCTTCGATTACCTGAATACTTCAGATGAGGCAAATCTATTAGAACAGAAAGTAGATAATGGTTGCTATGAGAACAAGGAAGTGAGCAGCTGCTCCCGGGGATTCTTGTGTGGTTTGGCCATCTGGGGTTTGGGCTGTCCACTTCACTATAAGCTTCTTGGTCAGATCCAGTCTCACTGCAGACACTAGAGACACAAGAGACACTTAGACTCTAAGTGCTGACTCTAGATCTTAGATGAAGGTACATCCATTAGACCTGTATCCCACCTCCACACATAGACTGTGTTGTCCATTGTCCTGTGGAGTTTGGTTTCTGTCAGTAAAGGTGATGAGGTACCCTGCTGGTGGTATGCATTTGCCAAGTTCCTGTGATGTCAAGTGTCTGGGAGGGACTAAGGGAAACGCAGCTCTAAACTGCACATTCAGTAGTGCATTGCATTCAGTAGTGTGAGGAAGAACAGTGTACTTGGATCGGCCCTCTCTGAAGTCGGAGACCAGAGGAAGTTCCCAAGGAGTGCAGTATGGGCTGAGAGGAAGTGCCAGTGGGAACAGCTCTGGAACAGAGGACAGAGGAGGGGACACTTCAAGCAGGGAAAATGACATTTGCGAGCCCCTGTGTCTGATGGAGCAAGGATTTTTTTTGGGAGGAGCCGAAATTTTTGGAGGAACACGGTCCTGAGGAATAGGGTAGATGCCAAGGCTGGTGCTCAGAAAGGGGATGGTTGAGTTGGGAAATAGGAAGGAGTTCAATGTTTCATATGACCAGGGTTCTGGTCAGAAGCATATAACAATCCACGGCCTGAACATGATGTGTGGGTGTGTAGGATGGGGTTTAGGAAACAGTGATGGAGCCAGGAGACCAATCAGAATGCTGAAGGCCCTGGGTACAGGAAGGCCAGCTGGTAAAGTCATCTGGGAAGAGAAAAAAGATCAGGAGAGAGAATCAACAAGAAAGCTATGAGAGACTAATAATATAATTTATAGATGCAGATACCAGACAAACACAGACACACTAAAAAAAAAAGTCATCCAAAGTATTAAAAAGTTAAAAAGCAAAAGAAAAAACAACTATATAACCAACCCTAGATTATACGTGTGTGTGTGTGTGTGCTGGTGTGTGTGTGCTGGTGTGTGCATGCCTCTGAGCCAGGTTGGGGAGGACAACTTTGGGGAGTTGGTTCTTCTTTCTGCTGCTTCTCCAAGTACTCCAGGCTCGCTAGCTTCCAAGCTTCAGGGTGAGCCCCTTGACTCTGCCTCCCATCTTCTGCAGTAGTGCTGGGGTTGTAGATACGTGCTGGGGCCTCTGGCTTTTTCTGTGGGATCAGGGGACAGATCCAAGGGTTATACTTGAAGTCATCTTGTACCCACTGACCCATCTGTCTGCCACTCACTACTTTCTAAGGACCATTGTTTTTTGAATATAACAAGGGTGGTTTCTCAGAAAGTCGCTTTGCGCTTTTATCAAATTATATCAGTTTTGTCCCTCATAATGTGTATCTGTTTTCCACTTTGTTGATGGCTGCAGACAGGCATCTGTCTTGCGAAGTTAGACTAAAGAGAATGTCAGAATGAAGCTCTCTGTCTAGCCTGGCTGAGTCGCCCATGGCCAGTGAGATAGAGTCAAGACAGCCCAGCTCAGGGACTACAAAGGTCAGATAGATGCAGGGACAGCTGTGACCCTACAGACAGACCCATATCTACAAGAGATTTTCCAGCAGAAGCATTTTGGCTGTCCGAAATGCAGCCTTTGTAAAGTTCTTAGACTATATTTTTCTTCCAAGTTGGGTTTTGTTTTTTTGGATGCACAGGCATGCTTTTATGCCATCGCAACACTCTGCTGAATTACTTGGTTGGGCACTGCTGGCACATGGCACATTTCCAGATTTAGATTATGAGAGAAAATCAGCAAGGGGTAAGTTCAGCTTCGGGCCACTGGATGCTTACACTACAGTTCTCTCCTGGAGCCCTGGGCTATTTTATCCCAGGAGGACCAATTCTGCAAGGCATAGTCAACAGACATGGCTCTGACTGCTTGTTTTTATGGCTCCCACTCACATTCAAATTGGGACGGTGTTGTTAACACACTGTAAACATTATTCTTCATATCAGAATGAAATTTGGGGGATGTGTCAAGGACGGACATGCACAACTGGCCCAGTTGCCCTAGTCATTACCCTCAGAGCACCAAATGGGGAGAGACATTAACCAAAGCTTATTGACTTTATTTCAGACTGTGCATCTAATGGGCCAGGTTCTCAGCGGTGGGATAATTTGGAGGATAATTTGGAGGATGCACACTGATGTTCTCTGGTAAACAGCTTTCTGAAAGAGCTGAGAGCTTGCACAGATGGAATGGAGGCTTCCAGACCTTTTAAAACTACGATGACATTTGCCATTTAAAACTTCTTGTCTGGGCTTGTCGAATTTTGTTTTTAATTAAGGGGGAAGGGCTAATCTGAAATTCTAATTTTAAATGGTGGCTCCTAGCAAAATTTGTTTTAATGAAAAAAGTTTCAATTATTTGTCCTGGAGATGTCAGATATTGTGTGCCCAGACATGGCTTCTGTTACCCTTAACAATCATGTGTTTAATGACAGAACCCCACCCTGCCTACCTTCTCCATTCTCTTCCTTCTAGACTCTCCTCAGATGATAGATCTGGGTGCTTTCCTGCCTTCACGAAGTCAGGGATATTTCCAGCCTCCCCTTCGCTGAACCTGTTACTTCGTGTGCTCTGACCCACAAAGGTTTTACGTACTCTTTAGGATGAAAAGATGAAACAGAACCCTGGTCAACTGAAAGCCAAGTAGCCATATTGGTCAGTTTTAAGGCTAGGTGACAAGGAAGCCAGTTTGTGAAGGGAAAGAACACAACTGAACCATGGCGAGAGAGAGCAGATGAGAAGGGAGGGAGGAGGCAGTGGGGATGGGAGGGAAAAGGGAGAGAGGGAATATGAGGGAACAGGCAGACAGACAGACTGCCTAGGGTTGTGATGGTCTCTAAGCCAAGTCTTGCTTGTTCATATTTAACACAAATCTGATTTTTTTTTTGTAGTCAACTGAATGAAGCTCACTCAGCATGGTCAATGAGCAATTATCCTTATCAATGCCATCTGCCTGTGCGGCAGGCAATGGTTAAATCTGGCAGGTAGTCCAAATCCATCAGGCAAGCTAGCCATGAAATCTGGTTTCAAGTCATAGTGCAGTTTATAGCTGCTGCTTTGCCCGATTAGTCCCAGTAATGGTTGGGCTACAAAAGCCGGTTCCATTGTGGAACCAAGGCACACCCAAGTGAGTGTAATTTTTTTCTTTTTCATCTTGAGTTGAGCTATCTTTAAAATAGAACTGAAACCTTCTGGATTGCTAGTTGGCTTTTCTTAGAGCACACCAATCATGAGAACCTACCTGTGTCTTGGGTGTCTACACTGATAAAAGGGGGGAGTTGTGAAAGGAGGCAGAGGTGTGACCACCACTCCAGTGACTCAGATAGAGCCCATGTGGGAGTTGATTCAGTAATAATGTGCCTCCTGCTGCAGCTCAAGTTGCCTGCAGCCACCCACCCCCACGCCTTTTAGCAAACATTGCTTTGAATGTGGAGTGAACAGAGTTGTTCTCTCTCTTCTTATAAAGCAACAAGGATTTAATTAATCACGGAGTCCCAAACTCTAGTGACCTTGACTAGATTAAGTCCCCACTCTGTTAACACGTGACTTTAGGGACTCAACTCTTTTAGAACAATGAATGCACCTAGAGATCATGATGTGAAGCAAAACAGGCTTCACTCAGAAAGATAAATAGCTCTTTTTTCCCTCATATGTAGACTCTATAAGTGTATGTGTGTGTGTGTGTGTGTGTGTGCAATGAAACTAGAAAGGGGATCCTGAGAGAAAGGAAGCAGAGAGGCTAAGGCAGGGGTGGGTGAAGGAAAAGCAAGAGAGTAATGGATTACATGTGACACAGAAGCAGAGAGGAGAGGACTTGTAGGGAGACAGGAGCTCAGCAAGTGTGGAATGAGGAGCTGAGGAGGGTAGTGGAGGAGGGCGATGAGTTAGAGCAAAGTAAAACCATGCTTGTGTAGAAAACGCCATCATGAGACCTATCACTTTGTGCGATAGTTTAGTTCCTTCTGCTCTATTTATTTTACGTGTGTGAGTGTTTTGCTTGCATGTATATCTGTGAATCACGCGTGTGCCTAGTGCCTGAGGAGGTCAGAAGGCATTGGGTCCCTTGGAACTTGAATCATAGATGATTGTGAGTCACCAGGTGGTTGCTTGAAACCAAACCTAGGTCTTTTGGAAGAGCAGCAAGTGCTCTTAACCAATGAGCGATCTCTGCAGCTCTGTTTGTATGCCAATTTTAAAAATAGAAAAAAAAATGGTTTTCATGTCTCTTGAAACAAAACTCTTGTGTGAGTTCCACTTGCAAGGACAGCTAATAGTGAGTTGCTTTATGCTGGCTGGTGAATAGCCTGGGTCAGTGCTTTCAGCAGGTGAGTAGCCTGGGATGACAAAATTGTGTTTAGCTGCATATAGTGTCCCTGTCAAGTATAGACAGAGTACAGGCCCTGTCAGATGCTTGATGGTAAGAACCAAATATTAGTGCTGCTCACAAAACAAGGGAAAGGGCTTAGTTGCTGTCTGCTGGCAGGAAAACCAATGCAAACCATGATGCACTGGGTCCTTCTGCAGCCATGGCTTAAACAAAGCCACCTACCTAGTGGGATGGATTAAAAACTTAGTACAGACCCTGTCCCAGAAGTTCATGTTCAAGCACGTGCTAGAATACCCCATAGAGCTAAATGGGTCAATCTTTCCCACAGAAGGGTCCTGCATGGCTTTAGTGAGCTGCAAACAAATTTGTATCTTGTTAGGGTCCAGCTTGTTTTGTGAGTTCCACACAGAGATGGACACGGCATTTAGCTCTGTGATGGGGAGAGCATTTTATCAACTCACGGTTTATATGAGACCTTGAGAATTCTATAATTTCTGATCCTGGCGTTACTGTAAATCAGGCTGTTTGAGCTGGCCCATTGTGTCAGATACAAAAGCAAGCATGCTTCTCTTCAGAGTGACCCCTGCACAGACCTGGAGGAAGGGCTAATGGACAATGTTGGTTTGGGATATCTGTAGGGATGACGGTCCTTAGATAGAAAGCTGTTTCTTCATCCCAGATGCTTTTATGGTCTGCATCTTTAAAATTTCCAAATATGGCGGTGAAGAAGATGGGTACATATTCTTTTTGTTTTGAAGCAAAGGCTTCTTGGAACAAGGACTGTATTGCCAGTGAGGATGTGAGATTGGGTCTCTTGACAACTCATTTATTGCTTTCTCCACCCTGTGTGATCCAGGGAGTATCAAAAGCCACATGATGTTTCTGAGCCCCTACAATATATTTCTTTTAAGTTTGGGTTTCTGATTTAGCTGACAGATGTTAAAACACACACAGAGACAGCACAAATGTAAAAGGTGCACAGTTATCCCAGCTTGGGGCAGTGCATAAAGACATTTAGAATCTTCCTGACTCAGAGTCTCTAAATTTTCTTCTGGTGGTCTATTATGACTTAGGATATAATTCTATCTCTCATCCATACCCCTAAGAAAACATGCCAAACTAGAGCTCAGAAGACCAGGAAAATATTGGCAATAACGATAGACTCAAGTTCCCTTTGTGGCTGTCAGGGCTCAGACATAACAAAGTTTGTCTCTGAAAACAAACAAAAACAAAAACAAAAATAAGAGAGATATGAGACCAGGAAAGTACTTTGGGATTCACCCAGTCCCTTTCTAGATTGGGTAATCTGAGGCCCCCAGTGACATCACTGGCATCACAGTTGGGGATAGCAGGGACCCTGAAGCCAGATCTCCTGATTCCTTTCCCCTTTGGGTCCTGCCATGTGTAGGTCCCCCAGGGTTTTCCACAACAATGGTCCTGGGGAGAGAGATTCACATTGGCAGCTGTGGAAGCACCTCCTGCTGTCTCCTGTTTGGGTATGCCTCATCTCCCTTCAAACAGCTCATGCTCACCTTGCACACTGACAAACCTAAGGCCTGTCAGACAGAGTGCAGACCTGTGAATTGATAAATCAGGCAGGAGCAAGATTTGCCTTTTGTTTGCGGTCATGGAACTGCTATTCATTTAAATCCTGCTGGAGAGTAAAGAGCCAGCAAGCCATGGCTTCAAGGTGATCTATGTGGATGCCTACCTAAGTTAAATGTCTTTTATATGATGCCTCCCTGGTGCTTTTTAGACCCTTTCTATCATTATTCTGTTGTGTTGCCTTGCATTATTATTTTATGTGTGTTTGTTATGTTGTGTATGTACATGTTTGTATGTATGCACATAGATATGTGGGTGTGAATACATGTGTGCGCATGCATGTAGAGGCCAAAGGTGAATGTCAAGTGCCTATCCTTTACTTTTTGAGCTAGGGTTTCTTACTGAACCTGGAACTCACAGATTAGCTAGGCCAGCTGGCCAAAGAGTGTTACGGATCTGCCTGTTGCTTTCTTTATTCTTGTCTCTGCACACCTTGCAATGCTAACATTAGAGATGTGTGGCCGCTGCCATGCCTGCCTTTTATGGGGTGCTGCTGGTGATCAAAGTCAGGTCTTCATGCTTGTGCAGCAGGCCCTGAGCCATCCCTCCAGCCCCAGTGTCCTCTTATGTTCTGCACTAAAGTCTGTTTAAATTTTGAACTCACTAGGGACCATCATCCTCAGAAGCACTGAACGGGGCCTGAGGACAGGTTCTTGATGCTCTCAGCCAATCACTGAACTGACCATGGGGTTCCCAATGGAGGAGTTAGAGAAAGGACTGAAGGAGCTTAAGGGGTTTGCAATCTCTTAGGAAGAACAACGATATCAACCAACCAGGTCTCCCAGGGTCTAAACCACCAACCAAGGAGTCCACATGGAGTGACCCGTGGCTTCAGCCACATATGTAGCAGAGGATGGCCTTGTCAGACATCAATTGGACAAGAGGCCCTTGGTCCTGTGAAAGCTCGATGTCCCAGTGTAGGGAATGTGAGGGTGGGGAGGCAGGAGTGGGTGTGTACGGGTGGGTGGGTGGGGGTACACCCTCATAGAAGCAGGAGGAGGGGGTATGGGATAGAGGGTTTCTGGGGTGGGGGAATCGGGAAAAGAGATAACATTTGGAATGTAAATAAATAAAATATCCAATAAAAAAAGGAAAAGGAAGAAAGAGATCCATGATACTCTTGTGTAGAGCCACCTCCTTCAGACTCCTCTCAAACTGGCTCTCAACCTTTCTAATACATTGACACTTTAACACAGTTTTTCATGTTGTGGTGACCCCCAACAATAATATTATTTTGCTGCTACTTCATAACTGTAAATTTGCTACTGTTTTGAATCACAGTGTAAATATCAGATATGCAGGATATGTAACCCCAGTGAAAAGGTTGTTTGACCATCAAAGGGGTCATGACCCACAGGTTGAGAACCACTGCTCTAAATGGAAACTTTACACCGCCTCCCCTCCCCCGGAATTGTGGCAGTCATCAGTCTCTTCCCTTTGCCCAATCCACAATCATGTGTCTCTTGTCCTGGCTCAGGCATCTGTTTCTCTCTTCTCTGTGTTGTTTCTTAAACCTGAATTTTCTCAATGATAGGGTATTTCTTGCTAGAAGGAAGTACGCCATACCTTTCTCTGCCCATGTTCCTTTACTTCCTTTTGTACAAAACCCACCCCTTTCTTTCCAGCTCTGCC
Source organism: Mus caroli (assembly GCF_978045245.1). Classification (NCBI taxonomy): domain Eukaryota; kingdom Metazoa; phylum Chordata; class Mammalia; order Rodentia; family Muridae; genus Mus; species Mus caroli. The sequence continues at coordinate 57,842,336 of NW_028227267.1, forward strand.
CTCATCCCAACCTTGTGTATCAGCTGTGATTGGTTTGGAGTACTGTGTATTTAAATAATCTGTGTAATTCGTGTTCCTGTTTCTTCCCATTAGCTGTACCTTCTCTGTTCTGTATCACGCGTGTCTTATGAAGAGGCATTTGGTTCCCATTTCCTGAAGGCCTTGAGTTGTCCAGAGTACAATGGCTATTGCTGGCACCCTGCTATGACCTGTGTGACTCTGGAGTGGATTTCAGGTTTCTTTTAGTTTCCCCTGAAGCTCCAGGTTATGAATGGTTGGTTCCCAGCTGGTGGTTTTATTTTGGGAGTTTGTAGCTACTTTGGGAGTGAAGCCTAGATGGAGGAAGTAAGCCAGTGTGTGTGTGTGTGTGTGTGTGTGTGTGTGTGTGTGTGATACAGAAGGTTTTGTGTTGTTCCATGTACTTTGCTGCCTTTGCTTTAGTACATAGTGAGGTGAAGAGACTCTCCTGTCATCTATGCCTGCTGCCATGGTGCTCAGCCTGAGGACACTGGGTGAAGAAACCATGGACTAAGCTTTTTGAAACTGAGCCAAAATAATACTTCCTTTCTAAAATGGTTTATGTCAGGAATTAGGTTATGACAATGAAAAGGTAGCTAATGTCTGCGGCAAGTGTGTGGGCAAAATGTCTTCTCCTGAGGCTTCAAGGTGATATCTGGAAGAGTGACTCGGACAGTGTAAATACTAAGACTGTGTCACCTGGACCTGTCCCCAGACCCTGACAGTGTATGTAGAGCCAGGATTTATTTTATTTCAGATTCAGTTTTTAGTTGAATCTTGATCTCTATCTTCTATGTCATAATTGGCAGGAGCAGGGATAGACAATAGTAAGGAAACTCAGTTGTGGGCACTGTCTAGAGAGCCCTTCAAGAAAACGACGTCTTGAAAGCTGTGCTTTGTTTTATTTTAAGACAGAGTTTTACCATGTAGCTCTTAGTAGCCAGTGAGTTCTCTCTCTCTCTCTTCCTCCTTTCCTCCCTCACTCTTTGTCTATGTGTTGTGTGAACAACTGATATTTATCATAGGGAAACCTCCTCCAAGTGGATGGGGTTTTTATTTTACCCATCTTGAGATTTAAATCATAAAATTGTTTGCAATTTTAGTTATAAGTTCTTAGTAGGCATTATAATCTCTTTAGTAGTCAAGGCATTTGAAGTCCTTAAATAATCCATGTAGGAACCCTCCTTCCAACCCAGAGGGCTGTGGTTTTTATGGCCATGCTTTCTGGTGTGACCTTGCCTTCCCAATGATGAGGACACATTAAAGTTTAGATTTAGAGAGGTGCTGGGTTCTGGGTTCTGGGTTCTGGGTTCTGGGTGCTTGATGCTGGTGTTATCAACTTGACACAAGCTAGAGTTGTCTTGTAAGATGGAATCTTAATTAGGGGATTGTCTCAATTAGATTGGCCTGCAGGCAATCCATGAGGCATTTTCTTGACTAATGATTGATGTGGGAGGGCCTGTCCCTCTGTGGGTGATGTCTTCCCTGGGCAGGTGCTGATAGGTAGATATAAGCAAGATATAAGAACCATGAGCAAGCCATGGGAAGCAAGTCAGTAAGCAGCACGTCTCCATGGCTTCTGCATCAGGTCCTGCCTCCTGTGCCTGCCTCAAGTTTCTGCTCTGACTGTCCTTCATGATGGACTATCAGCTCTAAGATGAGATTAATTCTTTCCTCCCCAAGTCATGTTTAGCTAGAATGTTCTATCAAGCAAGAGAAAGTTGACCGGGACAGCAGGTATACAGTTGTCCATACGACAGCATGCAGTCTCTCTTATCATGCTTTTGCTTCTCAAGGTTTCATTATCTGCAGTTGACTACGGCATGAAAATATTGAACAGAGAATTCCAGAAATAAGGAATTGTAAGCTTTAAATTGTGTGCTGTTCTGAACAGCCCGATGAGATGTTAAGTCCTTCTACCTGCATCTGCTTGTACAGGCATGTGCTATGTCATGGCCATGTGCTATATCTATGTGCCTCCCTACTAGTTTCTTAATATCCATTTCAGTGATCAGATCAACTGTTCTGGAATTGCAGTGCTAAGTTTATTTAAAAATGGGCTTAAAGCACAAGCCAGTGATCTGGTAATTTCATTACTGTAGATTACTACTGTATTACACTAAAAACATGTAAATGGTTTATTATTGTCTATTATTGTTCAGTGTTGCTTATCTATGACTGCCTCTATTTTGTAAATTGGCATTTCCATAGGGCTTCATATTTATAGGGAAGATAGTGAATGTATAGGGTTTGAATAGAGAATACATTTGAATTCCTAACGTATAGGGTTAGGCATTATTCATGGTATCTGGCATCTACTAAGGGGCTTGGAAAGTATCCCATACAGATAAGGAAAGACTGTTGTATGTGTTTAAGAACGGATGGCACCAGGCTACAGATGCCCTGAGAAGGGAGTATTTGTCTCTTTTATTTGAATAAAGCTCTGGAGTGAAGCTGGGGTGGGGTGCACAAAAGTTTTACTTGACAAGTCCTTTCTCCAGAGCACAACAAATTACCACTACTAATTAGAAGCTTTTAGAAGGCCAAAGGAAGTAATCCATTCTGACTACAGGCTCTCTCATGAATCAGAGCCAGTGTTTTGAGGAGGTATTTGTACACACATATCCACCGCAACATATTCACAGTAGGTGAGAACTGAAAACAGCCTGGATGCCCACAAAGTGCTAAACAAAACATGGTATAGACAGGTATTGTATACATCACCTTATAAAAGAAGATGCAGCCATGCTGACAGCACATATGAACCCTGAGGCAGTAGGCCAGTCATTAAAGGGAACCTGCCTGTGACTTAGCTTCTGTGTGGGACCTAGGGCAATCAACATCATAGAGGCAGGAGGGAGATCAGGGTCTGATGGACCAGGGGAGAACAGAATTGGAGATTGTTTATGGAGAGTAGCACAGCAGCTTTGCAAGATGAACACATGATGCAGATCAGTGGCACCGCAGTGGGGATCCGTGTAATACTACGGAGCTGTACTCCAAAATGGCAAGCTTGTCGGTTTTACTGATGCATGTTTCATTACAGTTAGAGAGAACCCAAACCCAAATTCTCAGGGCAAAGCATGGGTCAGTTAAATTATAATCTCTGTGTGGACATATGTATTTTTTTTTCAATTTTTCCAGGTTAAATCAACTGTATGTGGGAAACCAGTGAACCAGAGGCAGGCTGTCCAATCTTAAAGCTCTTTGGAAAGAATTGGAATGATGGGGGGTGGGGGGTGGGGAGTGGGGAATGGCAGGTCTAATGGTCTGAATGGAGGAAACAGCATCAGTGATAGGTCAGCATGAGAAAGAAGAAGGACTTGTCTCCTGGCCTAGACACTCTGTGAGTCACGGAAGACTTGTCTAGAGAGGCATCTGGGGTGATCGTTGATTTGATGTGATGGTGATATGCTTAGTTAAACATTGCTTATAGGCAGCTGGAGATCTGCATATTCAAAATTATTCATTCACTTCTGCCTTAGAAGTCCAAGTTTCATTGTGCCTTAAAAATAAAAATGTAGGGGGTGTGTGTGTGTGTGCAGTGGAATGAATCGGAAGGCAAATGTACTTGTTACATAAATCTGAAAACCTGAGTTTGATCTTTCAATCCCACAGTTGAAGGAGAGAACTGACTCCCATAGGTTATCCTCTGACCTCCACATGCGGGCTGTAGCATGTGCACCTGCGCGCGCGCACACACGTGTGCACACACACACACTCATACTCACACACTCACACACTTACTCATGCACACACAGACACACATACTCATGCACATACACACTCACACACATACTCATGCACACACAGACACACACACACTCACACACATACTCATGCACACACAGACACACACACACTCACACACATACTCATGCACACACACACACTCATACTCACACACTCACACACATACTTATGCACTCACACTCACACATACACACACACTCACACACATACTCATGCACACACACACTCACACATACTCATGCACATACACACACTCACACACAGACTCATACACACACTCACACTCATACACATACTCACACACACACACTCACACACATACTCACGCACACACAGACTCACACACATACTCATGCACACACACACACTCACACACTCAACTCACACACACACACACACATACTCATGCACACACAGACACACACACACATACTCATGCACACACACATACACACACTCACACACTCACACACATACACTCAACTCACACACATACTCACACACACACTCACACACACGTTTGTACATGCTCTCGTTTTCTCTTCTTCCCTCTGCATATATTCACCTCCACAATAAAAATTGATAAATGAAAGCAAAAACATTTATCTTGTTAGTTTTTGTTTAAAGTTTAATCAAGATTTTACAACATAATGATGTGTGTATACACCATGTAATGATGAACACGTAATAAGAAATATGTTTCTGTATTGTAACTATATCTCCTATCTTGTACCATTCATCTTGTGAATAATTGTGTAGCTTTTGATCATCTCAAAAGTAGCCTGACCTTGTCACAGCATGGAGAGCAGAGATGACCTCTGACTGTCTGGTTTAAATGCTGTGCAGTAGTTAGGGGGGGTGGGTCTGTGTTCTCTGTGCATCAAAAGACCCAAGTGCTAACCAAGAGTTCAGGAAAAGGGACAAGGCGCCTTCACTGTTTCATCTTGTTTAGTTTTTATCATTTTCTAAGTGTGGCTAAAGTTTTAAGCTTCGTACTGAGAGTTAGGAAGGACAACTGGCCTCCTCATTTGTTTAAATCAACACATCTTTTCAAAGTAACTTTCTTTATTCTAATTTACAAGTGCAAAGTAACGGTAAAAGGCAGATATATTCAAGAAAACGCGAATAAACATATCAGCGGTGATATAAGTATGCGATTATATATACGTTGCTTCTGTACTCAAGAAGAAAACTAAATAGGAAAATATTATTCATCTCAGGAGAAAAATAGGCTAGAAATGATGACTTGGGGACTTCTCGATATTTGGTCTGTGTGCATTTTGTCAGAAGGCAATTTGTCTACACTGGAAGAGGATATGGTTTGGCTGACTAAACTGTGGAGTGATTTGAGCGATAGGCAATGATAAAAATGCTTAGGGGAATTTTTGGGGTGCTCCAGTAAAGTGTAAGTGGTGTGTGGGTGTAAAGAGCAGACTCCTCTCTCTGCAGCTTTTCTTTTGGGAGGGGGGCATGTTTCTCAACACTGAAAGCTGCTGGCGTTTTTGACACATGCTAGGTGGTTAAATCACATGTCACCCTGGCACTTGTAAACAGTCTTGGTGGCGGAGAAGAAACTTGTTTGTGCATGCTTGGACGTGCTTATTGGCATGTGCCCTTCTTTTGAAAGCACATTGAGTATTCTCTTTTGGAGTATGTTGCCCTCTAATCTGAGAGCAAAGATGAGGGGTTGGGAGATGGCTTATTTCTAGGTAAAACCTGAAGGATAATTGAGGAGTCTTTCAACCCTTTAACAGAATTCTCTAACTAGCTACCACCATGTTTAAAATTCATGACAAGAGACCTTTCTTGCTTTTCAACATTGGAGTTTGAAAACCTGTAGGGGAACTCTAGAGATGGCAGTGGCTCAGCTCTTTTTTTTTATGCCTTCACTGGTAAAACAAGGCTTTGGGGTAGGGATGTCTAAGAGTTTTGCTTGCATCAAAAGAAAACGCAAGCTAAGTGTTCCCTACGATGATCAAGAGTGATGGATTTGCTGTGCAGTGACTGTGTGAGAAGCAAGAAGAGGAGAGCTGAGCAGTGGGGCCTCTGCTTCCCTCTCCTGTTACACATGCCCTGTGGGGTTACTCGTCCATACAAAAAGAAGTTTGGTCAGCCATTGCTCAGGAAGACTTCTCAGAGGGGTCAGTGAGAGGATCCCAAAGAAGATGGAGCCAGATGTGGTGGGGACCACATACTTAACAGGCTTTTCAAATCACTAAGTCATATGCTTCCTTGGGGTCCTGAGGTCAGAGTGAAGTTAGGTAGTCAGGTGAGAAAGGGGCATGGTGCCAGGCGAAGGGACTAACCATGATGACACAAGTGGTGGCCTGGTTGAAGTTAAGAGCTGCGTGTCAGGCTCTGAGCACGTCAGTTTTGCTGTTCTGTGATGTGCTTAGGGTGAGGTGATGGCAGCCACAGATGTGTTGATACTTTGGGTTTTGAGCCTGCTATAAGGGGTGAGACAATAAGGGGTGAGAAATGTGGAATTCATACCATTCTTAATCTTGGGGTCACAGCCTGTGGCCCAACAAGGTAGGTTCTGCCACCCCTCAACAAGTTAATTAAAAGAGCTGAATTAATAGAGAAAAGCAAAAGTGGAGATTTCTTCAATGATATCACATTGGGAAGAGGCTCAAGAGACCCAGAGACCCTTCTCTAGCTTATCTTTTGGGTTCTGATGAGGTAGAGGTTTAAACAGAGGCAGAGTTAGGCATGTAAGCAGTCTCCGTCAAGGTGTAGTCCTGTTTATCATTGGAACTAGTTTAAATACCTCTTTAAATCTTTTCATCCCTGCAAGGCTGGCTACAATGGGGCTCCTGGAGAAGGCTCATGTACAGCACCTGGCTCAGATGAACTTTTCCCCCATTGCCATGCATGGGAGTTTCTTGTTGAACCCAGGTCAGGCAAAGCCACTGCTCAGAAACCAGAGTTCTTTCCATCTTTGCATTGTTTCTGAGCCTGGCCAGTTGACATGGAGCCACCAGCAAATGCCACTGTGGCATCTTTCTCCTTCTCCCCGCCCCTCTCTCCCTCTCTCCTTTTTTCATAGTGTTAATACAAATGAACAGAACAGCTGAGGAGAGTGGTTACACATCTTTTTAGGATTTTTAACTGAAAAGCTCTTGGGAATATTGGATTTCTTAATGTTTTCAGGGAGTCACACAATTTATTTTTGGTAGAAAGGTGTTAACACAGAGGCAATGCAGTCCTTAAACCACCAGTGTGTGGATCATCTAACTATATGGGAAGAAACCAGTAAGGTAATGGCATTTTTGGGGAAAGTAAAAATAATGCATAGGTTTTGCCCAGAAATAGAACTTTGGAACACACAATTATCTATCTATCTATCTATCTATCTATCTATCTATCTATCTATCTATCTATCTATCCATCTATCTATCTACCTCTATCTATCTATCTATCTATCTATCTATCTATCTATCTATCTATCTATCTAATCATCTATCTATCTATCTCAGAATTTGCTAGTAGGCAAATTTGAATTTATGTCACTCATTCTCTGTTAACATGGAGTATTGCTGGTTATTTTGTTTCAACTTGACATAAGCTATAGTCAGTCATGTAAAAGGAGGGAACTTCAACAGAGAAGATACCTCCTTAAGTTTGGGCTATAGGGAAGCTTGCAGAGCATTTTCTTCATTGGTGATTGATCCAATGGGAGAGAACCCAGGTCATGGTAGGTGGTGCCAGCTCTGGGCTAGTGGTCCTGGGTTCTATAAGGAAGCAGGCTGAGTAAGCCATGAGAAACAAGCCAGTAAGCGGAACTCCTGCCTCTAGCTTCATGACCTGTTTGGGTTCCTGTCCTGACTTCCTTCAATGATGAAAGTGATAAGCCAAATTAACTCTTTTCTCTCCAATCTGCTTTCGGTTATGGTTATCATCACAGCAAAGATAACCCTATGACAATATATATATATATATATATATATATATATATATATATATATACTTTAATTTAGCTCCACATTGTTCTGGGTAGTTTTTATTTATCAACTTGATACAAGCTATAGTCACCTGGGAAAAAGAAAGCTCCCTTGAAGAGATATCCCCTTAGCGCCAAACTAGATGCTCTTTCTTTCTTTCTTTCTTTCTTTCTTTCTTTCTTTCTTTCTTTCTTTCTTTCTTTCTTTCTTTCTTTCTTTTGGTTTTTCGAGACAGGGTTTCTCTGTATAGCCCTGGCTGTCCTGGAACTCACTTTGTAGACCAGGCTGTCCTCGAACTCAGAAATCTGCCTGTCTCTGCCTCCTGAGTGCTGGGATCAAAGGCGTGCGCCACCACGCCTGGCTAGATGTTTCTTGAAACCAATCAAAACCTCCAATGCTAGGACTGGGTTACATCTAATTGAGGTGTTGGCTCAAAGGTGCCCCATGGAAACTCTCAAACAACTTAGACTATTTCCAAGGCTATTGGTAATTCTCCACAACTTGATGGTAAAGCCCTATTGCTGATGACAACACTTACATATCTCATTGAACACAAAGAAGTTGATCTGGTGTCTAACTAGAAACCTACCCTTACTGACTAGTGTGTATGGTACTGGAAGGTACTCAGCATGCTAATGGAGGAGAAAGGTAAATACCAATTCAGCCGTCACCCTACGGCAATCTATATTGGTGGTCTGCCTGCATAGTACATTGCAGTATTAGCATAAACATTGTGGGAGTAACCAACAACTATTTGGTTGGATTTAAGGCCAACTCCACAAGATGGAATCCATGTCTGACACTATTCAGATGGTCGAGAACCTGAGATTGAATAGGGAAGACCATGGACCTACGGAGAAACCAAATGCTTTGGCTAAACTAAAAAAACGACTCCTGCTGGGTGTGGCGGCGCACGCCTTTAATCCCAGCACTTGGGAGGCAGGGGCAGGTGGATTTCTGAGTTCAAGGCCAGCTTGGACTACAGAGTGAGTTCCAGGACAGCTAGGGCTACACAGAGAAACCCTGTCTCAAACCCCCCGCCCCCCAAAACCCCCTCAAAACCAAAAAAACCCAAACCGACTCCTAGCAACCTTCTGCTTTACTCGTAGATCTGTGTCTCACTCAGACATCATCAGAGAAGTGTCCTCCTTCAGGAAGACCCACAACTGAACTATGTGCAGGGAGTGGGAGGCCTTGGAATACCCAGTCCTAAATAGGATGTCTTCATGAACTCCTTCCCTGGGCTCAGGAGCTTCTGCCTGCAGAAGAGGAGGCAGGAGGATTGTAAGAACCAGAGGGGATGGAGGACACCAAGGGAACAGTCTTCCAGCCGCAGCAGGACTGACTCACATCTGAGATCACAGAGACTGTGGCAGCATGTGCATAGGTCAAAGCCAGGCAGGATTCAGTGTTGAGATGGGGATACTCTTAATAAGAAATCTGCAATTGAAACCCACTTGCAGTGGAAAAAGTAGTTTTTCTCCAATGGAGTTTCGCTGAGTCTACTCACCACAGTTCCTGGTAGGTCCTACTTGTGCAATAGATAGCTAACACAAAACGAACTCGAAAGTATTTTTGAAGGTTTTTTTGTCTCTACTGTTTTGTTTGTTTTTTTAGTGGGTGAGGGGCAGAGACAGGGTTTTTCTGTTAGTCCTGACTGGCCTGGAACTCACTTTGTAGACCAGGCTGGCCTTGAACTGAGAGATCTGCTTGCCTCTGCCTTCCATGCACTGGGATTAAAGGTGTGTGATACTGTGCCTGGATCTTTACTGTTTTTTTTTTTTTTTTTGCTTGTATATGTTAGGGTTTCTAATATTGAAGTTTTATTGTAAGCGTGTATGTGTGTGTTTGTGTATGTGTGCATGTTGTGTACTTTTCATGTTATTTCTCTCTCTTTCTTTTTGTTTGTTAGTTCGCTCATTTTGTCTTTTCCTTGTTTGCTTATCCTTTTTATTTGACTGTTTTCAGAAGAGAGAGAAAGAAGTCATAGAGTTGGAAGAGTGGGTGGGGAGGAGGGGAAGATCTGGGATAAGACAGGGGCGGGGAGGGGGACAAGCTTTGATTAAGATATATTGTATGAAAATAATTTTATTTTCAATTAAAAATAAAATAAAAATTTGAAGAAGGGGGAGAAGAAAAAAAAGAAGAAAAAGAATTCTCTCCATCTGATTGGCCCATGGCACGTCTGTGGGGGTATAGTCTTGACTGATAATGGATATGAGAGGGCAACAGCATCCCTGGGCAGGTGGTTCTGGGCTGTATAAGGAAGTTAGCTGGACATGACCCTGAGATCAAGCATCCTTCTATAGTTCCTGCTTAAGGTTACTGCTTTGAGTGTTTTGGATTCTCTTGGTGCTGAATTGCAGCCTATAAATTGAAATGATAAAACCGACTAGAACAGCATAATTAATAATAATATAATATAAGGTTATATTATATTATTATATATAATTAATTAATTAATAATTTCCGAAATGGTCTCCCTGTGTACTCGAGGCTGGTCTAAAATCATGATCCTCCTGACTCTCAAAACCTAGGATTCTAGGTACACAACACCATCCTTGGCTAGCTCTTTGGTTTTATTTAGAGCGGAATTGAGATGGCTTACACAGATGCACTGAGGCCAAAATACATGATCTCAAAACAAAGACTACAAAGAAGAAAAGATGAAAAAGTAGCATGTGACGAAAACTGCTGGCTGGGATACACTGAGCCTTGAATGTAAGCACTGAGCCTCCTCCTGGCCAGAGTGAGGTAGTATAGAGAGTTAGGCATCATTCTCTTTGTTCTGTCTTATGGCAGAACGTCCACTCCAGCAGTTCCCTTATTCTGGTGAAACTTTGTTATACTACTCTTGGACACTGTGCTGAGCACTGAAGATACAGTGGTGTCTAACAGTCCAGAAGTTCTGCCCTTCACAGAGTGGGTAGTGGGAAGGCAGGTGGACAAATGTTTATAACACAGTAAAGTCTACTGGCTGCGTGTGCAGAGAAGCAACAGGCTCCTTTTCACAGATGCACTTGACTGACAGAATGCTAAGGGAGATTTTGCTGTACACAGAAACACCTCAAATGGCTACACCTTTCAAACAGCGTCGTGGGACTTCAGCATTACTTGTTAAAGGGAGGTAAGATTTCTGTCTCTTTTATGGTCTCAGATGTTTTGGGAGCTGTGGGTGTACCCAGTTGAAGAGCCAGACTGCACACAAGTAGTCCCAAAAAATTTTGGGACAGAAATGGCATCAAGAAACCTTGGTCACAAGTCTAGGAATCTCTCAGTGGCATCAATCTCAAGCCGCCAAGACCATGCACAAGGCAATGAGTGAATGTGCCCAGGTTATCAAACAAGGCTCCCATGAAGCCCAAAATGCTAAAGGGTGCCAACGACAAGCTCTGTGGACTTGCTTTCACTCTCCACCCCAAACCTGGGAAGTGATATGTGACTACCTGACTAAGAGTTGCAGGCTCTGTCAGCCAACCACTGTCAAGGCTGCAGCTCCAGTTTAGGATCTCAGACCCCAGGTGCCCAGATCCCCCTGACAGCCCAGGGAAAGGCCTCAATCTGCCAGCACAAAGACAGATGGACTGATATGACCCTCTTCATCCCCCACACTATTTGAAGATGGTTGGTGATCTGTGTTACTTTTCCAACTAAATTCAAGGCAGAATTTCTTCAAAAAGAGAAAATTCTATTTATTTAAATAGAATTTATTAAATTAAATTAACTAATGGCATCAGAGGCAGCAAATGAGTTCCCTGTGTCACATTCTCTATCCATCAATGTCCCCAGCTATCGTTCTCACCGGCAAGAACACACTCGGACAACTGGATTCTTCTGCAGCAAAAAGCTTTATTGCTTCTTCAGGAGGGAAGACCCAGACCCTGGAAAATGGCGTTGCTTATATAGCCCTCAGCCATGGCATTTCAGCACCTGATGTGGCGTGTCAGCTCCTGATTCGTTGCTTGCCCATCACCCCATTACTACGCCCCGAAATGGGCAGTGACTAGGCGTGAGTTCACTCTTGCACCTGCGTACAAGGCTTGTTTACTAGTTAGGCACAGCGGAGGCCAGCACCATCTTATAATGGCGATTGCTCGCAGCACGGCTCTCCACACATCAACACTTGATCATTAATTTTAATGGCTTTGATTTTTTTTTTTTTTTTGAGGCAGGGTCTTGTAGCACAGGCTGGCTTCAAACACATCACATAGCTGAGGATGGCCTTGAATTCCTGCCCCTCCTGCACCATTTAACTGCTAGGATTACAGGTGTGTACCACCAGGCTTGGTAGGCGTTCGACAATTTACTAATTGAAATGGGGTCTACATTATCATCTGTTTTGCTAAGTTTGCTATTTCCACTTGGGTTTAGTTTAGGGTTTTTTTTTTCCTGTCTTTTCAAATATTGTTATCAGGGGAGCATGGCACTGTCATTGAAACCCTCACACGTTGTCAGTTTACTAGAGCAGTAAGCCACAGATGGCAGGAGATGACTAATCAGAAATGTGAACCATCCCAAGGCTTTGGGGAGAAGCTAACAGATTTTTCATGAAATCTGAAATATAGACTGGGATGAAACAAAACTGAAAGGCTTGGTTTTGAAAAGCATCATTATATGTTACACATAAACTATTTGTGCTGAAGTATAAAGGCGGTTCTGGATTGTTAATGTGGAGACTCTGACACAGGGGTGGGTTCTGATGTGGGTGAAGCAGAAGCCACCACTTACCTTGGTCACAGGATGCGGAGAAACAAAGTTAGACCGGCCAGTAAGCTTCCTCTCCGCTGGCTAGCCTTCCCAGCACTGGAATGTTCATCAATAGTGTTACTGTGCCGTAAACCCTGTGGACAGCAATAACGACCAGTGGGGCAAGACATACCTAGGGGTGCGGTAGAGGCAGGCAGGTCACAGGAGTACCCAACTGCTTCGTGGTTGGACTTAAGGCCTGTTCCAAAGGACAAAACACTTGCCTGGTTCTGTAAAGGAACCAATGGTTGGGTGAGTCACAGGCTTCAGGAGGTGAACCTGTTTACTATTGATCTGCTAAATGGACAGTATGGAGATAGTCTCTAAATTTACATGTCTACATCTGTATATTAGTGAAGACCTTATTAGAGAAGTTGCTTTGCACAGTGGGCATGGTTAACGCAGAGAGTCACTACTGGTCCAAGTACAGAGAGTATCAGTGGAGTGCTCAGTCACAAATGGGACTTCTACACTGTACCCCTTCTCCAAGGCTCAGGGAGCATCACAGAAGAGGAAGTGGGAAGTCGTAAGAGCCAGTGGTTGGGAGACAGAGCAAAGCAGCGTCTTCTAGACATGACAAGACCACTGCCACCCTCAGTGATGATGAGAAGAAGATGAGAAGTTTAGGTGAAAATGCATGTCTTAAGCTTTAAACCTTTCTACGGTGTATCTATTTACACATCAATCTTTTGTATGTATCATATCATATGAATGAGCATATATTATTCTACTGCAGTAGAAAAGTTGAATTTTTGATGGTTATCTGAAATATCATATTTATATCTAACTAAGAGTACATCAAGAGTTAAACACTGTAAGCCTGACTTAAAATAATTTTATGACAGTATTGTTGTTATTGTTATTAACCTTAGTAAATTGCCTAAAAATACCCATTGTTATTATCATAAGAACAATTTTCAAGTTCATGTCTGCTTCCTTTTCAAGGTACAGTTAAGTTTATCATTCTAAATGCTCTGAAGTCATGCCAGGTGTGGTGATGCACACCTTTAATCCTAGCACTCGAGAGGCATAGGCAGAGGCAGGTGGATTTCTGTGAGTTCCAGGCCAGGCTGGTCTATAAATAAGTTTCAGGACAACCAGGGCTGTTACATAGCACAACCCTGTCTTGAACACTGCTCCCCCTCCCCAAAATAAATAAAATGCTCTGAACACAAAGTGGCCTTAGCTTTGAGCAAAACCACAATCCTTCTGTAGGCAGCAGTCCTGCTAAATTCATTGTGAGGAGTCCCAGTGAGAGCAGAGGAGAAATTTGTCCTTTCAGACTAACAAAACAAGAGCGGGAGATGGAGGCTTGAGGACAGGAAAGCACCCCAATTCTCTGCAGCTGGGGGTTCCCATGTGTATTCCTGCTTCCTGTCTTGTGAGTCTGCCTTTTACAGCTCAGTGTTATCCAGTGTGCATTTGTCACTGTCACCTCATGTGCAAGCAGGATGGTAGACCGTGGGGGGTGACTGCACGTTTCCTGAGGAGGCACCTTTTAAGGGTTTACTTCTGGAGCTATAGGCAGCAGTAGAAAGAGCTTCCTGAAAGACAAGCTATAGCGGTATATGACTCTGCCCGCGAAGGAGCCTAATTTTACTAAACCACCCAGAAGAGGCCAATAAAGCTAAGAGTTCACATCAATACTCTCAAATGTATAGCGGGTAAGACCTGCTTCGGGAGCCTTTGGTCTGTTGATTCTAACCTAACCTGGGGAGCAGTTAGAGAGGGCACCACAGGAACCACTTCACATTTTCTGTGAACTTGAACTTACCAGTGGAGAAGGAAGAAGTGATGTGGAAAGAAACTCAAGGTGTATGGTTCTTGAAGCATGGAATGCTGGGGCAAGGCAGAGAAGAGAAACAAGACTGGGAGGTGTTTAGGAGCCTGCTTTACTCTGGGTGGAGTCATTGGTTTACTGCATCACAGGTCAGGGTTTCTCAGTTGGGTGCCCGGGCATCATGAGTGCTGCTAGCAGCCAGACCCCAGTTCCCCCAAGTGACACATCTTTCAACCTCAGCTGTGTGGTCGGGCTGCTCCCAGATTCCATGGAAATTCCTATTCTTTTCACACTTGAAAATTGTTTCCAAACAAGTGTTTCCTTTTAACATCCCCAAAGCAGGATGACTTTGTGAGTTTTGTGTTGCTTCCAACTCTGTCAGTGTTTGAGACCTCAAATCAGTCCCAACATCCCACCATTCCCCAAAGAGTCTCTGATGATGTATGCAGTCATTTTGGGTTCTGTCTGTTTATGGCCATTACCATGCCCTCACAGCCCTCTCCCATTTGCCATGGTCCAGGAAGCACCTTTGATTACCAGGGGTCTCAGCGGTTATTACTTTTGTTTCATCTTACGGAAAGGAGGTAGGAGCAGGGTAGCAACTGCGTATTGTTAGAGTTCTGAGGAAGCAAAGCCACGGGGCAAAAATCATTATATGGAGGCAGCTCAGCTCAGCGTAGTAGAAGCCAGTTCTTTAGAACAGCCCCTGACTGGTCTCTCCTGCTGCTGTTGGAGTCATGTGGACATATAGACATCAGTCTGTATGTTGTCATACACGCACTTGAACAACAACGGCTGGACCATCTCCTTACATCTTCTCATGCGAATGCGCATGCCTGGTTCTCTAGGGCACGTCCTCTTGGAGACTGCTCCTCCCCACCCCATGGCACTGTGCCCAGCGCACTTTCCCTCGTCGGACTGTTACATCATCGCATCTTACTTGTCTGCCTAGCGCTTACTTCCCTCTTGTGTATTCATTAGCCGACTTGTTTATTGTGTCTTCACCAATCAGAATGTGGTTCTGTGAAGGAAGAGGCTCTGCCTTGTTCTTGGGAATCTCCAGGGTCCTGAGGATGCTTGGCTGAAGAACAACCCTGAAGGAGGTATTTGTTTATGCCAAGAGAACAACTTTCTATCATTTACTGGGAGTACCTGCACGTGTCCAGCGAAGTGATGGACATGCGGCAGGTGTCCATGGTGTCTTCCCTTTCCCCGACTCCTTATAAACTCTACCCTCACTTCCCGGCCCAGGGGTAATGGGATTACCATGTTGTTAACTCAACTTTTAACTGACTTCTTACTTCTGTTTCTGACTCAGCTTTGGCTTGTGGAGCATGCCAGAAGATGTGGTAAAAACACAATTGACTCTTGGATGCTGGGACCCGTGGTTTGGATGACGGGCTGCACTGCTGGTTTCTGAACTGACTTGGTGTGAGCTGTGGGCAACTCACTTAACTGACCACTCTTCACATAGGACAGTACAAGTGAATTAGAAAGTGCCCTGAAGCCCTTAGAGGAATGTAGATACAACCAGGGGCTGGCACTACTCTGCCTTCACTTTGCCAAAAACTCTGGAACCCACGCTCTGTGGCTGTGGCACTTTACGAGTCTTTGGGCACAAAGTGTAGTTACTCATTACCTTCATTTCTCTACACTATTTTCAACTGAGATCAAGATTTATTTATAGTCTCTCACTAGGCACTGTTATTTTAAAGAGTACTAGGAAGACCCCTTTGAAACTGCTAAGAATTGTCCACACATTGATCCTGAATTACCAACCATTTGATTTCATTATTATGTGCACTAAAGAATTCCATTGTAAGCAACTGGCTAGTTCATGCATTGCGAAGGTTTAAATGTCAGTGTCCCACAAACGACAGGTTTCCTGAACGTGCTTTCTTCAGATCCCCCACTCCCCTTGCTTCTCTGCTGCCTACAATTTCTCCTTCATTCTCTGAACCTGAACTTTCTTTTAAGATATTGCCATTGAAAATCTGAACCCGTGGCGACTTATTAACCTCCATCCTGTCTGTTGTACCCATGGTAGATGTCTCTATGTGTTTAGAGCGTCCCTCCTGGCACTTGCCAGCCTCGCCTTTATACGTATGCTCTTTCTTTCTCTAGAATACTGGTTCTGACCTGTTTGCTTGGCAAGCACTTGCTTATCTAGTAAGCTGTAGCTCAGACTTTGAATCCTTTCCGGTAGCGTCTGACCATCCATTTTCCCAGTGCTGGGCACTCCAGCCTCTCGTCTCTGTCCTCACGCTGTCCTGCTGTAGCAAATCAGACTGTGCTGCTCAGGCCACTGCTTCTCTTTTTCATATCTGTAGCACTAGTGGAGAATTCCAGGTGGATAAGGAGTTTGTCTTTCTAATTTCTATATTTATAGGCAAAGCCTAGAAATTTTGGTAAGAGTTTATTGAATAGATGAGTAAATAAAAATACAGTGATTTAATTTCCAGTTACACTCAAGCTTCTGAAAAAGTTTGATGGGTGTGTGAGGAGTTCTCTTTGAAATGGCCTTCTGGGTAGCAGTGGGGTCAAGGTCCATTCAGAGGGTTTGGATGGCAGATGTCTACAGCTGAGGATTGTAGGAATCAAGTTTGTTTTAGCTTACACTTCCTTATCCAATTAAGAGATGTTAATTAGACCACCCACCAGGCAGGTAACTGGAATGAAGTGATCCTTGGCTTCTTCCAAGTCATAATGGCAGTGGGATTCACTGTGAAGTAAACTTTGTGGTTCATGGGTGGGAAAAGTTGACAAAATCTGAAGGCTATTTTGACCCCCGACTAATTATAATCTTAGTTAAAATGTTTTAATGTGAGAACCAAATAAATTTAGTAAAGACATGAAGTCATTGACAAATTTGTTCCAAGCAACAGATTTTTTCTTTTGTGTATTAGATCACATGTATACATATTTGCATACAGTGATAGCTGTGATACTGGTTTCTGTTTTCTTACAGGTTTGCTACATATGAAGATTTAAAATGGGTGTATAGTGACTGGGGTGGTATGGGTGTGCATTGGCTGGGGTGTTGTGGGTGTGTATTGGCTGGGGTGTTGTGGGTGTGTATTGGCTGGGATGGTGTGGGTGTGTGTTGGCTGGGGTGGTATGGGTGTGTATTGGCTGGGGTGGTGTGGGTGTGTATTGGTTGGGGTGTTGTGGGTGTGTATTGGCTGGGGTGTTGTGGGTGTGTATTGGCTGGGGTGTTGTGGGTGTGTATTGGCTGGGATGGTGTGGGTGTGTGTTGGCTGGGGTGGTATGGGTGTGTATTGGCTGGGGTGGTGTGGGTGTGTAGTGGCTGGGGTGGTGTGGGTGTGTAGTGGCTGGGGTGACGGTGTAGCTCAATGGTATAGCTTTCCTAGCATCCACAAAGCCCTGGCTGGCCCCCAGTGTCACTTAAACTGGGTGTAGGGGCACAGTCCTGGATTCACAGCCCTAGGGAGGTAGAGGAAGGAGGGCTGGACGTTAAAGTCATTCTCTGCTACTCATCAAGTCCACGTGGGCATCTGTGGTGCTGGAGAAGGAGCAGAGAGTTCTACATTCAGTTTTGCAGGCAGCAGCAAGAGAAAAATACTGGGCTAGGCTTGGGCTTTTGAAACCTCAACATCTGCCCCCAGTGACAGACTTCCTCCAACAAAGGCCACACCTCCTAATCCTTTTCAAGTAGTGCCACTCCTTGATGAATTAGCATTCAAATATATGGGTCAATGGGGGCCATTCTTATTCAAACCACTACAATAAAACATCTTGAGGCCAGATAAATTTGGGAAATCCTAAAAGTAAGCAAATTCAGTTGATTCTCCATAGCTATAATATTATATTGTGCTGTAAGAAAAAAAAAAAGAATATAAAGCATTTCCTGCAAATTATCCTGACATGAGCTTCTCCTCTCTTCCCCACTGCCCACTCCCCTTCACTTTTCAACCCTCTTTTCTTTCTTCAATGAGATATCTGTTCCATTTACAAGTGTTGAGACCACACTTTAGGATTCAGTGTTGGCTAGATTATGTAGTGTTAGGAGTGTCGACTTAGGTTGCTAAGCCACTCCTGTTCTGTTGTACAACAGAGTTCAGTTACACAAAGATACCCAACATCCTTAGCCTGGCCTGTGCACCTCTGAGGCAGGCATCTGGTTCCTCTGTGGCCTCATCTTTATGTCTCTTTGCTTACTCAACTCTGATACCCTGGGTCCCTTGATTTGCTTAAGCTTACTAAACTTCAATCCATTTAGTCTGTCCATGCATTTCACTGAATTATTATCTAATTTATTACCTAATTACAAGAGTCACTTAGAAACATGAAGGAAGGGCTGTTGCCTTTATTGTCACCAGCACAATGTTGAAGAGGCAGTACCCTGTTGCCTAGAAACAGATGACTGTAGTTCAGGATTTTGAGATCAATGGGAACAAAACCGAGAAAAAGAAACAGAAGAGATCAAAGTCAGTCACTCAGAGCATGGCCATTCTCCACTCTCTGTTCAAAGGGTGGGGTCTTAACCAGAGCTCTTCGGGGACTTAGGGTTGTGCTTAGGGTGACAAGGTGGCAGAGTGCCACCACACTCTTTAGGACCTGTAGTGCTCTAAGCAAGTGAAGGATGACTGTTGGTCTAGCTCAGCCAGCCTCCCGTGAGCATCCATGGGATTCGGCATACACAGTCTTCTGTATTTTTCCAGAAATTAAAATAGGATCTCTAGGCTAGCATGGCAAATGCTTTTATGCCCAGAGACATTCCATTGACCTTTATTTTGTTTTTGAGACAAAGTCTCTCACTGAACCGAACTAGCAGTTTTGGCAAGGCCAGTTGACCAATGAGCCCTACGGATCTCTCTGTCTTTTTTTCTCAGCCCTGACTTTACAAGCCTGTGTCACCATGTTTGGCACCTCCCTAGGCCCCAGTCTTGGGTTCTGGGGATCAAACTCAGGTCCTCACACTTGTAAAACAATTGTTCTACACTAAGCTATCTACCCAGGACCTAAATTTGAAATTTTTGACAGGTTCTAGAGATAATCTGGAAACTGTAAAGCTAAAAAAGTATAAACTCAATTTAGAGCCAATTCAGTCTGAATGAAAACTGACCTGAGAACATTTAAATGCTAACAGTCTTAATGAGGAGTTTGCTAGCCACAAGCACCATGTTAGGTAAGCTGAAGTGTACAGCCAGCTACAAAGTGGCCTTTGAGACTCCTAGGCTGACAAATAGAGACAGCACTCCGAACTCCCACACTGGTCCGAAACAATGGAAATGCTGTGTCTAGTGTTGTGAGTTCAAAAGCTCTGAGGCCATGTGCAGGGGACACCAGCTCAGTATCTACAGAGATTGCTACTGAACTGTGTGTGCAGAGCACCTGATGCCCAATAGATGCTCAGACCCCAGTCTACTTCCCCAAGAGGGGCAGTCAGAGCACTGTATGAACTTACAAACATGCTGACTAAGGAAGCCCTGGGGAAGCTGGGCCATCTGGATTCTGAAACAGATCCTTTACCACTGAGAGCTTAGTTCTCTGCCCTTACTGTATTTACAGTATTTCCCTACAGACATACAAGGGCTTATGGTTATTAAGATCTTATTAGAATTGTAGAAATGCCAAATAATGAGCTCTCTCGTCTCCTTCCTTTCTTTCTATCTTATCCTGGCAAAAAGATAGATTGTAGAATTTAGAAATTAAAGATTCCTCATAGGGACTTACTGTCAAGGGGAGTAGATAAACGTGGGAACATACCAGCTCTAGGAACAGGCTAGTGGAAGCCATGGAATTACATGGAGGGCACAGATAAAGCAATTTCATTAGGAAATACTGACTTTGACATTGGAGCAATGTGGAGTGTTCTGAGAAAAGTTAATTATAGATTTGCCATGTGACCCAACCATACCACTCCTGGATAGTTCCCCAGGGCATCAAAGTCAACACAGGATAGAGATACTTGCAGACCAGTGTTTATTGCAGCCATGTCTACAATAGCTTAGTGAACGCAGGTATTCGACAACAGAGAGATGGAGAAAAAAAGTATAGTGTGTGTACATATGGAATTTCATTCATAAAGAAAACAAACTTACACTATTTGCAGGAAAATGGTTACAACTGTAGTGAATCAAGTCAGCCTCAGAGAAATGTCTCCCATTTTCTCTGACTTGCTGATCTTAGATTACGTGCAAGCCCACAGAGTACATGTGTTTGTGAACTAAGAGCAGAAGTAGAAGAACAAAGGGATCTAACAGGACAGGGAATGGTGAGAAGGAAAGGATGGGTATAAAAGGGGAATATGCTTATTAAGACACAGTATGCTTGCATGGAAACACCTGCATGCAACCCAGTACTGTGCACAATGAATGTACATCAACTGGAAAGCCATTGGCTTTGAGGCTTCTGGGTTCTGGGTGAAGGTCCTAGGGTGCTGCTGAGAAGCCAGATGAGTCTCTTGGGAGATAGACCTTAAACAACAGGAGTGTGAGTGTTAACCTCAGGCTGCTATGGGAGTGGGAGCTACAAGAAGAGAAAGCCTTCCAGAAGAAGTTTTTGATGTTCGAGCCAAAGCTGAATACAGTCTAGAAGTTGGTCAAGTGGACAGTGAAGAGTTTCCCAGGCAAATGTCAGCTGTGGATTCAACAGTGGGCCAGTGTCATCAGTTGTCACCAGTGTTTCCTTAGTGTCAATGTGCTTTTGCAAATGCTATATGTGGGAATAACTTAAAGGTGCTTTGAAGTAGCATATACCTCTCTGGGGAAAGAAACATCCCAGGGACTATACACAGCTAGCTCTCTCAAGTCCTATTTTTACCATTGGCCTGATTGGGGTGCAGGAAAGAGAGTCTTGTCTGTTGTAGAGTGAAAGGCTTTAGGGAAAGTGTTTTTTTTTTTTTTTTTTTTAACAGAGACTAATGTCTTACGGTAGCAATTTCTTTCTCAAAGATCTTAGTGAAATTCAAGAACAACTAACCCATCAACAGGAAGAAAGAAAAGGAAAAGATGAGAAAGCCTTTCTTGTGGGAGGGAAGAGTGGACAGAAATCACAGGATGGAGAAACCCTTGCAGATAACAAACATCTACTCAAAGAGAAGGGGACTTGGAGGATATTGGTGAAGTCTTCCAGACTAGAACTACATAGGGCTGGCTTGGAAGGCCAAGCAAGAGAAAAATATTGAATGTGTAAATGCTTTTCATGAGTGTTGAGAATATAGGGATGGCCCTTCAAGGATGTCTAGCCTTCTGACATGGCAACATAGTATTGGCATCTACAAGTGTGTTTGGATGCATTCATCCTCGGACACTTGAGGAATGTGGGTGTAGGTTAGACATGCCCTGCATTGAGAAGCCAGGCATAGGGCATACTCCAGTGTTCTCACTTCTGTGTGGTTATGCTTCTGCAGATGTCGTGAGGTGTGGTGTTGGTGTGTCCTTGGCTCCTACTTTAGAGTTATTTGAGATTTATTCTCTGAGATTCTTAGCACTAAGCACACTAAACCTGGATGTGTTACTTTTCTGGGTGAATTCTGATGGACTGGGAGAGAAGAGAGCAATTCAAATAGAGGTCAGCTCAAAGGTAAGTGTGCAGTGAGCCTGTGAGGCAAGATGTGTTAAATGAGAAGCACTCTGATAGCATCAAGAGGGGACCTGGCTCAGTTTGGATCATAGTAGAGGTTCCCTGAGGGAGTAGTACTGAGGTGAGATCTGAAAGATGATCTGGTATTAACCAGATTCAGAGGGGAAACTGCAGGAAGCAATCCAGGCAAGGGAGCTGGGTGATGATGGAAATGATTTTCCAGATAGACAGACTGTAAAACTAGTAGGACTTTATTATTTCATTCAACAAGTCAATATTTCACATGGTGTTCTGGCTCTGGAGGCACAGTTATGAACAAGAGGCCAACATTCAATGCACTTAGCACCAGGGAGACGTGATAAGGATGCGTTCTTTGTTTTGAGATGGATGGAGTTTCTGGCATTGTGTTTTGAAGATGGGAGATGCCCAGCAAGGGCTGGATTTGTGCAGGTAAGGCAGGCAAGTGCATCTCAGATGAACAATTTGAAGTGAATCTGTTGGGAAGCATTGTGGGAAGGCGTGCCTCTGTCTATTCAACTGTTAATTCTGCAAACGCTGGCAGGATGTTGGTATTGTTATTTCTATGACCCATCAATGGTCTCATATTTTGTAAATATTTGTCCTTCTGTGCTATTCTAGAGGCTATCTAGAATTGTATATTATTGGGTATAATTAAAAGCTGACAGCCAGTAACTGGGTGGGAAGTAGAGGGCAGAACTTATGTCTGGGTGGGGGTGAGGGTTGGGGGTGGGGAGGAGGCAAGTACTGGAAGAAGAAATGAGACAAGGGGTGTGCCAGAGAGAGAGAGAGAGAGAGAGAGAGAGAGAGAGAGAGAGAGAGAGGGAGGGGGTGGGTGGGGTGGGGTGGGGTGGGGAGGCAGGCTCTGGGAGAAGAAATGAGGCAAGGGAAATGTGCTAGCAGACACAAAGGTAAACGATGGAGCAGAATGGAGCAGAGACGTGAGCTAGTGATGTGATGGGACATAGTGTCAGGATTACTCGGGTTAAGCTAGATAACTGGCTGGGAGTTAAAAGGTCTAGGCTTTAAAATATTAAAAAGCCATTGCGCCATTACGTATACCACTGACGGGTTCGAAAGTCCCACTATATAAATCCTAAGGAGTCAGTGCTGTATGAGAGCTTGCATTTCAGAGTTGTCTGAGGCTGACACCTACGTTTGGGAGCAGATATTATATAAACGATAATTACTGTGAACAGGAGTGGGTGCAGTGCCCCATGACTCCATGAAAAATGCTCAACACAACCTGAAGGGGAGCCATTTACATGGGTTGTGTTATGAATGGTGTTTCCTAGACCTAGGCAGAGGCACGGCCATGGACAGAGAGAAGAGGGCCACCTGAAGGAAGATTCAGTGAGCTGAAAAGTGATCTGTGCAGAAGCATTCAGTGGCCAGGCTAAGAGGGAAGAGATATTAGTAGAGGTGGGGGGGGGGACACAAAGGCTATGTGGAGGGGAAGCTAAGGGAGTGATGTGACTGAGGTTGTTGATGGAGAGGAGGTCAAAGAGGCAGTGGCCAATAGCGTCCAGGGCAGCTGAAAAACCCAGCACACCAAGGTTACTGTTGCAGTGGCTCATCTTGTTGGCTTGATGGGATTTGGAGTCACCTAGGAGATATACCTCTGGTGTGTCTGTGAGGGCACTTTCGAGGTGAAAGCCTATCTGGGACACAAGCAACACTATCACATGAGCTATGGCACTGGACTGAAAAAGCAGGAAAAGCACACCGGTGGGGACCAGCATTGTCTTTGTCAGGTTTCTCCTTACAAGAGCAGCATGAGCAGTGTCTCCTTGTGTCTCCACTGCCACACTGTAGTGGACTCAATGAGAATGTCCCCCACAGACTCAGGTGTTTGAACACATAGTCCCCAGCTGGTGGTGCTGCTTAGAGAGGGTTAAGAGGTACAGCCTTGGTGCAGGGAGTATGCCACTGGGGTGGTCTGTACTCCCAGTTTGCTTTTTTGGCTTGGTGCTTACATTTGAAGATGTGAGCTCTCTGCTTCCTGCTCCTGCCGCCAAGCCTACTACCTGCTGCCATGCGTTTCCACCACAATGACTCTTTTTTTTTTTTTTTTTTTTTATTTTATATTTTTATTACATATTTTCCTCAATTACATTTCCAATACTATCCCAAAAGTCCCCCATAGCGCCCCCCACTTCCCTACCCACCCATTCCCATTCTTTTGGCCCTGGCATTCCCCTATATTGGGGCATATAAAGTTTGCAAGTCCAATGGGCCTCTCTTTCCATTGATGGCCGACTAGGCCATCTTTCGATACATATGCAGCTAGAGACAAGAGCTCCAGGGTTCTGGTTAGTACATCATGTTGTTCCAACAATAGGGTTGCAGATCCCTTTAGCTCCTTAGGTACTTTCTCTAGCTTGTCCATTGGGAGCCCTGTGATACATCCAATAGCTGACTGTGAACATCCACTCCTGTGTTTGCTAGGCCCCGGCATCGTCTCACAAGAGACAGCTATATTTGGGTCCTTTCAGCAAAATCTTGCTAGTGTATGCAATGGTGTCAGCGTTTAGAAGCTGATTATGGGATGGATCCCTGGATACAGCAGTCTCTAAATGGTCCATCCTTTCATCCCAGCTACGAACTTTGTCTCTGTAACTCCTTCCCTGGGTGTTTTGTTCCCAATTCTAAGAAGGTGCACAGTGTCCACACTTTGGTCTTCATTCTTCTTGAGTTTCATGCGTTTATCAAATTGTATCTTATATCTTGGGTATCCTAAGTTTTGGGCTAATATCCACTTATCAATGAATACATATTGTGTGAGTTCTTTTGTGATTGTGTTACTTCACTCAAGATGATGCCCTCCAGGTCCATCCATTTGGCTAGGAATTTCATAAATTCATTCTTTTTAATAGCTGAGTAGTACTCCATTGTGTAAATGTACCATAATTTCTGTATCCATTCCTCTGTTGAGGGACATCTGGGTTCTTTCCAGCTTCTGGCTATTATAAATAGGGCTGCTATGAACATAGTGGGGCCTGTGTCCTTTTTACCGGTTGGGACATCTTCTGGATATATGCCCAGGAGAGGTATTGCTGGATCCTCCGGTAGTACTATGTCCAGTTTTCTGAGGAACCGCCAGACTGATTTCCAGAGTGGTTGTACAAGCTTGCAATCCCACCAACAATGGAGGAGTGTTCCTCTTTCTCCACATCCTCGCCAGCATCTGCTGTCACCTGAATTTTTGATCTTAGCCATTCTGACTGGTGTGAGGTGGAATCTCAGGGTTGTTTTGATTTGCATTTCCCTGATGATTAAGGATGTTGAACATTTTTTCAGGTGCTTCTCTGCCATTCGGTATTCCTCAGGTGAGAATTCTTTGTTCAGTTCTGAGCCCCATTTTTTAATGGGGTTATTTGACTTTCTGGAGTCCACCTTCTTGAGTTCTTTATATATATTGGATATTAGTCCCTTATCTGATTTAGGATAGGTGAAGATCCTTTCCCAATCTGTTGGTGGTTTTTTTGTCTTATTGATGGTGTCTTTAGCCTTGCAGAAGCTTTGTAGTTTCATGAGGTCCCACTTGTCAATTCTCGATCTTACAGCACAAGCCATTACTGTTCTATTCAGGAATTTTTCCCCTGTGCCCATATCTTCAAGGCTTTTCCCCACTTTCTCCTCTATAAGTTTCAGTGTCTCTGGTTTTATGTGAAGTTCCTTGATCCACTTAGACTTGACCTTAGTACAAGGAGATAGGAATGGATCGATTCGCATTCTTCTACATGTTAACAACCAGTTGTGCCAGCACCATTTGTTGAAAATGCTGTCTTTCTTCCACTGGATGTTTTTAGCTCCCTTGTCGAAGATCAAGTGACCATAGGTGTGTGGGTTCATTTCTGGGTCTTCAATTCTATTCCATTGGTCTATTTGTCTGTCACTATACCAGTACCATGCAGTTTTTATCACAATTGCTCTGTAGTAGAGCTTTAGGTCCGGCATGGTGATTCCACCAGAGGTTCTTTTATCCTTGAGAAGAGTTTTTGCTATCCTAGGTTTTTTGTTATTCCAGATGAATTTGCAGATTGCACTTTCTAATTCGTTGAAGAATTGATTTGGAATTTTGATGGGGATTGCATTGAATCTGTAGATTGCTTTTGGCAAGATAGCCATTTTTACAATGTTGATCCTGCCAATCCATGAGCATGGGAGATCTTTCCATCTTCTGAGATCTTCTATAATTTCTTTCTTCAGAGACTTGAAGTTTTTATTATACAGATCTTTCACTTCCTTAGTTAGAGTCACGCCAAGATATTTTATATTATTTGGGACTATTGAGAAGGGTGTTGTTTCCCTAATTTCTTTCTCAGCCTGTTTATTCTTTGTGTAGAGAAAGGCCATTGATTTGTTTGAGTTAATTTTATATCCAGCTACTTCACCGAAGCTGTTTATCAGGCTTAGGAGTTCTCTGGTGGAATTTTTAGGGTCACTTATATATACTATCATATCATCTGCAAAAAGTGATATTTTGACTTCATCTTTTCCAATTTGTATCCCTTTGATCTCCTTTTGTTGTCGAATTGCTCTGGCTAGGACTTTAAGTACAATGTTGAATAGGTATGGAGAAAGTGGACAGCCTTGTCTAGTCCCTGATTTTAGAGGGATTGCTTCAAGCTTCTCACCATTTACTTTGATGTTGGCTACTGGTTTGCTGTAGATTGCTTTTATCATGTTTAGGTATGGGCCTTGAATTCCTGATCTTTCCAAGACTTTTATCATGAATGGGTATTGGATCTTGTCAAATGCTTTTTCCGCATCTAACGAGATGACCATGTGGTTTTTGTCTTTGAGTTTGTTTATATACTGGATTACGTTGATGGATTTCCGTATATTGAACCATCCCTGCATCCCTGGGATGAAACCTACTTGGTCAGGATGGATGATTGTTTTGATGTGTTCTTGGATTCGGTTAGCAAGAACTTTATTGAGGATTTTTGCATCAATATTCATAAGGGATATTGGTCTGAAGTTTTCTATCTTTGTTGGGTCTTTTTGTGGTTTAGGTATCAGAGTAATTGTGGCTTCATAGAATGAGTTGGGTAGAGTACCTTCTGTTTCTATTTTGTGGAATAGTTTGTGAAGAACTGGGATTAGATCTTCTTTGAAGGTCTGATAGAACTCTGCACTAAACCCATCTGGTCCTGGGCTTTTTTTAGTTGGGAGACTATTAATGACTACTTCTATTTCTTTGGGGGATATAGGGCTGTTTAGATCATTAACCTGATCTTGATTCAACTTTGGTACCTGGTATCTGTCTAGGAACTTCTCCATTTCATCCAGGTTCTCCAGTTTTGTTGAGTATAGCCTTTGGTAGAAGGATCTGATGGTGTTTTGGATGTCTTCAGGATCTGTTGTTATGTCTCCTTTTTCATTTCTGATTTTGTTAATTAGGATGCTTTCCCTGTGCCCTCTAGTGAGTCTGGCTAAGGGTTTATCTATCTTGTTGATTTTCTCAAAGAACCAGCTCCTTGATTGGTTGATTCTTTGAATAGTTTTTCTTGTTTCCACTTGGTTGATTTCACCCCTGAGTTTGATTATTTCCTGCCGTCTACTCCTCTTGGGTGAATTTGCTTCCTTTTGTTCTAGTGCTTTTAGGTGTGTTGTCAAGCTGCTAATGTGTGCTCTCTCTAGTTTCCTTTTGGAGGCACTCCTAGCTATGAGTTTTCCTCTTAGAAATGCTTTCATTGCGTCCCATAAGTTTGGGTATGTTGTGGCTTCATTTTCATTGAACTCTAAAAAGTCCTTAATTTCTTTCTTTATTCCTTCCTTGACCAAGGTATCATTGAGAAGAGTGTTGCTCAGTTTCCACGTGAAGGTTGGCTTTCTATTATTTATTTTGTTATTGAAGATCAGCCTTAGTCCATGGTGATCTGATAGGATGCATGGGACAATTTCAATATTTTTATATCTGTTGAGGCCTGCTTTGTGACCAATTATGTGGTCAATTTTGGAGAAGGTACCATGAGGTGCTGAGAAAAAGGTATATCCTTTTGTTTTAGGATAGAATGTTCTGTAGATATCTGCCAGATCCATTTGGTTCATAATTTGTCTTAGTTTCACTGTGTCCCTGTTTAGTTTCTGTTTCCATGATCTGTCCATTGGTGAAAGTGGTGTGTTGAAGTCTCCCACTATTATTGTATGAGGTGCAATGTGTGCTTTGAGCTTTACTAAAGTTTCTTTAATGAATGTGGCTGCCTTTGTATTTGGAGCATAGATATTCAGGATTGATAGTTCCTCTTGGAGGATTTTACCTTTGATGAGTATGAAGTGTCCCTCCCTGTCTTTTTTGATGACTTTGGGTTGGAAGTCAATCTTATCAGATATTAGAATGGCTACTCCAGCTTGTTTCTTCATGCCATTTGCTTGGAAAATTGTTTTCCAGCCTTTCATTCTGAGGTAGTGTCTATCCTTTTCTCTGAGATGAGTTTCCTGTAAGCAGCAAAATGTTGGGTCTTGTTTGTGTAGCCAGTTTGTTAGTCTATGTCTTTTTATCGGGGAGTTGAGTCCATTGATATTAAGAGATATTAAGGAAAAGTAATTGTTGTTTCCTGTTATTTTTGTTGTTAAAGTTGGCATTTTGTTCTTGTGGCTGTCTTCTTTTAGGTTTGTTGAGGGATTACCTTCTTGTTGTTTCTAGGGCGTGGTTCCTGTCCTTGTATTGGTTTTTTTCTGTTATTATCCTTTGAAGGGCTGGATTCATGGAGAGATAATGTGTGAATTTGGTTTTGTCGTGGAATACTTTGGTTTCTCCATCTATGTTAATTGAGAGTTTGGCTGGGTATAGTAGCCTGGGCTGGAATTTGTGTTCTTTTAGTGTCTGTATAACATCCGTCCAGGATCTTCTGGCTTTCATAGTCTCTGGTGAAAAATCTGGTGTAATT
This sequence comes from Mus caroli, assembly GCF_978045245.1. Taxonomy (NCBI): domain Eukaryota; kingdom Metazoa; phylum Chordata; class Mammalia; order Rodentia; family Muridae; genus Mus; species Mus caroli. Next base: position 57,871,042 of record NW_028227267.1, read on the forward strand.
CTGATAGGCTTGCCTTTATATGTTACTTGGCCTTTTTCTCTTACTGCTTTTAGTATTCTATCTTTATTTAGAGCATTTGTTGCTCTGATTATTATGTGTCGGGAGGTGTTTCTTTTCTGGTCCAGTCTATTTGGAGTTCTGTAGGCTTCTTGTATGTTCATGGGCATCTCTTTCTTTAGATTTGGGAAGTTTTCTTCTATAATTTTGTTGAAGATGTTTGCTGGTCCTTTGAGTTGAAAATCTTCATTCTCATCCACTCCTATTATCCGTAGGTTTGGTCTTCTCATTGCGTCCTGTATTTCTTGGATGTTTTGAGTTAGGATCTTTTTGCATTTTACATTTTCCTTGATTGTTGTGCCGATGTTCTCTATGGAATCTTCTGCACCTGAGATTCTCTCTTCCATCTCTTGTATTCTGTTGCTGATGCTCGTATCTATGGTTCCAGATTTCTTTCCTAGGGTTTCTATCTCCAGTGTTGCCTCCTTTTGGGTTTTCTTTATTGTGTCTACTTCCCTTTTTAGGTCTAGTATGGTTTTGTTCATTTCCATCATCTGTTTGGATGTGTTTTCCTGTTTTTCTGTAAGGACTTCTACCTGTTTGATTATGTTATCGTGTTTTTCTTTAAGGATTTGTAACTCTTTAGCAGTGTTCTCCTGCAATTCTTTAAGGGATTTTTGTGCTTTCTCTTCATTGTCTTCTGCCTGTTTAGCAGTGTTCTCCTGCATTTCTTTAAGTGTGTTATTAAAGTCCTTCTTGAAGTTCTCTATCATCATCAGGAGATATGCTTTTAAATCCGTGTCTAGCTTTTCCGGTGTGTTGGGGTGCCCTGGACTGGGCGAAGTGGGGGTGCTGGGTTCTGATGATGGTGAGTGGTCTTGGTTTCTGTTAGTAAGATTATTACGTTTACCTTTCGCCATCTGGTAATCTCTGGGGTTAGTTGTTATCGTTGTCACTGTTTAAAGATTGGAGCAGAAGCTGTGTTCCACTCACCAGCAGTCTCTAAATCCTGCGGCGGGGGTCGTGGGTAGCTGACGTTACCCTGGTGCTGGTCCAGCCGGAAGAGGCCTGTGGTTGTACACAGGCCGTTTTTCTGCTTCCCTAACTAATGCAGTCTCTGGTCCTGCGTGCAATTGGATTGGAGCAGAAGCTGTGTTCCACTCTCCAGAAGTCTTAAGATCCTGTGGTGGGTGTTGTGGGTAGCTGGTGAGTGTCAGCCGACCCTGCGCCCCAGCTGCCCCGGTGCTTTTCTGACCGGAAGAGGGTTGTGGCCCTATGTAGGCCGGATTTCTCTCTCCCCAACCAGAGCAGTCTCAGGTCCCGCGTGATTGGACTGGAACAGAAGCTGTGTTCCACTCACCAAAAGTCCCAAACTCCTGCGGCGGGGGTCGTGGGTAGCTGGCGGGTGTCAGGCAACCCTGTGCTCCCGCTACCCCGGCACTGATCCGGCCGGATGAGGCCTGTGGACCTACTCAGGCCGGTTTCTGCTTCCCTAACTAATGCAGTCTCAGGTCCCGCGCAATTGGATTGGAGCAGAAGCTGTGTTCCACTCACCAGCAGTCCCAAAATCCTGCGGTGGGGGTCGTGGGTAGCTGGCGGGTGTCAGGCAACCCTGCGCTTCCGCTACCCCGGCGCTGATCCGGCCGGATGAGGCCTGTGGCCCTACTCAGGCCGGTTTCTGCTTCCCTAACTAATGCAGTCTCAGGTCCCGCGCAATTGGATTGGAGCAGAAGCTGTGTTCCACTCACCAGCAGTCCCAAAATCCTGCGGCGGGGGTCGTGGGTAGCTGGCGGGTGTCAGGCAACCCTGCGCTCCCGCTACCCTGGAGCTGATCCGGCCGGATGAGGCCTGTGGCCCTACTCAGGCCGGTTTCTGCTTCCCTAACTAATGCAGTCTCAGGTCCCGCGCAATTGGATTGGAGCAGAAGCTGTGTTCCACTCACCAGCAGTCCCAAAATCCTGCGGCGGGGGTCGTGGGTAGCTGGCGGGTGTCAGGCAACCCTGCGCTTCCCCACCACAATGACTCTTATCCCTCTAGAACCGTAAGCCCAAAGAATCTCTTCCTTCTATAAGTTTCCTTGGCCATCGTGTTTTATCACGGCAACAGAGCGTTACTTATTCACATGCCTTCTTTGCTATGGTGGACCATACTCTTAAATCATGCATCCGAATAAACCCCTCCCTCCTTAAATCCCTTTTGTCAGTGATTTTTGCCACAGCAATAAGACAAACTGTGAATATGTGGTCATGGGTTGGCAACCACTCCTGCCTTTGCCCTTTGAATTGGCTTCATGGTTTTCTCAGAAGCCATTGGCCATTGGTCATTTGGTGACCTCCGCAAAAAGCTAGCCCCCTATCCCCCTACTCCCCACCGCTCCCAGGAGACTCACGGGTGATGAAGTACCAAGGTCAGAATGGCATGGACTGAAGAATGAGTGGGAGGTAAGAGACACTAACATGAAGAAGGTCTTCCAGCCATGCCAGCCAAGTTCCTGGCTGGGCTGAGGTCAGCTCAAAGGGAGGTGGTAACTTTACAAGAACCCCAGTTGGAAGTTTAGCCGTGGTTAGGTTTTTGAGTCTAGGTTTGTCTTATTTCTTTTTTCTCTGCTATTTTCTCCCCCCTCTGGAATATGACATTGATTAGAATGTGAGTGTTTGAGGTGTTGACAAGGGAAGGTTGGAGAAGGGGTCTGGAGTTTCCAGGACACACATTGAGTTAATTCTACTGCTACATCTGAACAGTGTGGATAAATTAGGAAAACATGGCACAGACCACACACCACGCTTGAATGCTCCCCCACTGATGTGGGGATTATGTTCCTCAAACCCTTTTGTTAGGGATTCTCTGCCATCCTCTTTCAGTGTATCTGCTATTCTATAAGGAACACCAACCTTGTGGTCCCTCCCAGGGCATGATGTCTCTCAGCCCAGTGGATGGAAAGACACGAGGGGGAGGAGCCTTGGATGAAAAGGCACGAGGGGGAGGAGCCTCGGGTGGAAAGGCACACGGGGGAGGAACCTAGGGAGCTCATTGGCTTTAGGCATGCTTGTCTGGATTGGCAACAACTTTTGCCGAGTCTTTCATGGTTTCTGTAGATTGCCTCTGCCCCTCAGGTACCTAAAATCTTGCTCTCCGAGGCTCTGCATAGTGTGAAGCTTCCTTTCAGAATGTTCTTTAGAACTGTTTAATGATCAGAAAGCACCCCAAGAACTGGCATGTACGTTAGTTCAAAGCAAGCATAGATGAGTAACCCACCCACTCACCTCAGTGCTTGCAATAGAACACTCGTTTACAACACATGGTATGGTCAATGTCAGCATCCAGGGCAGATCCCTCCTATATCCCCTTAAAACCACTATCCTCATAGATAAATTCCAATTTGTGCACTCAAAATAATTTGAGAATAACATATATGTGGTGGGGTGTGCAGTTGCAGCTGCTGCTCCCACACCTCACCAGCTTCTCACACTGCCCTAACATATGATGGCCACAGCTGGACCTCTGTCCTCCAAAGGCCAGGCTAATGCTAGTCTAGCTACTTCTAGATGTCCCGAATTCAAGCGACATCATCCCTTATTGAATTACATTGAAATTATATATTTTTTAAAGAAAATGAACAGTCTCATGGAAAATAAAAGCCTTTGGCCATTCACATAGGTTTGAGGCATCCACATGTCAACATTTAGCACTATACATTTTAGTATTTATATTTGTACTTTATTATTTATATATTATTATTTACATTTACATTTTATTTATATTATAACTTACTGGCAGGAAAATGCCTCTTCACACAGAAAGCCTTGAACCAATTATTTCCTCATCCCCAGTGCCCTTTTATGCCAAAGCTAACATTTTAACTGTATATAGTAGAGTTCAACACCAAATATTAACTTCTCATTCACACAAAGCTTATATGCCCGGGAAGAGCAGTGGGAGACTCTACTCTGAACTCTGATGTCTGTTGACTCTTATTTCCCCTTTGGAGTCCCCCTTTGCTTGAATGCTCATTTCATATTATCATTCACATTACATATTCTTTACTGTTTCCACTGATCGCCTCCTATGTGCAGATGTGCTTAATCCGTACATAGATGTGTGGGTATCTATTTTTGATCACTTGGATGTGCCTAATGATAAATTCCTGAGCATATAAACTTTGTGTCAACGAGAAGTTAATATTTGGTGTTGAGCTCTGCTATATATCGTTAAAAGTATGTTAGCTTTGGCATGAAAGGGCGCGAAAGATGAGTCCATAATTGGTCCAAGGCTTTTTATTTGAAGATGCTGTTCCGAGACATTTTCCTCCCAGTGATTTAGAGTGTAATATGTACTAAAATTTGACATCTGGATGTCTCAAGCCTCTGTGAATGGCAAAATGCTTTTTTAAATATAAGAAATTGTTTGATTTCTTTAAAGCTATAATTTCTGTGTAATTCAATATACTCAGGAACATGTAGAAGTAACTAGAAGGGTGTTGGCCTGACCTTCATAGGACAGAGGTCCAGCTGTGGTCACCCAGCGGTTCTCAGCCTTTCTAATTCTGTGAACGTTTAATACTCTTCCTCAAGTTGTGGTGACCTTCAACCATAAAATTATTAATGTTGCTACTTCATAACTGTGGTTTTGCTACTGTTATATAAATCATAATGTAAACATATGATATGTAGAGTATCTGACACGGGGCCTTTGTGACAGGTTTGTTAGACCCCTGGGTTGAGAATCACTGCCTTAGGCTTTGATTCTGCAGGTATGTATTTCCTACCATAGGCCGTGAGTGCTGTTGCCTGAATTTACTTTCATGCCCAGAACTAACTTTACGGCAGAATTCCACAGAACTCTAGTGCCATGAGAATAACACTGCAGCTCACTTCCCAGCCCTCTACGGCTCTGTTTTTGGGTGTCCCCTCCCCCCATAGACTGTGTGGAGGGAACTCCCTGTGCCCACCTCACTTCTGTGTGTTTGGGTAGCCCAAAGCAAATGTTGCTTCTCAGACACAGGGATGGACCAGCTCCTGAAACATTCTCATTAGCAGAGGTGCCATCTTCAGACGCCACAGTCAACCCACAACTGGGATCCAAGCTAGACCCTCTAAGAGGCCCCATTAATTCTACCAACCCTTAAGCCTACACGCCCATCAACACCAGCTACATGGAGCCCAGTGGCTACCCTAGGGATGGCAGTCCATCTTCTCTTTGTACCATGACCTTCTGATGAAGTGTGCTGCCTTAGCTGTTTGAGGGGAAAATGAAAAGGTTTTCTGTGGTGACAGTCTCTGGAACGGTTGACATGTAAGGCATACAGTTGTACAACACACACATCTGCACACAGATATACCACATATTTTCTGGTGTAGGGAGTGGAGAAAAGAAATGTTTATATATTTATATCTGGTGTTATATAAGTTTACATAATGATATTTTATATATATCACACACATTTATGTTTCTTTTTTTCCTCTACAACTTCCTTTTCTAATTCAAAGCTCTACTTGAGAAGTGAGGTAGCTTTTGAAGTTAAGGAGTTTTTAACAAGTGACAAAACTCTGTGCTGGAGTGAGGCGGAGCTTGTCCCTCTTAGACTGCAAAATCAGAACTAGGACGTTCGGAGAGAATCAGGAAGTAGCAGTGTACAAAAGACAAACCTCTGTTCCCTTAAACTATCACCTGGGTCATGGGTCAGCGCCAGTCCCCAGGCAGTCCAAGGACTAAGAAGTGACCATCTCCCGACGTCTATGATCACCTGTTGGTTTTGAGATTAGGCAAGGCTTTGCTGCAATAACAAAGAAGACCGATCTTCAGTGGTTCATTTCCTGTTTTGGATGCTGGGATTGGCCCCCTGAATACTGTGTTGCTGCTTTGTCTGCAGTGTCTATGTCGAGCTCTGTCCTGTAGGGGCCTCTGGAAGGACTCTGGAAAACTGTTTCCTACCCCTGTGGGCATTAGCCCAGTAGCTTTCTTTATTGTGTGGGAAGCAGTTCCTGGACTGCTGCCCCAACTGAATCCAGGCTGTGTTTTTGCAGCACTTGTAGGGTCCGTCTCCACATCGTCACAGAGATACCAGCACAGGGCCCACTCTGCAAGGCTTTCAGCGCAGGGAGCCCTTCCTTCAAGCTGGGAGATACCAGGATCAATTATCAATGTTATTTCTTTAGCAGTCCGAACGTCAGCCTTTAAAAGACTCTCTGAGTCTTCATTTGCTCAATAAAGACCTTTCTCCTTGATGCCTGTGAGGTGTCTCTTTACTCTAGTTTCATAAGCTCAGTTTTGTGCCTTAATGATATTTCTTCAGATAGTTGGTAAGGTATCTGTTTCCTGCTGATGGGCTCAAACTGGAATTCATCACTTTTGTCAGAACTTTACAACTTCATAGAGGAGGTGGGTGTGGCTGGTGGTGTCTTAATGCAATTACACTTTCCCTGCGTGATCATTAAAATCATAATTCTGAGCATAAAGGAAAGACTACGTGTTCTCTTGCTACCATAGGTGATATCACCCCTGGGCACTAAGTCTTGGGCTGTATAAAGAAGTTAGGGAAGTAGAAGCTTGTGACTGAGCCAGCAAGCAACTATCCTTCATGATTCCTTCCTGAATTCCTGCCCTGACTTAACTCAGTGATGGACTGCAATCTGGAAGTATAAGCCAAATAAACCTTTCCTTCCCCAAATTGTTTCTGGCCAGTGTTTTACCACAGCAACAGAATGAAACTAGGAGACATCAGACTTTGAAAACATACTCTATTCTCAAAAGTGCTATGGTAAGGCATCATAAACCGAGGTACATATTGCAGGCAACTTTTGAATTATATTTTTGAAGAGACATAGTTTTTCTTTGAGGAGTGTTAGGGTTTTATTGTTATGAGGATACACCGTGACCAAGGTAACTCTTACTAAGGAAAACATTTAATTGGGGATGCCTTACAGTTTTAGAGGTCTAGTTCATTATCATCATGGCAGGAAGAATGGCAACATCCAGGCAGATATGTTGATGGAGAAGGAGCTGAGAGTTCTACATCCTGATCAACAGGCAGCAGAAGGAAAGACTATGAGTGACACTGGGCATAGCTTGAGTATAGGAGACCTTAAAGCTCCCACTCCCCGCATGACACATTTTTACTTTCTCTAACAAGGCCATGTCTACTCAATAAGGCTATACTCCCTATGAGTCTATGGGAGCCATACATATTCAAACCACTACAAGGGCATATGATATTATGTAGCATAAAAATAATTCCAAGTGCAGTGGTGTGAATTAGTATTCCCAGGGAAGCTTGAGAGAGTGAAACAGAAAGATGACTTGAGCCCAGGGGTTCAAGGCAAGCCTTGGAAATATAGTGAACCTTTATCTAGAAGAGGAGAAAGAGGAAGAAGAGGAGGAGGAGGACGTTGTAGGAGGATGAGAGGAAGGATGGGGTGGAAGAAGAGGAAAGAAGGGAGAGGGAGAGGAAAGGGAGAGAGAAGGAGGAAAAGGTGAAGGAAGAGAAGGAAGAGGAGGAGGAGAAGGAGGAAGAGGAGGAAGAGGAAGATGAAGAGGAAGAAGAAGAGCCAGCAACAGCAGCATCAAATGATTTGATACCTGGAGCACTCTATATAAAATCAGCTCCATCATTTGCAGCCTACAGAAATCTTGGTTCTTCCTATGATATGAGGCTGAAAGGAAACATCTTGGGAGGTTCCTATTTAATGTTTTCACATGTCCTTCAAAGAAACTATGCGTATTTCCAAGATATTCATCTGCTTTGTTAAATTTCACAGCCTGTGAACCCCATCAGGGGCTGCGGTGGAATGGTAGTAATACATTCATAAAAAAAAAAAATACCAGCACACACATAGGCTGACACACAAGCTAACCCAAGAGTCAAGATGCCAGTGTCAGATGCATCTTAGACATGCCTCCCCCAAGTTCAGAGTCAAGGTGATCTGCAGGCAGGCAGACTTTCCCTGAATGCCTCTTCTGTAAATTTCCAAAGCCCAAGGCTACAGCCATCAGTGCCAAATTACTATGCCATGAAAGGTAGTTATTGTGTGTGTGTGTGGGGGGGGCAAGCTTTTGCCTGCCTGCTATCTCTGTGGATGCCACACCTCTCCAGTCTTTCATGGGGCTGACTGCAGCATTCTAGAGCCAACGCTGCATGTGGCCCAAGCCTGGACCATCAAGGACCATGTGCCTGACTGTAGTGACACCTGGGGAGAGGACATGTGACTCAGTTTGTCCAAGCCTGTCCTGGGCTGGAACTGTTTGGGATAAGGCATGGTCTTTCTGCTGGGTTCCTTTGCTATAAAGACAGTGTGATTGTAAAGTTTCCAGTAGCCAGCTTCATTCTTGGGTGAGCGAGAGTCTTAAGTGTTGGAGTCAGCACAGTGAAAGCAGAACCAAGAGACAGGAAAGGAGGCAGAGCCTCCAGGACTGTCTTAAACCAGGGATGCTTTCAGTGCAGTTTCCTTTCTAGTGAGAAGGCAGGTTCAGCTGCACTCTGCACCTGCAGTTGAATGTTGCTTACAAAATTGGATATTATATTTCTTTCTTCCACCTGCAGGCTGTGTACATTGGCCAAAATTCAGATAGCAATCAAGTTATCTAATGAGCTGGTTCATTTTCAGGATCTCCACTCCATGTAGTGTAGAGATGGTGAGTCAAAAATGAACTGACACCCCAGCTGTGGATTGTCTGCTTTGAGCAAGTCTCCCTGTCCTGGGGCTTAGACTGCTGGAGATGATGATGAGAGCAGTCCACAGAGACACTGGTCAGCTCCTTACCCAAGACCTTTGAGATGCTTGTGTTTGGTTGAAGCAACAAAAATTATTTTACTGTCATTGCTTGTAACCCCTTAATTAATTGGACAGGATATAGAATTTCCTTAGACTTGGCCTAATTATGTAGACTGATCTAGTATATGTTTTCCAGCAAAAACTGGAGAAAAATTCAGGTAAATTTTTTCCTTTGTGTTCTGGAATTACACATAGAACTTCTTTATGCAATATTGATAGTGTGCTGGAGTTTTAATATGGTAACTCTTTTGTGTATTATGTGTTGCACCATGTGTTTGTGTGTGGGTGTTTGCCTCTTTGTGTACATGTACATGGTACACAGGCAGGTGGAGACCGGAGATAGGTGTAGGGTGTCTTTCTCAGTTACTTTCCACGTGTGTGTGTGTGTGTGTGTGTGTGTGTGTGTGTATGTGCGCGTGCACATGTATCTAGTGATCAACATATGTGTCTTTCTCTGCTTCTTTCCGGTTTACTTTTTTGAGAGAGGTCTTTCATTGAACCTGGAGTTGTGCCAGACTAGCTGACCATCAGACCCACATACCCACTGTGCTGGGACTACAGATATGTGGCAGTGTGGCCTATCAATGTGGTGACACAGATTCATACTTTGGTCTTCATGTTTATGTAGCAAGCACCTTACTCCCCCCCCCCACACACACAGAGAGAGAGAGAGAGAGAGAGAGAGAGAGAGAGAGAGAGAGAGGACCCAGATCCCATATTTCTTTAGTTTTGAAACAAAGAGCTTATCCAGTTTCAGTAGACTGGCTGCTGATAGGCTCTGGGGATTGCCCTGTCTTCAACCCCATAGCCTTTGAGTTATAGATGTGCACTGCTGTGCCTTGTCTTTATGTGTATGCTATGGGTCTGAACTCTCACTCTCATGACTGCAAGGCTTTATTGCCCTGGAATACTGTATTGACTGAACCGTCTCAATAGCCTCTAGTGTGGTAATACTTAAAACATTTAAACAAAACATTAACAATGAAGATGCAAACAAAGCATATAGTACATTGTTGATGTGAGTTGTTAGGGTGCTGGAAGCGTACGCATATCAACAGATCAAACACACTTTAGCTATTCACCGACCTGTCAGATTCTCCTCTAATTCCATACAATATGCAGGACAGTTCCTCCTGTCTACTGTAAGTTTCTTCTCTCGAGTCTCATCCTGTCATTTAAAAATGGTTTTATTGAGTTAGAAGTCACACACCACAGAATGCACCCATTACTGTATATAACTTAACAGTCTGTGCCTGCTGTGTCATATTGAGAGTGAACTCGGTTCTGGTTATTTCCCTCATTGCATCTGTTGAATTACAAACAGATCACTTGTAAACTGGCTTTATTTCATGAGGAAAAAAATGATGTGCTATAAAAAGCAAAAAACCCAAACCAAAAGAAGCACAAAGTCATGGTGAGTTTTGTTGTTTTCTTCTTCTTTTTCTAGTGCAGTAGTATGGGCAAGTGAGTCATGTCACTGTGAAGTTAGGCTGAAAGGAAACTCCGAAAGGGCACAAACTTGATGTACCTTCACAACAAACATTCTGTGGATGAAAATAAATGCAATAAAACAAAAGGAAACAAAGGCAAGGAAGGCTTTGGAGTGATGAACAGCTGCTTTGCAGGGGTGGAGCCTGGGATGGAAGACTGCAGAGTGATGGACAGCTGCTTGAAAGGGGTGGAGCCAGGGGTTGAAGGCTGTGGAGTGATGGACAGCTGCTCTAAAGGGGCGGAGCCAGGGATGGAAGGCTGTGGAGTGATGGACAGCTGCTCCAAAGTAGTGGAGCCTGGGATGGAAGGCTGTGGAGTGATGGACAGCTGCTCTAAAGGGGCGGAGCCAGGGATGGAAGGCTGTGGAGTGATGGACAGCTGCTCCAAAGTAGTGGAGCCTGGGATGGAAGGCTGTGGAGTGATGGACAGCTGCTTCAAAGGGGCGGAGCCAGGGATGGAGTGGAGAAAACACTGTTACACTGAAGATAACAGTCAAGCTCTTGTTTTTTTTTTTGGGATGCCACAGCGTTGAAATAAGGTAACATGTAGATGACAGAGAGATGGAGGCCAAACGTACTTTTGTTTCATACACTGTATTCTGATGATTTCTCCTCCTCCAACTTCTTCTAGATGGCCCTGCCCACCTTATCTGTCTCTCTCTCTCTTTAAAAAAAAGCAAGCAAGCAAGCAAGCAAGCAAGCAAGCAAATCTTTAAGAAGTTTCTCTCTCTCTTTCTCTCCTCATCCTCTTTCTCTCTCTGTCTATCTTACACACACACACACACACACACACAATCAGAAACTATATTATATTAGCAAAAGACTAATAAGACAAACAAAAGAACATAAGATGAAAAAGTCTACAAAAATACATTGAGTGCATTTTGTGTTGACCATCTACTGCTGGGCATACAGCCTACCCTAATGTGCGATTAATATGCCCAGTGAGACTCTATTGGAGAAAATTATTTTTTTTCCTTTGCAAGTGAGTGTCAGTTGCAGATAGTTTCTTGGTCCCCTTCTTAGCACTGGGACCCCATCTGGCTTATACCTGTGCAGGCTGCCACAGTCTGAGTTCTCATGTGAGTTCATCATTCCTATAGGAAGCTGGGCTGGCTAGTTCTATGCCAACTTGACACAGCTAGCATCACCTGAAAAGAGAATTGAGAAAGTAGTCTGAGAAGATGGGGCTGTAAACAGACATTTTCTTAGTGATTAATGGAAGAGGACCCAGCTCCCATGTGGAAGGGGCACATGAGGGGTCAGGACCATGATGTTCTGACCTTCGACTGTGCTGTGGGCTGGACTCCACTCTGCTGTCCAGGCCCCACCCTGGGTGTTCAGTGACTCCTATGACCAATGCCTGGAGTGGGTCAACCTTCCCAAGTCCTGTTGTTAATAAGTTATCTCCTTCACATGCATGGCCCATCTACACTCCACCTGAACCAAGAGTTACAACTACAAAGAGGATGAGAGGAGACAAGCATAGGTTTCAAGGATGGTACCTTTCCAATCTGTGGTTCAGTGTTTCAGGGTGCACCTGACATCTGCTTAGCTTCTCTTCCCTATTTCCTTGTAAGATGCACCCAGACCCTTGCCTCTGCTGCTCCTTCTAGACACATACTTTGGATTAGAAAGATTTCTGAAAGAAGGAAGCAGAAAGATGGAAAGATTCCCTTTAATTTGTCTTCCAGATTTAGAAGTGGGCTTCTGAAATAGTTCTTAAAGAGCTCCCATCCCCGGACATACATAAGCCACTGTCCCTCAGGAGATGAGTGTCTTGCATGACATTCTATCCACTCAAGCCAGAGGGATTGGTTACAAGATGACCTGACTTCCTTCCCAACATGCTTCCCCCACCCCCATGTTACAATGGCCTGCTTTACACATGGAGAAGTATCGTCTATTACACTACACCTCCGTCATCATTTATTTCATGACTTTTATAATGCATGATTTTAACATGTTTTTTTTTCAAGACAGGGTTTCTCTGTGTAGCCCTGGCTGTCCTGAAACTCACTTTGTACACCAGGCTGACCTCAAACTTAGAAATCCACCTGCCTCTGCCTCCCAAGTGCTGGGATTAAAGGCATGTGCCACCACGCCCGGCTTAAAATGAATTTTGTGGTGTATTGAATGAGAAGCCCCATATTGTCACAGGTATTTGAATACTTGGTCCTCAGCTGGTGGCACTGTTCGGGCAGGTTTAGGAGGTATGGCCTTGCTGGAGGAGGTGTGTCACTGGGGGTGGGCTTTGAGCTTTTAAAAACCCTGCACCATTTCTGTCTGCTCTCTGCTTCCTGCTTGTGTTTCAAGATGTAAGTCCTCAGCTTCCAGATCCAGTTGCCACGCCTGCCATGGTGACAGACTTCTGTCCTTCTGGACTATAAACCCAATAAGCCCTGCATTCTATACATTGCCTTGGCCATGGTGTTTTATCTCAGTAACACAAGTTGTAATATAAGAGAAAAAGTGGGGTGAAGATGCCAGGAAAGACTTGGATGTAAGAGGCTGCGGCAAGTTGGACTGCATCTGTGTACTACGGTGCCTTAGTCTCTGAGGCAAGCGAAAGTGTGGGAGTGTCTTCCTGTGTGTGTCAAAAACTAGTGGGAAGCAGGCAGAAGTAGAAAATACACCAGTCTCACTTTACTTAACAAGAGCATTACTGGGAAGTTGTTGAAATGTCAAAACAAATTCCGTGTTGTGCTGGATATAGAAACATGCTCTGCAAACTTCATCTGAGATGTCACAGTTAATTTCCCAACAGCTCTGCAGTCCTAGCGGCCGGCTGGGGTACCGGGGCACCTGGCAGGGAAGTCCTCGAGTCTGAGGAAGGCTGTGAATAGAAGGAAGTGTTATGGCTGAAGTCCTTCCCTTTTAAATCTGCAGTGGGTGGAACTCTCTCCATAGCCCTCTCTGCCAGATGCAGCTGCACACCTGAGAGGAGGAAGGAGTGATGCGTCCTTCATTTCATTACCTATGCTCCTGGCTGCTCTGGGATGGGGTCTACACGGTAGTGTTTGGTGAGCTGACTGAATAGCCTCTGCTCTTGTGCTGGGCTTCACCTGATTTCTGTCAATTCCCTAAGATGGTGCCTGTCTTAGGATTACTATCGCTGCGGTGAAACACCATGACTAAAGGGGAGGGAAGGGTTTATTTGGCTTACACTTCCACATCACAGTTCATCATCAAAGAATTAGGGCAGGAAGTCAGACAGGGCAGGAACCTGGAAGCAAGAGCTGATACAGAAGCCATGGAGTAGTGTTGTTTACTGGCTTCTTGCTCCCCATGGTTTTCTCAGTCTGCTTTCTTATAAAATCCCAGACCACCTGCCCAGGGTTGGCCCTACCCATAATGGGCTGGGCCCTCCTAAATCAATCACTAATTAAGAAAATGTTCTACAGGTTTGCCTACAGAGGAGGTATTTTTCTTAGTTGAGGTCCCTCCTTCTGATGTCTTTAGCTTGAGTCAAGTTGATATAAAAGTAGCCAGTACTCTCTGAGGATCTTACTCTCAAGGGAGGAGGGATGGGAGAATTTCAGGTAGAATCAGGGTACCAGAGGAAAGAGTTTGTGAGAAAGGTGCTTCTGAGCCACGCCATGGAGTTCTCGGTTTCTGCTGTGCAGAAAGCCACATCTGGAGATGTCAGCAGTGCTGTCCTGCACAAAGCAGGTCTCTCTTAGTCAGTGCGGAAGTCCCTTCACGTCTAAGTCTGTACTCCCTGATGACTGTGCCTTCGGGTTAAGGAAAACTTTGACATTCCCAGAAACCTCTACAGTTTGGATTGACAGGATGCCCACTGTTTTCTGGGCTGAAACTGGGCAGAAGAGTTGGAAGACTGGGCCTGAAGTGACGTTATCTCTGTTGGTACCAGGTCGCCAATCTCTGGAGCATCAGCCTCCAGAATCTTTGAGTGCCCTGCCTGGGCATTCTAGGGTCCTACTTTATAGTTTCTATATTGTGTCTGAGGTGTTCTTCCCTAAGGGGCCCTGGACTACAGAAATTATATTTGTAGCCAGGGGATTTATTTATAATTTGCTACAGATGGCCAGTGGCTTTTTTTTTTAAAGCAGCTTTCCTTCTTCCTTTTGCATTTTCCCACACCCACTCCCACTTACAGCTGGCAGCCTTCCCAGTACCTCCTCACCACTAGGGACTTATATTAATAGTCAGGTTTTGGTGGCAGGGGGGTGGGTGGTACGGGGAGGGAAGAGCAGGAGCAAGCTATCGTGAGAGAAAACATGAGCCCCCAACTGGATTGCCTGCCTCCTGTTATCTCTAACTATTAATTTTTACACCACTGATTCTTTACGCTTATGAATTAAATACTAAATAGAGGTCAAAGTCTTGTGGCCAGGAAGGAGGATCAATACTCACTGGCTGCTGTAGGACAGGATGGGGGGGGTGGGGAGGGCAGCTTCCAAGGATGTAAGACTGCAGTCTTCTACAGAGAAGCAGTGGGGGATACTGGGTGCAGGTGAGAAGCTGAGAGAGAGCTGAAAACGCATGGTGTAGTGGATCTGGACAGGTCTTGACTGGAAAGACAGCTCAGTGACTAACCACGTCTCCAAGCTTTAGCCAACATTACTTTATTGGTAAAATGAACTCACGAAGTTGTTACGATAATCAAATGGAATGATATATGTGAAAACATTTACTCTCACACACAAGGCCCTTCATAAGTACTCTTTTATCTTTCCTTTCATTAGGCAGGAACGAGAATAAAAGCCAAGGACTGAAAACCCCCATGTACTAGGAATATAGCTTCCATTTTTCTTTTCCATAATATTTTCATAATGCTCTAAGCCATATGGGTAATTGTTTCAACATTTAATTTTCCACTGAATTATTTAATTACATTTATGACAAGCACGTATTATTTTGAGCATGTTAGCAGAGCCGTTAGCTTATTCTAATGGATTTACAACGTGCCCAGACACTCTTTCATTGCTGATTCTGTGTTGATAGAAAACTATGTTGCCTGCTGTAGATCTATCTTGCTTCGACCATAGTTTAATCAAATGGAATTCTTTTAAAGCCTAGATAAGGTCCCCCTAGAGGAAAAGAGCAAGAAGATTTTCTGTAGAGACCATATTCAAGCCTAAACATTTATCGGGCTGGCAGCTCCTACTTCTGCCTTCCAGTGTAGCAGAAAATGCTCGGTGGACTTGTTGCTTTTAGGGGAGAGGTGAGCTGTGTGTGTAACGGAGGAGAATTGATATGCTTGGATCCTTCTTTTCCAAGAGAAAGTAGTCCTTGCGCACATCTGGAGCTGGTCATTTCTCTGGTCCCAGATGGGTTTGCAGCCCACACTTTTGCGAAGACCTTCTGCCTGCTTTAGTTTTCACTGCCTTTCTGAGGGATTTTTTTTTCCCCTCAGTGAGGTAATAACATTGGCTGCCAATCCTTCCCCAGTTAGTGCTTCGAGACCAGGCTGGCTGATGAATGCTGGGTTCCCCAGTTAGCGCACTCAGAGTTCTGAACATCCAAAGCAGCACTGAATCAAACACACTTTTCAACACCACCACTCTCCGCAGCTCCTTGCGTCTAGGTTAACCTTTGGCTTGTAAAGCAGTGTTTGAAATGAGCCATGTCAGCTTCCTAACAGTGTCCCCAGCCTATAGTTTGTCCTTTGTTAAATGGTCAAAATTCTCATTTATTTAATGGGGAGTAGAGATGAGGTTTGGTCACATGCTGAGTTCAAGGAGGTTTCTGGGCACAGGCAGTGGCATACTGGAAATCCGTTACCAATGGCTGTCTCCCACCTGCTGCGGCTTGAGCTGCAGACCAGGCTTGCTGAAGACTGGATCTCCACTGTGGTGCCCTTAGGAGCCCTTAGGAGATGCTGAGAATGTCGTAAGATAAGGTCTACCATGAGATTTTTAAGTCTTAGGAGAGGGTTATGAGACCGCAATCCCTTTTCTTTCTCTGTTAGTTTCTGGCTATCAGGAACTAGCTTTGATTCACCATGGGCTCGCTGGCAGGATGTGGCTCCTTGCCATGGGCCCAAAGGCAAAGAGGCCAGTTGTTATGTCTTGGAACCTCTAAATATGTGAGCCTCAAATCAGCTTATGTTTTACCCAAGTTGATGATTTCAGGTATTTGTTACAATGACACCCTTCACCTGCCTCACGGCTCCCTCCGGGAACATTCCAGCCATTCTCACAGTGTGTCCGGGATAGATACTGTGCTTCTACAGTGCTCTTGAGATCCACGGGGTCACTGCAGGCTGAGAGAGGATAGGGGGTTGGGAGGAAAGGTCAAAATATTCTTCCTCCTTGTAGAAAAGCAGAAAAGAAACCCTGGCCCAGATGCCTCAGGTTGAAAGCAAGCAGTGTGGGGAGAGCCATAGAGGAGGTTCAACTGAGAAGGGAACTCAGACACCAGGCAATTGAGATGTGGGTCTCTGGGATGATGCTGATGATGCTGATGATGCTGATGAGTGTGTGACTTTTGTCTTGGTATAAGGCAACTCACAGGTGTTTTGACACAGCCTCAGAGTCTGACTTGAGGCCTGAGGTGGGAGTGGGGCGAGGAAGTGACAACACTGTCTTCTAGCACTAAAGATCGCACATACTACCATCATAACTTTGGGGTGCGCTCACCAGTATGTGTGTGTGCTGGGTGGCTGGTACTGGCCTGTTCTTCCTTCTCTTTATAAATTCTCTAGTGGCTTTAGTTGTCACTTTTTAGAAAATTAGTTAACTCACTTTACATCCTGATCACAGTCTCCCCTCCCTCTTCTTCTCCCAGTTTCTTCCTCTTCCCTCCCATATCTCCATCCCTTCTCAGTCTTCTGAGAAGGGGAGTTCTCCCATGGATATCAACCAGCTTTGGCATATCAAGTTGCAGCAGGACTAGGTGCATCTTTTCCTATTGAGGCTAGACTAGGCAGCCCAGTTAAGTGAAAGGAACCCAGAGGCAGGCGACAGAGTCAGAGACAGTTCCTGCTCAGGCTGTTAGGAGTCCCACATGAAGACCACGCTGCTCAGCTGTTGCACATGTGTGGAGAGCCTAGGTCTGTCCCACACATGCTATCTAGTTGGCCGTTTTGTCTCTGTGGGACTTTATGGGCCCAGGTTCGTTGTTTCTGTAGGTCTTGTGGAGTTCTTGATCTCTCTGGCCCATTTAATCCTTCTTCTCCATAGTCCACAGGGTTCCCCAAGCTCTGCCTAATGTTTGGCTGTGGGTCTCTGCATCTCTTTCCATCAGTTACTGGGTGAAGCCTCTCAAATGACAGTTATGCTAGGAACCTGTCTGTAAGTATATCAGAGTATCATTAAGTATGTCAAGGGTGGGCTCTGTCTCATGGCATGGGTCTCAGGTCAGGCCAGTCAATGCTTAGCCATTCCCTCAGTTTGGGGATGGACAGAGGCTCAGCAGTTCAAGAGCACTGAGTGTTCCTCTGGAGGACTTGGGTTCATATCCCAGCACCCACATGGTAGCTCACAGCCGTCTATAATTCTGAGATCTGACACCCTCACACAGACATACATGCAGGCAAAACACCAATGTACATAAAAATAAAAATGATGTAAAATAAAAAAGAAGTTTCTAGGTGTGACTTTTAACAACACTTCACATTGTGTGCTCTCCTCATGGAATACCTGGAGCCTCTGTTCATTGTTGGCTTTTCTTGTTCTACCTTTGGTTCAATGATGGAAACTGGCTGTAGTGTTGATTTCCACAGCAGTCACCTGTATTTGTGTGTGTGTGTGCGCGCGCACAACTACTGTATTTGTGGTCTGCACTCTGTGCAGCAGCCTGGCTGTTTCTTAGCTCAAAGTTAGTTAGACAAAATGGGTCCTCTGTGTGGGCTAGGCAAGATGCCAAGTCTAACCAAGGCTTCTTTCCCTGTTATCATTTGCCACTGGTCTCTTGTTAGGAGGTAGAGAAAATTGTCTTGTTCTTTCCTTACACTGCATTGAGGGGAGATGTGACAGATCTAGCTTTGGGAAGAGACCTTTGAAGGTCTTGTATGTTAGTTGAAGGAGTGATTCATATTAACAATAGGTAGTTAGGCTGGAGAACTAGTCAGGGAAATGGACAAGCTTCCCAGGACAAGCTATAGCAGTGTGCACTGTGTGATGGGCACACTCCATGTCCTGGTGTCTTGTGAAACTGAGGCCACACATATGAGAACTGCCTACGTAGAATGGCAGGTTTAAGGTCCAAGGTTAGTGCAGGGTTAGAGATTTGGTGTGACTTGGATATAAATTGGTCATCCCATCCTCCTTTTGAGATGGTCTCTCTCCCTAGGTCTTGGATGTCTTGGAACTCACTATGTTGACCAGACTGGCCTTGAACTCACAGAGATCTGCTTGTCTCTGCTTCCTGGCTAGACTGTTGCTTTTATGCAGAGTGGGTGGAAAGTAGAATTCAATCTACCAAAGATTCACAGAAGGAGTAGGTTCCATGACAACAGAGGGAGAGGAAAGATGGCTGAGGTTAGTTCTTCCAGGAAGTGAGGGAGACTGATGTGCAATCACATGACTGTAACACAAGGACGAGTGACACAATGAGGCAAACAACTGCACACAGTGGGAGCTGCACAGAGGGATTGTTTATTTTCAAAGTAGAGGTGGAGGAAACCTGTATAGAGAAAGAAGAAGACCAATTTAGACTCCAGCAGGCACGGAGGCGATGGAGAAAAATCTCACAGCTCTTCTCATGCCCAGGCACTCTCACGGTACCAGTGACTAAAGGGCTGTCTGGTCAGCCTCCACAAGCTTCTCTGACTTTCACACTGCAGAGCCCCCACTAAAGAAGCAATTCAGACTCCTGAGAGGTCCTAGGAGCTCCTCATCCCCTATAGATAGTCTATAAACTTAAAGCTACCTTGGTCAGAGACGGGTATTAAAATTGTGTTTGGAGTAAAACTTTGACTTTAGGGCCGATTAGAACACCGACTAAGACTATTTCTTTCTACTTTGGGATAACCTTCCTTTTCTCTGTGGTCTATCTATTTGCTATCGGAGGTTGTTCTGGTCTTCCTGGTCTCTTAGCATCCTCCCTCCTCCCCTACCCCCAATCTCCCTCATTAGTGAAGCTACCCTCTCATCTCTGAACTATTCTGAACTATTCACATCCAGATTTTGTGTCGTGGTTTTTACTCCTTAGTAATCGTCACATGATTCTGGGTGATGCAATGGAGTTACCTTCTAGCCTGAGAAAACACACACACACACACACACACACACACACACACACACACACACACACTCACTCACAGATATATACATATACACTCACATGCACATATATATATACATATATATATATACAGACACATATATACACACACCAAGCTACCCATGATCTAGGAAAACCGTGGCTTCCCAGTAGTTACCCCTGCTCTCACCACCCCCAAGAGTTCCCTTCTAAGCTAGTGTCCAAGCCTCCCTCCTTGGCCCCTTTTGCCAGCATTGTGGATGAAGACAGAGCAAGGGTGGCTTCATGAGTGTGCGCCCTTTGCAACCCACGGTCAGACGAACAAATAAACGCTTTAATTCTCTGTTGTTCATTGTTCAGTTCTCTATTGTTATTGAACATCATAACCCTTTTGGACAAGGCACCCTGAATCTCAGCTGAGTACCACATATTATGTGGCTGGTCCTAAGACTGGTTACTTCTCTGCAGCATGTTACACTCAGTCCCTGCTTTGGAGGAACCTGTCCAGTCTGATCCCTGTGGGTCTGAGTCAGAGTAATTTTCTAACTGCATAACTTGTAACAAACAATGATTTCATTCAAGCATTCATGATGG
This sequence comes from Mus caroli, assembly GCF_978045245.1. Lineage (NCBI taxonomy): Eukaryota > Metazoa > Chordata > Mammalia > Rodentia > Muridae > Mus > Mus caroli. The sequence goes on from NW_028227267.1 coordinate 57,891,062, forward strand.
AGTTATTTGTTTTACTACCCTGCAGTCACAGAGGTCTCTAATCTGAACATTATTGAATATCAGTGTCCATTTACATTTTAGTGTTGTTTAAATTTTATAAATTTCAAAAACATATCTACATCTTAGACAAAAAGAAACACCAACTACTCGGGAGGCAGAGGCAGGCGGATTTCTGAGTTCGAGGCCAGCCTGGTCTACAGAGTGAGTTCCAGGACAGCCAGGACTATACAGAGAAACCCTGTCTCGAAAAAAACAAAAACAAACAAACAAACAAAAAAGAAACACCAACTACTTGAGAGTTAACAAGTATTCTATCAGCGTCTAGAACAAGTGGAGTTCCTCCCTAGAGACAGGGATAGAGCAGAGACCAGCGGAGACCCTGACTTGTACACCTGATATGTCAGTGACTGACTTCAGGAAACACAAGGGCAATGAGAGGATTGTGTGGTACAGGTAAGTGGTAAGTAGATGGTTCAGTAGGATCCTGTGCTAAGGAGTTGTTGTGTGTGGCTTTGGCTGGATGAACTGAACAGGCCTCTGGGCAGATAATGAATGAGTTTGGATATGAAAGTGACTGCGTGAATTATGGTTTTAGTAGGTATATAGTCACTGTTTTCATTCTTGTGACAATATGCCTGAGGAGAAGCACCTTAAGGAAGGCAGGCTGTTATCTTGGCTCATGGTTTCAGAAGGGATGAAGGGCATCATGGGGGAAAGCCATGAAGCAGGATTCTGAGGCTGAGTCATGTTGTGTGTGGAGAGGGGAAATGGGGCGTAAGGGGCAAGAAGAAAGGAGTAGGGGTTGAGGGGAGATCTGAAGGCTGGTGCTCAGCTGGCTTCTCGCTTTCTTCCCTTCCCACTGGGACACCCCCACATGAGCTGGCGCTCCAAGGTGAACCTTTCTGAGAAGACCTTCACAGATACATTGAACAGACGTGTCCAGTCAAGTTGACAGGAAGAGTAACCATCATTACAGCCTCTGGAACACTGGCTGCAGCCAAGGCCATGTTCATTATTTAGTGGACCACAGGTCCTCTCGGAGCATGCTCAAGGAATAGTAGAACACTCACTTGGAACACACTGAACCAATAGGAGAAATCTCAGACTGACTTCACTCCAAAGCATGCCTGTGTTGAGGGATGTGACAGCTGATCTTGAGTGTCACCTTGATTGGACTAAGAGGTGTCTTAGAGATTAGTTAAGCACACACATTTCTAGATGTATGAGTGAGGAAGCTTTCAGGGAATATTTCAGGAAGGATGTGGGAAATGCCATCTTAGAGGCATGGAGCCAAATGGAATAAAAAGGAGATAAACGAAAGCCCACTCGTGCCGCCTCCCCACCCCTTACTTACCACCATTTGGTAAGTGTTCTCTGCCACATGCTCCTCATACCATTATGGTGTCCTGCCTCAAGTAGGCCTATGGACTATGACCCTCTGGGCTATGACCTCAGTCAGTTGTTTCTCTCTTAGTTGTTTATGTCCTGTATTTTGTTACAGCAATGAAAGTGGAGTGACACAAGAGGTGAGTTACAGCTTTAGGTCACTTTGTAGTTAAGGCTGTGGGCTTCGTTTATGTGGTCTGTGAGTGTGGGATGCTTCCCTGAGAGAAGTCTGTCATTTTAGAGAGAGCTGAGGCTGGAGACACCCCCCTTCAGGTTACTGAAGAAGATATGAGCCATAGGGACACATTTAGTCATTTTTTCCCATTGTGATGACCAAATACCAGACAAGAGGCAATGTGAAGAAGTAAGGGCTCATCCTTTGATGCTAGTTTAAGAGAGAAGGTATGGTGGCAGAAGTAGGAACCAGTTGGTCATGTTGCATCTGCAGTCTGGAAGCAGAAAATGGATCTTATCATCAATGTAGTGCATTCAAGGATGGCGATGGGGGATAACAGTTTGTCCGGCAAGTGTTCAGCTAAAGGAAGCTTGCAGGGTCTCATTATGGTGTCTTAGATAAGGGACTTGAACAAGTAGAGCACACTGAGTCTCAGTCACTTATAAAACTGATATTCCAGTTGTAAGAGACCCTTATTGTCTTGACTTGGCTTTATAAGGTTATTAGCAGGCCGGGAACATGGCTCAGCAGGTAAACTCCTTGCTGTGCAATTGTGCAAATACCTGGGTGTTCAAAGCTGGGTGTGAGAGAGCACAGGCACTCCAACTGAACAGGCACACCCTCAGGTTCAGGGAAAGACGAAAAAGGTGAGGGGGAGATCTATAGAAGAGCTGATATTGATATTGGGTTTCAGTATTCACATGCCCAGGCACTGGGACTCCTCAGCCTCAACCCATGCATAACACACACACACACACACACACACACACACACACACACACACACACACACACACACAGAGCAGTGAGAAGTGTTGTCTGTGAGGCCTGTGGTGATAAAACACTGTGCATAAACAATAGAAACATTCCTCACTGAAATCAAAAGCCCCCATGCCTCTCTTTAAGGACAACTTTCCTGTCTTTCTGCTCATTAGGCTGAGGATGGTGAACTGTTTTCTGGAAGTGTGTCTGAAAAGGTCATGAAGAAGAGCTGTCTCTGATTCAACTGCTCAGTTCCTTGGAGCGGCTGATTCAGCGGGAAGCGAGTATGGGTTGGTAAAGGTCAACGGGTCTCTGAGAGCTGACGGTAGGAGACCTTTCCCCTTCCTGTGCTCGTGTGTGCTGTAACTGGGTTTCACTCAGGATTTGAGTTGTGTGGGATTTCAAAATTAGGCCCCGGAATAATACAGGTAAGTAAACTGTCATTTTCCAGATTGCCTCAAATGATGGGCAAAGTTCAGGTTGGGACTCTTTGGCAGTGTGGCTGCGTTTCTCCATCTTCAACTCAGATCTGGTGCCACGAGCTTCCTGCCTTATGGTGCTTTTGAAGCTGGGGTGCAGGCACCTAAGCCTTTTTGCATGGCCCTCTCTCTGTCCTCATTGTTCCCTCTCCGTGCTTGGCATACGATGGGTTGTATTATAGCAATGACTCCTTAGTCTGGGATACTTTTCCTACTTTTCTTTGCCTGACTGACAGACTCACTGGAAATACCACCATCCTCTCTGGAGAGTCTTCCTCTAAACAGCTTACCTGCGCACTTCAATTTATTTTAAAGAGTAAATTGATCTTTGAGACTCTAAACATGTTATAGGAGGGAACTGTGCTGTCTAGCATTTGACCTGAATAGTGTTTGCCAGGAGCTTCTAAAGGCTAGCCTTTCAAGCTAATATTTCAGTTTCTTCCCAGTTAGTGGTAAGATTGAACTGAAAAGCCACAAGGAAGTTTCAAAATGACAAGTGACTAGGTAAAGGGCAGTTATGTAAGGAGTGAGTAATAATGACTGTTTTTCTCCTAGTGGTAAAGTCTTATCATTTTTAAAAACATGCTTTAGAAGAATCTGCCACCTGTGAACTTTCTATGCATCTGTACAGCCTGTTCACTAGAGATGGCAGATAATGACCCAGGACGCTGTCAGATGCAGCCTAACACAAAACATAACTATACTATAAACATAGGTGTTTTGCAGCTCAATTGTGGACAACACCATGTTGTTTCAAGGCTAAGAGATTGGACACACCTGCCAGAGTCTTCACTTACCCTTGTGCTGTGGCTCAAATCTCAACCCAGCACAGACAAAGGGGATGCTGGGGAAAAAAATAAATAAAAATGAAACTTTGAAACTTGGCTCATTTTAAATGCTGTTAGAAAGTTGAGATGTCATAAATCAAACCATAATAATTTGAGACTCACTGTATTAATTACTGTCCCTGGCAGGCTCCTGGGATAACCTGGTTCTTTTGGCTTCACAGTCCACTAATGGCTTGCCTGCACCTCCCTCTCTGAAAACTGAACTCTCAGAAACAAACACCAAAGAAAAACAAAACCCAGCAACAACAAAAGAAGCAAGCAAGCAAGCAAGAACAAGAAGCCCAAGTGGTTTTTTTTTTCTCTTCTGTTCTTAGACTACTTAACAATAAAACAGGCTGTAGAGAATGCAGGCAAAATATCTCTCTACTTAGTTGGTAAGGAAGAAATTAAACCACCTTGTGGTCCTGAGCAATGCAGTCGTCATAGAAACTGTAATTGATATGGACCAGAGGAAAACCCCCGCCACAGAGACCTGTGCATGCCACAGCCATAGCCCTTAGTGATGTGAGCAGATGGTATCTCTCCTGGATCCAAAGGGCAGGCCAAAGCACTTATGCATACTGCTTAAACTAAAATAACAGTAATTTTAGAGTGTGTAGAATTTATTGAAAAGATAAAGGTCAGCTAGAGTTTGGGAGTCAATAAGGTTTATGGGGACATAAATATGATCAAAATACACTCATAAACATGTATAAAATGTCATAATGAAACCCGTTATTTTTGAGTAATTTCTATATGTTAATATATCTTTTAAAAACATGAATGAAGTCTGTCCATTATCATGGCTATGTATCTGATCCGCTTGCTCATTACGAGGTCTGTGATGTAAGCATGGCTTTCCTGTGCCCCAGGAGCATTTTGCTCTATCCAGTCACCTCTCCATCTTCATTAGCACTACTAAATATGGGGTATATATGCCATTGTATTTCCTGATAACGATCCCATATCCTGTGACTGATGGTCCTCCTCCAAACAACAATTTCCCTCTACTTGTCAGATTCTTTCAAAATGCTGGAAATACTATAGAATATTTTCCGTGTTTGAAAAGATGAAACAACAGACATTAAAGATGACATACAACTTACTACCTTCTGCTAATACATAAAATTTGATTAAATAGCAAACCTTTCTATCATTTCTCAGACATAAAAAAGGATAAATGGAATCCTAGGATAAGTAAACAAACAAAAGAAGTAAACAAAAAAGGAAGAAACAAGTCAAGTCATGTATTGTATCATCAGTAATGATAATGACACACCCAGCTCTTTTGCTGGGCAAAGTAAGTGGTACAATTCCCTCCTTCCCTCCCTCTCTCCCTCCCTCCATACCTCTTTCCATCCTTCCCTTCCTCCCCTTTTCCTTCTCTCCCTCCCTCCTTTTGTTTCTCCCCCTCTTTCTCTCTTTCCCCCTTTCCCTCTCTTTCTCTCTCCTTCCTCACCCTCCTGTTTCTGGCTGTCAGGAGGTACACAGCTTTCCTATGCCCTATGTTTCCCATCACAATGTGCTGCCTTGCCACAGTCTCCAATGCAATGGAACCAACCCACCATGGATTTGAACCTCTGAAACCAAGGGACAAAAATAAAGTTTTCTTTTTTTTCTTATGAACTATTTATATTATCACAGTGGTAGACACCAGCTCAAGTAGTGTAGAGAGAAATAAAGTTTGCCCTTCTAGCCTAGGAGCTATGGGAAGGTCAGGTGTCAGGGTCCTCTTCTCAGAGGAGAGGGTTTGGTTTAGCATCATCAGATTGGTATGGAGGTCCCAAAAAGCTTTTGCTGTGTTGGGCTACTGTGCTTAAGATGGAAGCCATGCATACAGTCTCTGGTACAGACTTGGCACCAGACCAGTTACATCAACAACACCCCCACGCTGTAATAATAAAAAAGAAAATAGCCCCTACTTAAAGTCAACTGATTGATTGTGGACTTTAATCAGATCTATAAAATATTTTCACAGCAACATCTACTTTAATGTTTGGTTGCAAAGTAGGGGACTGTAGCCTGGTCAAGTTGACCCGTAAAACTGATCATCCCAGCAAACAACTCAACTTCAGCATATTTATTACAAGACACATCTCAATTTAGGGGTGTTAAGGGAAGATTTTAAAGTGTATCTTAGACTTGGTGAGATGTAGCTCATTTTCTAGGTTTGGTGTGAGTAAATTAAGAGCCTTGCATAACTTGGTAATCCTGAAGATCAGCAGTGGTTTTGTAAATCCTGTAATGATTTGCAGCTCAAGAAGTTGGTGATGACTTTACTGCCCATTTGAGGAAGGATGCCTGGGAAAATCAAGAAGCCATCCTCTACAAGGCATCTGACACAGGGATAGGGTTAGGACCCATCCCTCGCAGGCTTGTGTGGGGCATGTTCTTGTTCACTTTAAATGCACACTCTACCTTCCCTTACCATGCTCTTTATCAAAGAGAACAACATTTCCAAACTGACTTGCCAGGGACTTTTGAGAAGTTTCAACCAATGGGAGGCACCAGAGGAAAACTAGAGGGTGGTTGAAGGAAAGAACACCTGTATTTCTTGGTTCTTACTGTAACCTGGGCTGTCATCTTGTGTGGTCCTGTGTCCCCAGGGGACTTACTTCCACTGAACACTTCCACTGAACAGTCTCTTTTCTCGGTACATCTACCAGGCAGCTTCTACTGAGGTCTAGATTCTCACTGGATTCTCACTATCAGTCTCAGCTCTTGGATTATGGCAGCAACATTCCATGATTTCTTAGGCCACAGCAGTAATTTTGTGTGTGTGTGTGTGTGTGTGTGCTTGCCCCTCAGGTGCTTCCCTAGGTGATGCCCACTGTCCAGCTCGCTGTGTCCCTAGGTGATGCCCACTGTCCAGCTCGCTGTGTCCCTAGGTGATGCCCACTGTCCAGCTCGCTGTGTCCCTAGGTGATGCCCACTGTCCAGCTCGCTGTGTCCCTAGGTGATGCCCACTGTCCAGCTCGCTGTGTCCCTAGGTGATGCCCACTGTCCAGCTTGCTGTGTCTCTAGGTGATGCCCACTCTCCAGCTCGCTGTGTCTCTAGGTGATGCCCACTCTCCAACTCGCTGTGTCCCTAGGTGATGCCCACTCTCCAGCTTGCTATGTGGTGAGGTCCTTGCATCAGGCTTTTCTGCTTGGTATTTCTAGGGTGCTTTCCGTTTCCTTTGCTAGACCCTAACTGATATATAAGATTTAAAAGAATGTTTTGATCACTATGTGGAAAGTCAGCTGTTACTTCAAAGATACAAATTTGGGTAAAGTTTACCACTCAAAACATAGCTCTGAGAGGGAAAATATAAAAATGGAACAGAAGATTCTCGGAAGTGAAATGATTGGGTTACAGAAGAGTGGAAGCACACCTGCTGGGACTTTTGTATAGTCACTCGGCAGTTAGGAAATACACAGTTAGGACCAGGATGCACCTTAGTGGGGTTCTGGACACATATTATACACAAAATTGGAAGCAGATTTGGAATCAAGGAGTGTGGTGGTTTGAATGAGATTGGTCCCCATAGGCTCAAACATTGAATGATTGGCTTTCAGTTGGTGGAACTGTTTGGGAAGGATTAGGAGTTGTGGCCTTGCTGGAGGAGGTGTGTCACTGGGGGTGGGAGGTTTCAAGAGCTCATGCCATTCCCAGTTAGCTCAGTGTCTCTGCCTTGTGCTTGTGGATAGGGATGTGAGCTCTCAGAGACTGCTCTAGCACCACACCCTCCTACTGCCATCCTTCCACCACTAAGATGGTCATGGACTGTAACCCTCTGGAACTGTGAGCCCAGTTAACTCTTTCTTTTCTGTGTTGACTTGATGATGGCCTCTCTTCACAGTAACACAATAGTAACTAAGAGAGAGCTAGGTTAGAATCACAGTTCCATTGCATAAACACTTCTTTGACTTTGGGCCAACCCCTTAGCATCACTGGGTCTCAGTTCGCTCAGTTCTGAAGTGGAAATAAATGTCAAACTGAAAAGAATGGTACTGTTGACATTTCTTCCCAAGTAGAATTCTTCGGTACTCTTTAATACTGCCAAGAGGGACATTTGTCTCTCTCGTCTGCTCCCTTCCTCTCCTAGCTCTTCTACCATGCTCCTTTCTTTTCCTTCCCTCCTCTCCCTTCTTTATAAAATATATTTTAAATTCCCATGGTTCTACTTGGGCCCCACTGCTCACTCCAGTGATCCCAGCACTCAGGAAACCAAAACAGGAAGGATGGGCGTCTGAGGCTAACCTGGCTCTATAGCCTGAGATGAAAGCCAAGAGCCCATTTCAATCACTGAATTGATAAAACATATCTGCCTTTTTCTTTAGTTAACTTGCAACCAAACAAAATCTGACAAGATGTTTTAACATTATCACTCAATTAAAATAGTCACTTCTTAAAAGAGAATGGAATTGATTGCCATCTTTGACCATGCGAACCTTGTATGGGGCACTAGTATTTGCTGTTCAATGGTAGCACATACTGAAAGCCCAGGAACCACCCAGGCAGTAAACCAAGGCTTCTAAACTCCTAAGCCATCCCAGGTGAGACACTCACTGTCTTTAATTAAAATTTGTTTTCATACAATATATTTTGCTCACATCCCCTTCTCTCTCACAACTCCTCCTAGAGTTCTACACCTTCCTACATCTCCAACTTTATGTTCATTCTCTCTTCCCTCTCTCTTTCAAAACCAAAACCAAAAAACTAATAAGCCCCCAAAACAAAAATAAAAGCAAGGAAGAAAAAGATCACTAAGAAAAATAATCTAAAACATATCCAAAAGTTCATAAAGTGAAACAAAATAAAAAATATGGGGCTTGTTTTGTATTGGCCAGCTACTCTTTGTCACAGGGCCTGTCCTGACCTGTGCTTGCTACAGCGGCACTCCATTGGAGAAAACCAATTTTCCTTTTGCTAACAGGTATCAATTGCAGGTGGTTTCTTAATTAGGGATGGAATACAATGTCCGACACACCTGCCAGTACTAGCACCCCTTCTGGCTTGAAGCCCTGTGCATGCTGCCACAGTCTCTGTAAGTCCATATGTGTATCAGTCTTGTCTCTGGAAGATACTGTTTTCTTTCTTTCTTTTTCTTTTTTTTTGGGGGGGGGGTGTATTTTTGAGACAGGGTTTCTCTGTGTAGCCCTGGCTGTCCTGGAACTCACTTTTGTAGATCAGGCTGGCCTGGAACTCAGAAATCTGCCTGCCTCTGCCTCCCAAGTGCTGGGATTGAAGGCATGCACTGTTCTCTTGTAGTCATTTATCTCCTCTGGCTGTTACAGTCTTCCTGTGTCGTCCTCTTCATAACTCTGCAAGCCTTGAGGGGAAGGTTTTAATGAAGGCATCCCATTGAGGACTGAGTGCTCCAAAGTCTTTCCTGTCCTGCCTTGGAAATAGCCAAGATGTCAATCAACTAATGAATGAATAAGAAAGATGTAGTACATTCACACATTGGAAATAGCCTAGATGTCCATCAACTAATGAATGAATAAGACAAATGTAGTACATCCACACAATTGACTGTCATTCAGCTGTTAAGAAAATTGGAGTGTGCAGGTAAGTGGATGGAACGAGAAAAAAAAAATCATCCTGAGTAAGGTAACTCAGACCCTAAAAGACAAATAGTGTATGTTTTCTTTTATATGAGGATGTTAGCACTTAAATTTCAAAATGTGTGCTTCAATTTGAGTACCTACAGAAGCTAGGGGTTACCTAGTAAAGCACCAGGGTAGAGTTGAGATCTTTCAAGGAAGTGGAAATAGAATATAGTGTTATGCAAAAATGAAGGGGAAACTGAAATAGAAGAATCAAATAGGGAGAGGATGGTAAAAGAAGGAGCATGGAGAGGAACACCTAACACTGAAGGCCATTAAAAATCACATGAAAATCTGCTACTATAGACACGTCTTAAAATATATACATACATGAAAGGACTCTACATGAAATCACCAAATAATAGGGAGATAATGCACCAACTAGACGGTTTATGCCACCGGCTCAAACCGCCAGTGGCAAGAAGGGTAGCAGCTTGTTGAGTCACTGGCCAACGGATCCCACACTCCCAAATGTCACAGCTACTGCCAAGTCTTTTGGCTGTTCTCTACAATGTGATGCTGACGACAACACTTATGTCATTGAAGGTAGAGTTTGAACTGCTGCCCAATTGGATGCTTTACTCCAACTGACTAGAATTCATGGTACTGGAAGGTGCTATGCACATTACTGGAGGAGAAAGCTAATCATTACTACCCAGAAGCCCCTGTGACCTACAATAGAGACCTGCCTCTTACATATACTGGTGCAACAGGAACACAAATGTTATGGGAGCAACCAACCACTTTTTGATAGAATTTAAGGTCTACTCCATCAGATGGACCCCATACCTGACAGTGCTAAAGTGGCCAAGAACCTGACCCTAGATAGGTCATGGGCCTAGAGGAAAACCAAATACTGTTTGTTTTGCTAAACATAGCAATAAGATGATTTCTAATGGCATACTACCATACTATAAGCAATTTACATATTTGATGCATTCCTAATGAAAATATCTACAACGTTTTCCACAGAAATAGAAAAAAAAAAAAAAAGATCCAAAAACCCACATGGAACCTGGAAAGACTCCAGAAAGTCGAAGCTTTTGGTGGGATGGTTATTTTCATAATGTTGGTTCTACAACTCCATGAACATAGATGCTTTTCTCTCTCTTCCTTCAGAGATCTGCCTTTTATGCTGCTGTGAATACCTGCCCATGATCTCTTTGTCAGTGTTTTTGGTTGGAGTTTTATGAGTTGATTTGGTGGCCTGTCTGTCAGTTGGATTTCCTGTCAGTTGGATTTCCTGTCAGTTGGATTTCCTTAAACTGTGGATTGGGTTGGTTGGTTTTCTGTGGACATTTTTTGGTATCTTTTATGTATGAGAGTATTTCATCTGCAAGTAAGGATAATTTGATTTCTTTTCCCATGTGCATTTCTTTAATTTCCTTGGGTTGCCTTACTGCTTTGGCTGGTGCTTGGGGCACAGTATTGAAAAGGAGTGAGGACAGTGGATGGTCCCTGTGTCATTCTTGATTTTAGTGGTATTGTTTTGAGTTTTTCTCTCTTCAGGATGATGTTGGCTGTGGGTTCGTCCTATATAGCTTTTATTATGTTGAGGTATGGTCCTTCTAGCCTTACACTCTCTTAAGCATTTCATCATAAAAGCAAACAGTTATGTTTTGTCTAAGATTGTCTGTAGCTATTGAAATCATCATCATGTGAGTTTGCCTTTAAGCCTATTTATATGATCTACTATAGTTACTGACTTCCATATGTTGAGCCCTCCTGCACTTCCTGGAGAAAGCCAACTTGATAATAATGGATGATCTTGATAGGTACCTATATTTAGTTAGTTAGTATTTTACTAATGATTTTGCATGTATGTTCATTAAGAATGTTGTCCTGGTGTGTGTGTGTGTGTGTGTGTGTGTGTGTGTGTATGTGTGTGTGTGTGGTGTGTGCGCGCCTAGTTTGGGAACTAGGATAATATTGACTTCACAGAATGAGTTTAGGAGTGCTTCTCTGTTTTTATTTTTAAAATAGTTTAAGAAGCTTTGGTTTAGATCTTTGAAAATCTGGTAGAATTCTATGAATCCATGTACGGGGTTTCAGTTGGAGGATTTTTATTACTGTCTCATTTTGTTCATGTGCTTTCAGTCTGTTTAGGTTATTGGACTCTTCTTGGTTTAATTTTGTTAGTTTGGATGTATCAAGAGATGCAATCATTTCTTTTAGATTTTCTGACTTTACAGAGTACATTTTTTAAAGAAGTTTTCCCTTATAATATTCTGAATTTCTTTGGTGTCTGTGATAATGTTTCCTTGTTCGTTACTGATTCTATTAATATTTTTGTCTTAGAAAATGTGGGGTATTGAAGTTTAATTGGGGAGGGGAAATGGAGGTCAATACAGAAGGAGGGAGGAGGGAGAAATAACACCAAGGTTGTTTGACAAGGCTCAAGGAATCATATTACTTTATAGTTACCTAAAATTACATAATATATGCTATATAAAATAACATGTATATGTTATAACATATATGTTATAAATAACATATATATGTATGTATATATACACATACATAAATATATATATACATACATACACACACACATATATACATACATGTGTATACACACACACACACACACACACACACACACACACACACACAAAGTTATGACACTTGGGTTGGTGGTTTCCTTCAACAGCTATAGACTACCTAACAAAAACCCCAGTACCAGGCATAAGAAACCATTCATGTCATTCAAGTTGTTGATCAAAGTGTTCCAAATGACTCCTAAAACAATGTAGACTATTACTGTTGTCCTTAGTTACCTCCAAGAGGTTCAAAAAATGCTCCTACTGTTGAAGAAACCACATAGTTATGACACATGAGCCTAGTGAATCAAGCTGTATCTAAACTAAAACCTCCTTCTTGGGGTCTAGCTTCCATATTACTAGAAAGTGCTGTGTGAACTCCCATGGCATGGAAGGCACCAGTAGTCATAGCTAGCTGTGATGCCTGTAAATCCGAACAATGACCAGCACGGCAATAGTGACACTCATATCTTGGCAATAAAGTCATGCTTAGTACTAGAAGCATAGCAAACAATTTGGGGCTAGTGAAATCACAGATTTTAGAACAGTGACTCTCAACCTGTGGATGAAAACCTCTTTGGGGCTCAAAGATCTATTCACAGGGGCCACCTATGACCACTGGAAAATATAGATATTTACATCAAGATTCATAACAGAAAATTACAGTTATGAAGCAGCAACAAAAATAATTTTATGGTTGGGGGTAATCCCTATATGAGGAACTGTATTTAAAGGGTTGTAGCATTAGGAAGGTTGAGAACCACGGCCTTAGAAGATAGCCTGCTGCCAGTACTTTACTAGACTAGCATAATTCCTTACTGTATTCTACAACTTATCCTTATACCCACAGGTAAGTGTAGCTCTCACCCCTCATCAAGAAGGCCCCTGTTCGTAGTAAATGGAGGCCATTACAGGAAACTACAGCTGGAAACAATGTAGAAACCAATGGATCATATAACTTCAACACAACTCCTGTACCTAAGACTCAGGGAACATTGAGGAAGATGGGAGCAAAGAATGTTAGAGCCTCTGTAAAGAATTATAGATAAACTAATGTCTGCTAAGAGAGGGAGAATTACCCTCTTTTAGGGATGACCTCTATCAATGGTTATGCAATACAAAGTCAGCCCTGAAATCATTCGAAGACAAACAACAAAAATGGATTCATGGATTCAGCAAGTTGCATTTGTGTGTGTGTGTGAAACAGTAACAATGAAAAAGAGGCCATGAACTTGAGAAAGAGAGATAGGGAATAGAAGAAAAGAAGGTGAGAATGTGTGTGTGTGTGTGTATCTCTCTTTCTCAAGTTCATGGCCTCTTTTTCTTTGTGTGTGTGTATGTGTGTGTACACACACATACACACACACATATATATATACGTATACATATATATGTATACGTATATATATATACACACACATACACACACACATACACATTAAAGGATGGCCAGAGTTGTTGTCGTTGTCGTCCTCCTCCCCCTCCCCCTCCTCTTTCTTTTTTTCTTGCAGAGTTCCAGAAACACAAAAGCAAGTCTAAGCATGACCTGGGATATTAGACACCTATTTGTGGTAAATGGCTTTGCCTCTGTGGGATTGGCTCAGAATTTTTTAGCGACAAGACCAGAAGGATTGGAACAATTATATTTTGAGTAGAATTCTTCCTAGCTTTTAAAGGAGTCTAGAAATTTCAATTTTTCTTTTTTCTCCTCCCTTCTCTCTCTCCTTACTTTTCTTTTCTCCAAATCATGCCGTTTTGGAGGCTGCAGGACAAATTCTCTGTTAATAACTGCTGAGTGCCGTGCGCCGCTCACAGTGCATGCTGGGATTCTTGCCTCCATGTGGAGAGAACTTTATCCCTTTGAAGTGAGTCTGGATTTAGAAGATTATTGTTTTCCTTGTGGTTTCCTTTCAGGCAATTCCACCGTATGTGACAACGATGAAAAGCAGGCTGAGTTGACTTAAGGTTTCAGGACAGGGCCAAGCTAGGCAACCAGACTGTCCTTCCTCAATGCTATAGCTGTGCTTGGCTTCAGTGTTGTCTCAGAGACATGCTTATTAGCAACAGAGAAATAGTAAACTAAAGAAAATGAAGGCATATGCAACACAGAGAACAGAAAGAACCACTCAGTGTACATAATAATTAGACGGCAGGACCACGTCTGAGCACTTCGGTATCTGTCATAGTTATTCTTGTCACTGCAGCACAGTGCACTTTATACTTAGTAGCTGGAAAAGGGACAAATACTTACCAGTGTCTGTAATTTACCAGACTCTGTTTTGAACACTCCATTTTTACTGCCTTATTTTAAACCCTTGCAAAACACTTTGAGATAAGAATTTATAAGTTTAGCAAACTTAAATGCTTAGAAAACTGTCCTCCAACCCCACAGCACACTCAAAACTTTGTGATCTTTAACATATTTAAATTATTATTATTTGTGTATGTTTATGTGTGTGCATGTGTATGTGTGTATGTACATGTGTGTATATGTGTGCATGTTTGTGCATGTGTATGTAGTATATATGTGTGTATATGTATGTATGTTTGTATGTGTATGTATGTGTGTGTATATGTGTGTATATGTATGTGTGTATATGTGTGTTTGTGTGTATATATGTGTGTATGTATGTGTGTATATGTGTGTGTGTGTATGTGTGTTTGTGTGTATATGTGTGTATGTTTGTGTATGTGCATGTGATGTGTGAATTTGAGTTTGAGTGACTGCCACAGTGGGAGGTAAGAGAACAAATTATGAGCACTGACTCCCTTCTTTCACTGAGAGATCTGGGGATTAAACTTAAGCAGTCAGGCTTGTATGGCAAGTGCTTTTACCCATTGAACTATCTCACTGGCCCAGAACTTTTAAACTGAAAGAAATATTAAATAAATCTTCCAAAGACTTTTGTTTTGCATAGCTAAATAATGTAGTAGTAGTCCCTTGATTCTAAATGTGCATGAGTGTTTTACCTGATCGTAGGTATGTATACCATGAATGTGCTGGGGTCCCGCAGGGGCTGGAAGAGACTGTTGATGCCCCTGGAGCTGAAGTTACTGATGGTGATGAACTGCAGTGTGGGTTCTGTGATTAAATCTGACCAGGTCTCCTAACCACTTCTTCATCTTTCCAGCCCCCAAGCATGATCATTTAAAAGATGCAAAAGCAGTTTCCAAAATTAATGTTTACACAATGCAAATCTCAGCTAACCAAAAAGTATGGTGTTTTCTCAGCTAAATAAACAGCCTGTGTGGGGCCTGCAAGATAGCTCAGTGGGCAAAGGCCCTTGCTGCCGATCTTATCATAGGATGAATTGCATTGTTTGACTTCAAATGTTGAGTCAGCCTTAAGTTCTTGTAATAATCTTTTGGTAAGGAGATACCATTTTTCACCATCACACAGAGCTTAGGAACAAAGCTTACAAATGTGTCTAAGGTTTTTATGCCAAAAGCCATAAAATATTGATGAGAAAAAAGAATTCAGTGACTAGAAAGACAATGTTCATGGATCAGAAGTCATTTTCCTCACATTTATCCACAGGGCCAATGCAGTGTCAATCAAAATCATAGCAGATATTTGATTTTGGTGATAATGGATAAGTTGGCTAAAAGCTTATGTGGAAATAAACGTAAGCTAAGATAGTGAAAGCAATTGAAAATGATAAAGAATAGAGAACTAGAAAGCCATGTAGGAAATTGCAGACGTGAGGGGCGAAAAGAGAAAAAGCATTGGAGGACAGGCAAAGCGGAATCAACACAGCGAGTGAGAACCTTGTAGGTTAAAGGAAGTTCAGGGCAGGCAAGGGTCTAAGTGCTTCACAAAGGAAGGAGGGTGGACTGTGCCCATCACTGCCACCAATGTAGTAAGTTAAGAGTGTCATACTAGCCAAGGACTATGGGAGGCCACATTCAAAATGAGAAAATCAACACAAGTACAATAGTGTGAAACAAGTTATATATTGTTTGCAAACAACGCCTATATCCTTTTAATAATTTGTTATAATATATTTTCATGACTTCCTTCTAAACCAATAAATTTCCCATTTCAAGGAGTACATTAAAATCAGCCAGGTCTGTGGATAATGTTATATATAATCCTGGTACTGGGAAGGCAGAGGCAGGTATGTGTCAAGTTCAAGGTCAGCTTGGGCTACATAAGAAGACCCTGTCTCAAAACACAAAACAACTCACAATGAAAAACCACCCATTAATTTAAACAAAAAGTTAGCCACGTATGTTCATTATAGACCATTTTGATGGATGATTAAGGCTGGAGTTTATGAAATTATATATTATTGACTTTGAATTATTAGTTAGCCTTTGTCCCATTCTTGGAACTTTAACTGTCAACCATCATCCACATTGTTAATCCAGTTGTTAATGTGGGAGCCAAAGAACTTCTGAGATCTGAAACTGACCCATAGATGAAGGTATAAACTATCTTTATATTACTAAGATGGAAAAATTACCACTACCGCCCCAAAACATGGCAAACTCCTTACTCATTTGATTACTCATTTGAGTAAATTAGTTGGCTTTAAATGATGCCTGGTACTGTATTTTTACCTGAAGTCCCAACCATTATTTCACATGAGAAACAGTAAATAGTGGTGGGATTTTGTTTATGTTTCATACAGGAAAGAGTTTCAGTAGGTAATGCAGGCAATGTTGACAGAAAACCCTATCCGTGACTTCTGCAGGGCTTCTACCTGGCCTCCAGGTCAGGAAGATGTAGAGAATGAGGTCAAGGATGAGAACTGAAAGCTGAGGAGACGGTCAGTGGCTGAAGAACTTCCATGTAAGTATCAGGATCGGATTTCAAGGTCCAGAACCCACGTAAAGAAGTTGGGCACGGTGGTACGTATCTGTAATCTGAGCACTGCAGAAGCAGTGACAGGGGGAGCTTTGGGGCTCACTAGCCAGCCCACCTAGTCTATTGAGATCTCCAGGAATGAAGGAAGTCATGAGAGTTAGCCAGCAGAACGTGGTTCTCCTATTCCACACAGCAGTGGGATTTCCAGGTGAGAGCAATAATCACAGAGGCAAAAGTTGCCGAAGACAAGAATCACTGAGGGATGTGGGTGGTTCATCATTTGGAGAGATCAGTTTTGGTGTCTCGAGTGTACGTGCTATTGTTATCCCTTCTGAGAGGCAGGAGACCTCTGTTGAAAGACGGTGGGAATGAACTAACTTTCAGCCTGTGGGTTTGGTTGACACCTGCCATGGCATTTTCAATAACTCCTAAAAAGTGCTACCCCAGAGTCATACTGTCTCACAGTGGTCCTCTCCACCCTCAGTGTCAGACTGCTAGTCTCCGACTTTGGCAGGTTAGCACTTCCTGAATGTACAGTGCAGGCTTATGCTGGCCAGAATGCCGAGGAATTCCGCAGTTCAGTGGTCTCTGGGTGCGGCACTGTCCATGGTGGGAGGTCTTCTGGAAACAGATAGCTGATGGGAGAGGCTAGGAAAGAGAGAACCACCCTCTACACTGTCCGTGGTGGGAGGTCCCCGAGACCAGATAGATGCTGGAGGAGGGTAGGAAAGAAAGGACCACCCTCCAGCCAGTACTTATGGCTTTGGCTGATCTGCAGAAATCTTTTTTTTTTTTTTTTTACCATCTTAAGGAAAAGGGAACTGCCCTGTCCTCCCTTGAGAGTAAACACTGCTTGCTCATTGTGGCTTTCTGTCTGTCTGTGCAGCCATCTTCAGTCAGGTTATTTGAATTAGTTTCGCTCACACTCCTTACACTAAGAAAAGTGCACTGAGCTGTAGGGTATCAATGAGGCTGCTCGGAATCCTGCCACCCACCAGCAGGTCCTTTTGGGGGTGTTTGGGAGCTGTGGTAGTCAGCGTTGACTGTAAGCATGATTGTGTTAAGAGATAGCTAGGAGATCAACAGCACAACCTCTAGGTATGTCTGTGAGGACCCTTCTAGAGACCACTGGTTTGAGAGGCCTCCAAACTAAGCAATGGTTTAAACCATTGATGGATTCACGGGTTAAGTGACCTGTGGGGAGATGGTGGAACCTTGGGAGGTAGGGCCCTGTTGGAAGAAGCAACTCTATTTCTGGTAGGATTTCAGGTACCCCACCCCTAACTTCTCTTCTCTTCTCTTCTCTTCTCTTCTCTTCTCTTCTCTTCTCTTCTCTTCTCTTCTCTTCTCTTCTCTTCTCTTCTCTTCTCTCTCTCTCTCTCTCTCTTTCTTTCTCTCTCTCTTTCTCTTTCTTCCATCCATCCTTTTTTTTCCATCCTTCCTTTTTATTTTTTTCCCTTCTGATGCCAAAAACAGCAAGAAAAATCAAGGTATTTATATTTTGTGACTGTAAACAGTAATAACCAAAGTTAAGTTTTACACCGGAAAGGCTTCTTTTATTTATTTGAAAACCTGTACTGACCTCTGGACTCTTCCCCCACACCCCTCTGCCTCCCAGAGCAGAGTGGGCTTGTCTCCATCATGAGCACTCAGCTGGCTTCCCTGTTCCTTCCAGGTGGTGTTAAGGTCCAAGAAGTTTCCCTAGCTTTCCCCCAAGCAGGAAGAAGCAGTGTGTGTGTGTGTGTAAGAAAAAACATCAGCAAAGAAATATGGCTAATGTTACACAACCGAGCACAACTACAACAAAAAAATCCCAGTGTGTGTTAAAGAGTCTGAGAAACACAACTGTGAAAAGAGGGAGGGGGCAGGGAGAACAGGAAGGATAAAAATACAGTTACAACAGGAAGGAAATGGAAAATAAATAAACGAAATTCCTTTACTCAGACCGAGCCCCTTGAGGGACCGTGCTAGAAGGCATGGGGGGGGGTAAGATTCATATAGGATTGTATAATTTATGGGGAGTTCCTCTCAAATCAATTGGAAAAAGACAGCCTACCAAATTCATGGGGGGCTAGTGTGGCTTTTCTTCTTCCTATGCAGCCAGGTTTTCTGGCTGTTTAGATTTATGACTTGTAGCTTATTTATTTTGTTCCTGCTGAGGTAAATAGCTCCATGCCGGGGGCATTTATGATTATTGTGTAGAGGAACGTAGATGATGAATTACTTCCTTTCATCTGTCTCTTGACCAAAAAAAAAAAGTCTGTTTTCCTAGCAATTGGACTTTTAATGTGTGATGGCTTACCCCACCCCCACCCCCCTTCTTGTAGTGTGATTGCAGGTGTAGCACAGATGGTTCCCATTCGTGGAGGTTTGGTGGCTTAGAGGTTAGACCTTGCCTGTCCACATGAGGCCTGAAAAGGGAAGTCACTGTATTTAACCAGATGGAGGAATTTGTGGCTGAGCTTTAAGCCAGCCACATCTGCCATGTCAGTCTAGCCACTGGGATTGTAGACACACACTGCGTCGCAGAGGGCTTAAGCTTCTCTAATACCTTTCCTTTAAAGCCTCCGTGAGAGTTTCTGATCTGGCTGAGAGGGAACATCTTCAACTTTGACTTAAAAATAATTTGACTTTTCTCCCCCAGCAGCCTGGGTAACATCCTGTGCTTAGCCATTTGTAGACTCTGTGTAACACAACGCTGGCCTGCTTCTAAGAAAGATATGACTTCTTGTGCAACTGTTTGGGCATTAGCACCATTTTCTGATTAGATTTGAGGTCTACTCCGTGGCGAGTAGTTTGCCTGGCATTCTAAACTTAGTCAAAAGCCTCTGGCTTGAGAGGGCATAGGCCATAGGGGAGAATCTACCCATGTTTTGCTAAATGAACACATTGGTCAAACTACCTTCTACATACTTATCCTTCTCCCCACAGACTCATGCTGCTCTCAAGCTTGGGCCTGCAAGAGGTTCTTTGTCGTTTTGTAGTGAGCTTGTCAATGGAGAGACTTATATTTGATCAAAGTGCAGCGATCCAAGCGACTGTTGAGTGCTCAGATTTAAGTGGACATCCATGTCACCCTCTCCAAGGCCCAGGTGGAATCAGGGATGAAAGACTGTATTAGTGAGGGGCTGAGAAGGAGTGCTATGAACTACTAGACATGACACAGCTGCTGCAATCAAGAATACACAATAGCTTTGGCTACCTGCACACGATAGGGTCTTTCAACACCTCATCACAGGTAGCAAGGTGTCCATATGGCCTTGCCCCTTTCCAAGGAGCTATTAGTGATTAGTGGTTGCAGAGGAAAGAGTGTCATTTTTGTCAATGGTGTACCCACTGGTCAGTTGTCCTATGCCAGCACACAACACTATCCATGCTCGTATAATCAACCCTAATTAAACCAGGGGGTCAAAAGAAAACATGAGAGCAGTAGGGGGCCCCTTGGGCTGAAGACAGGGCTTAGAGGAAGGGAGGGAGGGGGATGAGAGATAGCAATAGAGAGTAAATAATATCACCATATGTATACATGTGAAACTGTCACAAATAAATAAAGAATAAAGCAAGTAACGTCACGTAGCAACTGGCAACAGAGCATGTTCAGGCGGGTCTTGTCTGAACTGAGATGTGTAGGAATACCTATTGGGTTTTGGAGACTTAGCATTAAAAAAAGTAAAGTAAACAGTGTTGTTAATAATGTTTATGCAGATTTACATGCTAAAATATAATATTTTGGCTATAGTGGGATAAATAAAATATGTTATTTGAATTAATTTCATCTGTGTTGTCTTTTTCTTTTTCAAATGTGGCTACGAGAAAACTTCAGATTACATATCTGGCTCCCACATGTGGCTCTCACGCTATTTTTATTGGACAGTGCTGAATTAGGAGCAGAACACAGGAAGTCCAAGTCTGGTACTGCCATTTCCTGCTTCATGACCTTGGATGAGCGATTAAAGTTCTGTGAGCTTCCATTTCTAGCTAGCTAACCGAGAGTAATAGCAACCACTCAATAAGAGTGCTAGCATTACCTCTGCTGTTGTGTGTGCTGTTGATTGAAATAATTTTTGTGGTATCTGGCAGATGCCACACTGCCACATTTGTTCCTGTCCTTGCCCATTTTGTTTGCCACCAGTAAAGGTGGCCGCTTGGCTCGTGATAACTTGCTCCTAGTCAGGAAAAAGCAATCTTGTATTTTGTGGTCCTTTGACAAACAGCAAGCACAACAGCCCCGCGGACAGAATTTACTGATCTCTGCTGGCCAGTTATTTGAGGCTGAGCTTTAAGCCTGGTGCACCTGCCCTGTCACTCAGCATTACGTGGTTGCTGGACAGGTACTGCATCCCATTGGCTTAAACTTCCAAAGTGTCTTAGGAAGTCTCAGTGCAAGGTTTTATTCTTCCTAGGAAGAAACACCTTCACCGTCAAGTTAAAAAGTGGAATATTCCTGGAACCACATTTAATGACAACCAAGGAATAGGCTCAGTCCTGTGTCAACCCTCCATGTCTCTTGGGCCGTGCTTGTGCATGGGCATTCTGGGCAGTGAGGGTCTGTGTTCTCCAGCTGGGCCTGCTGAGCAGCTAGGCATGAAGACTCTTAGCTTTAGGTTACCTGCAGGCCTGGCACTTTGTTAGGACAAAAGCCCTCAACAGGCATCTGTGGAAAATGACTCATTTATTTCAAGAGACAATTTATAGACATCAAAATGAAAGCATGGAATACCTGGGACAATTTATAATGTGGTGCTTGATAACTTATAGGAAGCAAATACATTCTTTGGAAGATAAAATCTATCAAAACTCATAACGGGGAGCAGACATTTTATAAAGAAGATATCTATTAAACAAATTGGATCAATAATCACTAACACAGGGGAAACTTCACAACTTGTTCTAGAACAGAAGTTCTCAACCTGTAGATCAGGATCCCTTTTGGGGGGGGGTGTCAAATGACCCTTTCACAGAGGTCACCCAAGACCTTTAGAAAATACAGATATTCACATTACAATTCATAACAGTAGCAAAATAACAGCTATGAAGTAGCAACAAATATAATTTTATGGTTGGGGGGGGGTCACCACAACATGAGGAACTGTATTAAAGATTTGCAGCATTAGGAAGGCTGAAAAGGACTGCCCTATAAGGTAATAGTGACATCACAAGAAATATATCTGCATAATGTACACAAAAAGTTCTTCAACAAAATATTTACAAATCAAATTCATCAACTGTTTAAAAGAATTGTAAGGATTCGCTCTGATGGGGACATTTGTATTACATCCCTTTGCCTCAGGAGTCAATCTGGAAGAGTGTGCATGCGTGTATGCGTGTGTGTGTGTGTGTGCCTGAGTGTGTAGGGGCTAGATTTTAAGAGCTAGTGGTCATGTCTGTCTTCAGCAAAACAAGTCATGACAGGACTCTAGCACACATGTACTCATGGCAACTGAGACTAAATGCATAAGACCTGCTCAAGATCAACCCAACCTGGGGCTGGAGAGATGACTCAGTGGTTAAGAGCACTGACTGCTCTTCTAGAGGTCCTGAGTTCAAATCCCAGCAACCACATGGTAGCTCACAACCATCTGTAATGGGATCCCATATGTCTGAAGACAGCTACAGTGTACTAACATAAAATAAATAAATCTTAAAAAAAAAAAGATCATCCCAACCAACACAGCAGCATGGATGGAGGACAGGCTCAGGAAGCCCCTCACTTAACTCAGGAGGCATTGGGAGATAAAGTCAGTTTTCTTCAGGGATGTGCATCCTGAGAAGGCATCTATGCTCTAGTAGGTGATTCTCCAGCACATACTGAGTGGACTCTGTGGGTTTAAAAGAAAAAGAACATGAAGTTGGGGACAAAAGTGGTAGCAGGAAGGGGAGGAGCTGAAGGGAGGAAATGGGGGCAGATTTGAGCAAAAATTATATGTATATGCATGTGTGAAATTCTCAAAAAACTTATAATTTGCAAGTTATGGTTATCAAAACGAGTTCAGCATAAAAACAACTCATGATCGAACACGTGTTTTAAAAACTTTTTCTAAAGGTTGTAGGGTAATGTTTCTTTAGCACTCACTTCCTGTTCTTGCCCTTACTCCTTCCTGTACACTTCCATTCCTTTTCCTTTCCACCTCAGTCCTCCCTTCCTTTCTATCCCTTCTCCTCTTTTTCTTCATTACCTTCCTCCCCTTTACCAATCTTCCCGAATATAACTCTCTCCCACGGAGATACACCCCAGTCCCAGATCTATTTCTTTATCTGCAAAAATGACACATCCAGTTCTATTTCAAGTGACTTGTTAGAGAGTCAAGGGAGATTTTATCCTTCTGTTAATCGAACACTTACATGTATTGCTCTGTCATATGAGTCATAGAGTGTTATATGAGAGTGTGAATATATGAGAAGTAATGTGAGGCTTGTACACAAAACATTTATAGTTCAAACGGAGATATAACATCATGATCAACAACAACTCAGGGAAGAAAGGATTTCTTTTATACTTCCACATCACAGTCCATTATTAAAGGAAGATCAATCACTAATTAAAAAAATGGCCCACAGGATTACATACAAGCCAATAGTATAAAACCATTTTTCAATGAATATAGTCTCTCTTTCTAGTCATGTCTAGGTTTGTGTCAACTTGACAAAAACCAACTAGTACACAAAAGCAAAGTTTCATTTAAAAGAAAGTAAGGGCTGGGGAGATGGCTCAGCGGTGTTTAAAGGCATGTGCTGTCAAACCTGACAACCTAGATTTGATCCTTGTAATCTATATGTTAGAAAGAGAGAAAATTGCCCACTGACCTCCACAGCTGTTTCATGGTATGTATGTATCTGCACTCATATATAGATCATACACACACACACACACACACACACACACACACACACACACACACACAGAGAGAGAGAGAGAGAGAAAGAGAGAGAGAGAGAGAGAGAGAGAGAGAGAGAGAGAGAGAGAGAGAGAGAGAGAGAGAGAGAACGAGCAAATAAACTATAAAGAATCGAGATTCATTCCAGGTATGCAAGGTTAGTTCAACATATGAAAAACAATCACAAAACTATATCCATTCAATACATAAATGGCTTCTGGCAGAGTCAAACATTGGTCATTATGAAAACTTTGCAGATGAGGAATCTAGGGGCGCTTCCTCGACTTGATGAAGAATGTCCATCAAAGTCCTGGGACAAACATATTTACAGATGAGAGCCCCAATGCCTCCCCCTTAGGGTAGAAAGCAAACAAGAATGTTTTGTCTTACTATTCCTGTTAGCATTTTACCTGAAGTCCTAACTGGCACAGTAAGGTTATATGAGGAAAGAAATTGTACACTGATTTAAAAAGAAGAAATCAATGGTCTCTATTCACAGGTAACATGATTGTCTGTGTAGAAATCCCAAAGCTTTAGCACACACACTGCCTGGATCTGATGAGTCTAGCTGGATGGCAGTGTACAAAAGTCTGTTGCTTTCATGAATGCCAGCAATGAACAGTTGGAATTTTAAAAAGAAAAGCACACAAATATCTTACAATAGTATCTCCTGGATAAAATACTTTTGTATAAATCTAATAAATGGGATGTGTAGTTTTGCATGTTGAAAATCAAAGAACACTATGAAAGAAATGGAAGTGGTAAGATACCTGTGATAAGGGCAGGGTTATTAATATTCCTGCCCTCACCAACTTGACTTACAAAGATTCCACAAAAACCCAGTTATATTTTATGGGAGATTTCATGTACGTCGAAGGGACTCATATCTGCACAATGTACCCCAAGACCAAGTTTTCAGCACAAAGGAGATTTAATTACTCCAGGGGGTCAGAGGGCAGGGAATAAGAGACAAAGATAGAAGATAGAGGAAGATGGAGAAGGGAAAGGAAACAAGAGAGAGGGGAAGGGATATTTGTCCCAGCGACAAAGAATTGCCTCTGGATAGTGAAGGGACAGACACTGCACATAGGCAAATGACACTTTATAAAGGCAAAAGGGGAAACCTGCGTAGGCATAAATTTTTTAAATCTCCCCTATAGTTTACCACCCACCAGAGGTAGTAGAAAGGAAAAGTTATTAAGACACAGGGGAAGTATACCTGCTTAGAAATAGTTATTTGAGGGCGAGTTCAATCTTGATATCAACAGTTCAGTCCAGTAGCACACACCAAATATGAACCAGCAGCCCAAGTCCAGTCCTCTCAGCAAACACCACACATGAACCAGCAAGAGCAGTTCAATCCAGAAGAAACCACAAGGCTCGCCAATGGGCCGCAGAAGCAGCGAGAAGCTACAGGAGCCTCACAAGAAGTTCTTTGGTGAGTTTCTATGGAGTCACCACAGAGAAGCTCAGCAGCACGATGTAAGGTAAACTATTGCATGTGTGTGGTCAGTGAAGATTATCTGTTGAAGCAGAGCAAAGTGAACCAATGCTTAAGCTTTCACTGTCTGTGGATTCATAATTATATGTCTTCTGAACAGCATGCATCCATTCATGTGTTTGCTATAGCAAAATATCCTTTCACATGTGTCTGCTTCAGCAAAACATCCTTTAGCCAGTGTGCCCCAGCAAAAGATCATTTGACATAACTGTCTTTCCAAAGAAACCACGAGTTTCCACTTCAAACCTGTGTTAGGATGAAGTGTTTAATTTTGATTGGGCATGTTAATTAGGTGAGCCAAAGTGGGCTTTTGATTTGCTGGACTTCAATATTTTGATAGCCGGACCTTGGACCTTGGACCTTGGACCTTGGACCTTGGCTGTCAGCCTCAAGAGTAGCTAAATAAGGGAATAGACCCTGGTGGCTAGCTTTAGGAATGTAATCTAATGATTTTTAGCAAGACAGAGGGAATAGGGGAAGAACAAGGCCTGCCGAAGCCATGTTTGCTATGCCTCGGCTGACTAGAGCTCCTTCACATATCAACATGCTAACTTCAAAGTTGACATGGAGATGCAGAATAGCCAGAATAAAATACTTCCCCCCACCAAAGAACAAAGAAGGCAAAAGCCTTATACTATTCAATCACAAGGATTTTTTTTTGTAGTTATAATCAAGACAAAGTCATGGAAGAGTTTTAATCCATAGAATGGAAAATTCTGTAATTTCAACATGGCTGAACTTTATAGTACATCACAGTAAATGAAATAAACTACACCCAGAAAAACAAATGCCACATGGTCTCACTTTTATGTGGAATCTAAAAAGCTGCGAATTAAACAGAGATCACCAGAGATGAGGAAGGGAGGGGTAAAATGGATGGAGATTAGTCTAGGAGTACAAAGTAGTGTTGTGGATGCCCTGGGGCTGTTTGTATTTTGATGCTAAATCTGCTTCCCCAAGAGGGGCTCCCTGGGACAAGGAGTGGATCACATACTCAGGTAACTTCCTGTGAACCTTCCCCTAGTGAATAAAGATTTCAGGGGACCAATCACTGGGTGAGGAGTAGGAGGGACTTCCGGGTAAGAGAGAGGATGAGAGGAGACAGGAGAAAGATAAGGGCTTTTGGACAGGAGACAGGTGGAGGACAAAATGTAGCTAACAAGAGGCCCCTTGGTTTAGATGGCAGATCCTTCAGGATTCACCACTGGAGGAATTATATTTAGTATAGCTTACAAAACTAGAATGCTAGTTGCTGCGCCCAGCAATTGAGTTACCTGTTAATCCTGAACTAAGTTTGTGGGGTGATTTCCTTCATGCAGCAACTCAACTGGGTTCCAGAAAGAAAGGAATAGCGGCAAAGCATGGGCTTGAGAGAAGTGTACCCCAAAAGGCCGTGGGAATTTGGAAGCATGGGGCTGGTGTGGCAGTGACCCACCCACCAGTGGGAACTTAGCGAGCTGGGTGGAGAGAGTTCAGAGCTCTGGGACAGAGTCTGACGAGATGAGAACAGGCCAGGCTGGCCTGTCTACTGGCGCCTTGCTGGCAAAGTGTGGTTTACTTTTAAATATTTCGCACTACAAAGTTGAAGTTAGGAAGGGTGAATAAATTGGAGCACTCTGTATGCTGGGTAAATCTAATTAACAGCAATGTGTTGTGTATTTAAGATTACCTGGGGGGGATTTTGAGAGTCAGTGTTAAAAAATGATAAACAAATGGAATTGATGGCTATGCCAAATGCCCTGATTGGATCATTAAAAAAATGTATCCATGTATTGATATACTACTTGGCATACCACAAACATGTGTAATGATTTCATCAATTAAAAATAAAGTATATAAATAAAGACAAGAAAAAAGCATTGAAGAATAGATAAATATGGAACAGAACAGAAAATTGAGAAATGGCCCATGCAAATACAGTCAACAGACCTTTGATAAAGGTATAGACACTCCTTAGTGTCCTCAGTGATGGAAACAGTACAAAGTCCATGTCTGCAAATGAACACAGAGGTAACCCTTACACTTTTGAGTCTTACATTTTTTTTCCTTCCTGGGAATGAATCCCAGGGCCTTAGACATGCCAGGCAAGTTAATCACCACCAGCCCCATAGCTGTGATCGTTTTGCTTGTGTTTTAGAAAGAAGGCTGTCCTGGGGCTTTCTCTGTAGATCAGACTGGTTTTGAACTCTTGAGTTCTGCCTGCTTCTGCCTCTGAGTGCTCCTCCAAGATGTGATTTTTTTTATCTTGAGATTTTAACTAGTTTATACATAAGTTGGAAATTTAATAGAACTCAAGATATGTCCATATTTATAAGTTTACCAATTATGAATCACTAAATGAGCATGGAGAATTCACCACTTAAGTAGTTGATACTTAAAGACAAAATTGAATATATTAGTCTTAAAATTTTAGTTTTAATTATTTGAATGTTAGAATTGCTATTGCCAAAGTTCTTAAACTTAAAATTTTGCTAGTTACTAATAGAATAATGTGTGCACAAAACCTTAAAGGACAAATACAATTTTTGTGTTTTCTTCTTCAAAATAGATATTGGAATTGGGTCTTTCAAGATCCTTGGTCAATACTTACTGTTTACTTGGTGGTAACGCCAATATTAATCCATTTAACATGAGTTTTAAAAAACAAATTTATTAGATATTTTCTTTATTTACATTTCAAATTTTATCCCCTTTCCTCATTTTCCCTTCGAAAACTCCCTATCCCATCTCCCCTCCCCCTGCTCACCAACCCACCCACTCCTGCTTCCCTGTCTTGGCATTCCCTACACTGAGGCATCGAGTCTTCTCAGGACCAAGGGCCTCTCCTCCCATGATGCCCAACAAGGCCATCTTCTGCTACATATGTGGCTGGAGCCATGGTCCCTCCATGTGTCCCTCCATGGTCCTCTTTTACTGGTGGTTTAGTCCCTGGGAGCTCTGGGGGTACTGGTTGGTTCATATTGTTGCTCTCCCTATGGGACTGAAAACCCCTTCAGCTCCTTCAGTCCTTTCTCTAGCTCCTACATTGGGGACCCTGTGCTCAGTCCAATGGTTGGTTGAGAGCATCTACCTCTGTATTTGTCAGGCACTGGCAGAGTCTCTCAGGAGGCAGCTATATCAGGTTCCTGTCAGCAAGCCCTTGTTGGCATCCACAATAGTGTCTGGGTTTTAACATGAGTTTTTAAAGCTAAAGTAAACTTCTGTTGAGTCTTTTCTTTGTTCCCAAACTGCCTGTGAGCACTTTTAAACAAACCCACACAGACTCCTAGGATGAAGAGGGATGTGTCAAGGGTCTAAGGTGTGTTTCTGTGTATAAAAATAACTTTTCAGAAATAGTAGTGGTTGCCTTGTTTGTTAAAGGTGGGTAGTAGTGTTCGGAGCATTTGAATAACGAAGAAAGGTGAAGTAGAAACGCTCTCCAGATGAGATTTCTATGGTGAAAAGCCAAGGCTAATGAATGTGAATACAGGCTTGAGTATGGACTAGAACTTCAGTAGACACCTACCTGTGACAGAATGGTTCCCAGCACCCAGGAACCCCCAAATGATATTGTTGAAGGTGAAAGTAAGTTTGACTGTAAAAAGATGGTCAAAGCCTTCTAAATAAACATGTCTGATTATCACTTTCAGAAACAATGAAGCCATTTGGAGGGACTGAGAACAACACTAGAACTCTCAGTTTAGAGACAAGAAACGGTGTTCTGGGAATGATAGAGGCTTCCCTTGGGAGGCAGAGAGAAGGCATTGGTCAGGAGGCAGGACTGCTCCTTTCTAGATCTCTACCCTTTGCAGAGTATCTACTCTGCGAATGTCTCCTCACTGGAGGTGGGGTGGAGATGTCTCTTCTGGGTTTATAAACTCATGTCCTAGCCAGTCGGTGGTGGCACATGCCTTTAATCCCAGAACTTGGGAGGCAGAGGCAGGAGGATTTCTAGGTTCGAGGCCAGCCTGGTCTACAAAGTGAGTTCTAGGACAGCCAGGGCTACACAGAGAAACCCTGTCTCGAAAAGAAAAAAAAAGAAAAAAATTCATGTTTTAGTCTGGTGTCTGTTGCTATAATGAACCACCATGAACCAAAAGCAACTCAGAGAGGAAGCAGTTTAACTCATCTTATACTTCTATGCCATACTCCATCATTGAGGGAAGTCAAGGCAGGAACTCAAGCAGGAGACATGAAGGCTGGAACTGAAGCAAAAACATGGGACATTTCTTACTGCCTTGCTCTCCCTACTTTGCTCAGCTTGTATATTATTATTATTATTATTATTATTATTATTATTATTATTATATTTGTAAATGTAACATTATAGGTGTTTTTTCTGTATATTTGTCTGTAAACTACATGCATGTCTGCTGCCTTTGGAGGCCAAAAGAGGGAGTCAACTTCCCTTAGAAGTGGTTGTAAGCCTCCATGTGGATGCAAGGAATCAAATCCATGTTCTTTGGAAGAGCAACCAGTGCTTTTAACTGCCCCACCAGACTACTTTATTATACAACTCAGTACCACCTGCCCAGAGATGTAACTGAATATGGGCTAGGTCCTCCCATATCAATTATCAATCAAGAAAACACCCCCAGTGATGTGCTCACAGGCCAATCTGATAGAGGTAATTCCTCACCTGAGATCTCTTGTTCCAGATATGTCTAGATTTTATGTCAAGGTGACCAGTACAGATGTAGAGACCAAGAGCCACCTTGTAGAAGACACACAGTGGAGTTCTTTAGGATCCTGAAGCTGGTACAAACATATCCAGAAGACAGCTGGTAAGTATACACACACAGGGCAGCATGCTCCAGGGCAGATCTTAGGATTAATGTTTTCTCTCCACAGTCAAGATGCCCTTGAGTCTGGAATGGCTGCTGGAGGCAACTGAAAACCAGAACCGTCATGGCCAGAGGAGAAGGCGAAGGGAAGCACCCAGCATGAGGGAATGGGCACCCCAAGCCTAGGGTGGCCAGAGGCAGCCTCAGGGAACTGCTCCTTTATGGAAACTTTTTCTGCCAACTGATAGCATGATATAATAACACCATTCCTTTATGCTAAGTTCCCTAGGAGTGTATGGAGAACAACAATTAATGGTCAAGTGCTAGCAGTAGTATGAGGACACTCATTCTCATAGTATTTTGAAAATACATTTTCTTCCACTTTCAGCTTCTAAATTGTATACTAAATACCTCTGAACCTCTTAAGGAAAATCTTACCAAGTTGAACATGTCAGTTTTCAAGGTTAAAAATGTTCTGTCTGTCAGGGATGCTACAATGAAATACTGCAGACTGGGTGGCTCACACAACAGAAAATAATTCTCTCAGTGTTCTGGAGGCCAGAAGTCCAAGGTCAAGTTGTCTGTAGGGCCGCTTTCTCCAGAGGCTCTTTCTTTGACATCCATCCTCACCTGTCCTTGCTCTGGGCACAACTTTCTGGCATCTGTTCTCACAAGGACACCAATCACATGGGATCGGGCCTTTTTTACTTCTCCAAAGGGTCTATCTTCAAATATCATCACAATAGGGGCCTAGGTTCCAGTGTTTGAATTTGGAGTGAAGGAAAATACATCAGTTCCTGACAACCAGTGAGCTATTTTGTTTACCGTGGGCTCACTGTCTACGGTAAATGCTTAGCAAGTATTTGTAGAATGAATGCTGACTGGGTAGGTCCTCCGTTTATATATGTGCTCCCATATTCTGTTCATCCCCACGAGCACCAGTAAAGTAAATACCAGCTTACAGGGGATAGCAATGACTTCAGCAATTTAATGAGCAGGTTGAAATAAAGCTGTCTTTGGTGTGGGCTCCAGATCAGGCCACAATGCAAGACCCCAAGAGAGTTCTTCTCTCTCCTGGAGATGCATTTAAACAGCACAGCTGCGATGGTTTAAGGCGAAAATATTGAAGATTGGATAGCTGTGAACCTTTAGAGAATGTGTTGAGAGGCATTGAGGTAAGGTAAGCTTCTCGACCTCCTCTTCCTTCTCTTCTTTCTTCTTCCTCTTCTTCTTCCTCCTTCTCTTTTCTTCCTTCTCCTTTTTTCTCCTACTAATATGTAAAAGCAGTTACTCAGATGTTCAAGGCCTCACTACAAGTAAATGCCAGGCCAAGGCTAGCACTCACTTTTCTGACATTCCAGAGTACTGATTTTATGTTTTTAAATTTCATTTCATTTTATTTTGTGTGTATGTGTAGATGTCCATGGAGTCACCCTGAAGCTGTAGTAACTGGTGGTAGTTAGCTGCCTGATGTGGGTGCTGGGAACTGAATTTGGGTCCTCTGAAAGAGTCACTTTTAACCACCGAGCCATCTCTCCAGCCTCGGAGTTTGTTTTATTATTTAAGCTATGTATATGTGTATATGCACCTATGCCTATGTCTGTCTGTGTCTGGGTATGTACATGAATTGTGGGTGCTTTGGGAGGCAGAAGAATTGAGTCCCTGGTTTTTAACTTTAAACCATTTATTTTACTGTTGTTTACGAATGTTTTGCCTGCATACCAGAATGTGTACTATGTGTGTGCCTAGTGCCTGAGGAGGTCAGAAGAGGGTATGGTTCCTATAGAGCTATAGTTATGGATGTTGTCTGCTGATATGTGGGTGCTGAGAACCAAATGAAGGTCCTTTGCAGGGGCAGGAAGTGCCCTTAACCAGCAGGACATCTCTGAAGCTCCTGATTTGATTTGAGTTTTCATACACTTCTTGTTTAGCACATTTATAGGTAAGGTATGTGAAGATCCAAGAAGAGTTTTTCCTCTGTGACACTGAAACCCTGAATCCAGTTCTCTCCTGAAGGCATCTATTCACGGTGCCTTTGATGGATTAATTACGGAGGGAGTCCAGCAGGATGTCATTTATACGTATTGGATCTACCATTGCTATACTTCACTTTCATTGCTCTAACAGAAAATCTGAGGCTGAGTAGTAAAAAGGAAAGAGGTTTGTTTAGTCTCCTGGTTATGGAAGCTGCAAAGTCCCCAATCAAGAGCCCTGGCTGACAATTAGAAGAGCAAGCAAGAGAGAGTCAAGGACAACTTTCCCAACACCACATTCACATGTCAGTTCCTTGAGAACAGCACATGTATCTTAGAGATAACCACCTCTCAAGGGCCTTACACCTCATTACAGACAAAATGGTAATCACACTTCAATCTGTGTTTCAGAGGGGAGAAACCAAACTCAAACGGCAACCACTGTACTTAGCACATTTTAGTCTACACAGTGGTAAACCTATTAGTCACACACAGAATACAGTCTTTCTTGGTACACTAACACACTCACCTATAAGCCAGGACCATGTATGTTTAACATGGCAAATTGTCTACGTGGAAAATTTAGGAATAAGTTCAGCCTACTGTCATACCCAGAGCCAATGACCTGGCGAATGTACCCTATTTTTAAACTAAGGCAGTTTGTATGCCAGTTGGGCTCTCAGTTGACCTGATTAATACTGGTTAATATCGTTCATAACTGGTCATGGAGGTGTTACCATCAGACTACCACAGTAGTCCTGTAATGTGAGGTAGCAGTGGTGTTTTTTTTTTTTTCTCTTTGCTGAGGTATGATAACATACAATAATCTGCACATATGTGGGGTGCAATGTGGCAGATTTTTATACATGCACAGATTTGCTAAAACTGGCATCACCACCAAGATATTTAGTTACTATGTCTAAAAGTTCTCTTGAATTCTGGGATACTTCTCTTCTTGTCCTCTTCCCCCACACTTGTAATGCTGAGCTTTCTGTTTTGACATATTAACTTGCAATTTGTAGAATTTTATTTAGGAAACTACAAGATGTACTTTTTTAAGAAAAGGATTTTCTCTCCTCCCACCTCTGTCATCTATGAATCATTTCTGAGATGATATCAGCTGAGGTTTATGGAGCCATGACCACAGACCCATGGGCTTACTGGGCATCTGTAGCTCACGAGAGGAGACAGGACGCACACACACAACTCTCCTAACCTCCCAGTGATTAGAACTGCAAACAGAATTTCGACTAAAATGCCAGGCATATTATGTAAGAGTTGAAAATGTTTATACTTTTAAATTATAGAGGCTCCAATGTTCATATAAACAATGCTGGACTCTTAGACAATACAGTTCTAATGTGAGTCATGTTATCTTTTCCTCGTATTCAGAATGGAATTGTGTATTATAACCACATAAAATGTGATCATAAATTACCTAATTTTATTTTTTAATTTCTCCATGAATTTCGGGGGCAGAACTCTGCCGAGCCATTTGCTTATTTCCAGTTGTTTTGTCAGTTAAACACAGAATTTGCTCTTTGTCCATTTGTGTGGTTTTGTCCCATTAGGGGAACACTCGGTACAAACACGTCTAGCTCAGCTCAGTCCACACCATCATATTCAGCTATTCAGCAGCTCTTAAGACATCTAATAGAACATTTAACGGCATTTTGTTTATTAAGAATTGTTACTTCCTAAATTTAATGAGCAGATTGAGAAAGATTAGCTGTTGGCCATAATTAATCCTCTTGCATGTAGTAACTACAAACAATGAATAATTTTCCAGGAACGTTTGCCCCGTTACTTTGTTAGGGATATTTATTATATTGCCTCCCGGCAGTGTCAGTTGGCTAATAGTGACACAGACAGTCATTTATTCATAAATTGGATTAATTTTCAGTGTTAAACAGAAAAATGATTTTGAGACGTGATGTTGGGGTGGGTGGCTAGCACAGAATGGTTCATCTCTTGTCATTGATGAGCAAGTTGTTGAACTTCAATGGGCTTCTCCACATAGTGGATGCTGGACATTTCGGTTATTTCCAGGTTTCACTCATACAAAAGAAACCGCTGTGGATAGTTTTGTACAAGTACCAGTCTTTGTATGAACATACACATTTCCACAATCTTTGAAAAGGTGAGGGCAGAGGGGCTTGATTTACATAGCTCCATGTTTACCCAGCCTCTAGGTGACTGTGCTATTCTGGATCTGTGCCAACAGTCTGTGACAATGCTGTTCATTCTTGCCAACTCTTGGCCATGACCTTTCAATTTTAAAACATTTTAGTAGCTATGGCATGGTACCTCATTGCGGCTTTATTTCATAGTTTTCATAGATTAGTATCGCCAAGCATCTTTGTTTGACTTTATTTGTCTGCCATTTCGTTTCTTTGGTAAGGTGTCTATTCAAACATTTGCTCATTAAAAACAAAAACAAGCCAAAAGAACAAAAAAAAGAACACCCCCTCCCCCATTGTCTTATTATTGACTGCAATTGATTGTATATATTCTTTACAAGATACATAATTTATGAATATTTTCTCCCAGTTTCTAGCTTGTCTTTTCATTCTCTTATTAAAATTAAAATGTTCTGCCAGGCCTTGGGAAGTTCCCAAGTACTTGGGAAGCAGGGCCAAGGGACTTGTGAGTTTAAAGCCAACCTGGGCTAACAGCAGGTTAAAGCCTAGCCTGAGTTTCTTAACAAGCACTCATGTTACTGGACTGTTTGGAGTTCAAGCATTAGGCCCCAGTAGTCCCAAGGAGCTAATGCAGTCCTAAGAAGAGGGTTAGAGAAAGGCAGAGGAAAGAGCTGGATTTGGTAGGGACATGTTGGAGAGGAAGAAATAAAGGGGCCAATTGATCCTCCAGACCAGCTTCACGTCTTCAGGGTACTGACAGGAAATTTAGGGTTAGAGAGAGGGAACATTGTGTGTAAAACTAAGTTATGTTGGTCAAGAAGTGGTCCTTATCTCTTCTGAGCCACCCTTGTCTCAGCTCTGGTTGTCTTGCCAGGTGGCTCGGTATGTTGTCAGGAGTTCGTGTCTATAGGCAGTGTCTGGCTGGTAGAGAAACATCAGCTTTCACCCTCCTCCAGCATGAGGTTATCAGGGAAATTAGAGTCCTTGGGACCAAACATCTCACTTTGGAATACCTTTGCTCCTGTCAGCACAGTCACACCTGTCTCAAAGACACTGAGAGCTGGGGACGTAGCTCTGAGGTAGAGCACTTGCCCCGCATACACAAAGCCCAGGGATCAGACTCCAGCATCCCAGACAAGAGAACCTCACTTCTGCTCCTGGAGACCACTGAACTCTAGATGGCTGAGTTTTCTTCTGCGAGCCATACATGTGGCATTACATCGAAGAAATGCCTGTCTGATCTAATATCTCAGTAAACGTGTCAATAGCTTTATGACTGCATTTAGAGCTGCTCCATTTGAGCTAGTATCCTCATACAGCTTAAAGTATGGATCACAGTTTTTTTCCTTTTTAAAAAAATGTGGATATTCCAACACTGTATGTAGAAAAGTCTGCCAACATTCCTCCGACTTTTCTTTGTACTTTTGTGAAAAATCAATTGTTCATGCATTTGATCTATTTCTAGCCTTTCTGTTTTCCACAGTGACCTGCCTCCCTTTGCCAACGGCATGTCACTGTAGCTTTGTATAAGATCTGAAATCTAGGGTTCTTGACTCCCCCATCATTTTCCTGCTGTTGAAGTTGGTTTAGCTGTTCTAGGTCTTATGCATTTCCATATGAAGTTTAGAATCAGGTCCCCACTTGGATTTAAGGATTTTGTTGAAGCTATACAGATCAATTGGCAAGAACTGGCATCTCATCAAAGCTGACTTATGAAGTGACCCCCAAACTGATCTCATCAGATGTAACAGGAGAGAATTCCAGTGTGGGATCTCCTGTGCTTCTGGACACTGGTGCCATGGCTGACGTGTGGCTTCGGATACTTCATTGAGTAAGAGGCCACTATCAAGCCAGAAAATAAATGTGACATGGTCAGCTCACTCCCTAGCCTTTCAAACAGGAAACAACAAAGAGAAAAAAAATGAATTCTGATACTTTATTCCATAGTCTGATCAGTCTGCTTGTTCCATTGATAAAGATCTTTTTATCACCAAGATGCGACGTTAGGAAAAAAATATTGTTGGTTCGTCATAGTTGTTAAAAAAGTCTTTTCCAGTTGCTGTGTTTCATCTCTGCCTTAGTTAGGTTTACTGTTGCTGTGATGAAACATCATGACCAAAAGCAACTTGGGGAGGAAAGGGTTTATTTCACTCACTGTTCCATATAACAGTTCATCATCAAAAGCAGTGAGGGTGGATCCTGGAGGCAGGAGCTGATGCAGAGGCCATGAAGGAGTGCTGCTTACTGGCTTGCTCCTCATGATTTGCTCAGCCTGATTTCTTATAAGACCCAGACCATAGCCTGGGGATCGCCCCACCCACAATGGGCTGCCTCCATCAATCACGGATTAAGAAAATGCCCTACAGGCTTGTCTACAGTCTGATCTTATGGAGGCCTTTTCTCAATTGAGGCTCCCTCCTCTCTGATGACTCTAGCTTGTGTTAAGTTGATATCAAACTAGTACAGCTTCCAACAGGGCGCCTCATTCCCTTCTGGCTGGAAGCAGACATTAGATAATAGAGAGCAGCTGGCAGTGTAGCTTGAACACAGCACAGTCTTAGGAGGGAGACTCAGTTCTGATATTTCTTTAGTTAAATCGCTCTGATTGTTATTTGTTGATGAAAGCTGCGGGAAGACATGGCAGTGCACTAAACCGGAGGAACTTAGTCATAATTTATGCTTCTTTAGAAAATGCAAACAGCAAAAATCATTCTTAAGTATTCCAACCAGCTATGAGTAATCACAGGAATCGGGCGCACTGAAGATGTCCCTTATCGTTTTGAGCATGTAAAGTAATGTGACAGCGTGACTCAGATTTTCCTGAGTGCAGGTGTCCATAGCATCTCCAAGTTTATGATATCTCGAAAGCTTCAGATTTCTCCCTATGGGCATGGATGGCCACCACCATGGAGGATGAGAATACTCATTCCTCAGTTGTTAGGCGAGCCCTGGGCTCGAGCTGTGTCTTCCATTTTCAGCAGTTTTAAGCCTCAACACCCACTAACATCCAGTAAATCCTGAATGTGACC
This sequence comes from Mus caroli, assembly GCF_978045245.1. Lineage (NCBI taxonomy): Eukaryota > Metazoa > Chordata > Mammalia > Rodentia > Muridae > Mus > Mus caroli. The sequence goes on from NW_028227267.1 coordinate 57,927,914, forward strand.
TGCTCTCTCTAACAGACACCACACCCTGTTATCCGAGCCACATTTTCTTTATTCTTGGCAGATAAATCAACCTTTAACCAAGCTTCTCCACCTCCCCTCCAAATATAAACACCTGGGACCTTTCCTTCCAGCCTTCTACCCTCTCAGGACTGGCATTCTTTTGCATTGGATTTTTCATCCTGTGACAAAAACTCAAGAGAGAAAACATAAAGAGAAGGGCCACTCGTTCGTGGTTTCAGATGTTTTGGTCCACGGTTATGGCTGGCTTCATCATTTAGACTTGAGGCAGGTGGGATTACCATGCAGCAGGAACGAACACAGAGCAAACAGGAAGTGGGATGGAGACCAAACTAGTCTTCCCCAGGATTGTGTCCCCAAGAACCCGTTAGATAGCACCCCAACTCTTCACCATTTCTTACAATGCTACCTTATTAGGAATCCATCAGGAGATCAATCCATTGTCTAGTTGAATGCTGTCAGAGTTCAGGTGCTTTCCAAAAATTCCCCCCTTTTCCTCTAATGCATGTTTCTTCCATGGTGCCTTCTGCCATGGTGTAAAGTAGCCAGAGATCCCTTGCCAGAGACCAAACTGATGGGGCTACCTTATCCCAACTCTTCAGCCTCCTAAACTGTAACCTAAATAGGCCTCTTTTCTGTACCAAATGCTTAATCTTGGCTATCTTGTTATAGTCAAACTCAGTGGACTAAGGTGGACGCCACCTCCGTTAGTTCCCTGCCCGCTCTCCGAGATGCACGCACCCTTTCTTCCTTCAGCAGTGTTTCTCCTTAGGATTTGTTCCTCACTTCCAAACTGGATGCCAATACTTGGATTGAAAGCAGATGCCTTTCAGCAACTTCAGGAGACCGCCTTTACCCCATTTTCCATGTGACAACCCAAAATAATTCAGAGCCACGCAAACCTTGAAATCACCTAAGCCCTGCCCAGGGACCTTATAACTTAAAAAAAATATATCCCTCAAACAGAGGAATTTTGTGGCTTTGTTTGATCTTTTATGTTGCTGTTTTCAGGATGTAACTTTTGTCTTCTCCTCTCAAGCCTGCTCTAGGCAGTCATCCAAGAGAGGCGAGGTCTGGAGGCCTTGGCTGCTCCCAGGGTACATATCAAGGCAGAGTTGAAAATGTAGGCAACTGCTCTGGGGTATCTTTATGAACACCCATCAGATGACTTGGCTGGCGTCTTCTCTTACATCAGAACTCAGTGGTTTTAACAACACGGTCTGATGAAAACATTTTCTTTTGCAGTTGTGTTACAGTTATTTAGCGGTGACCTTGGGAACTCTATACATGATTGATTTTTCTTTGAACTAATTTCTCCTGGTTTTATAGACATATCCTGGGTTTATTCCCAGGCATAAAACAGTCTTAAAAACGACTGTCATATGATTTCTTGGCTTACTAGAATTTTCTTTTGAGTAGTCTTACCTGGAGGTTTGTGTTAGACACAAAGTGAAATAAAAATTAATTGGACTTGAGTTACTTTCTAGTTTTAAGATGGAAAAAACAACACAGACCTGCACATTCTTATTTGAAATCTAAGAATTCAAAATCCATGCACTATTAAAGGCTAATAAAGTTCCTCTCTCATATGGCTGGACCAGAAGAGAAGGCATTTTTGATGTGGAGTACTGGGTCCCTGTCGTGGGCATGCTAACCTCTTGTCAGCTTAACAAAGAGTTTTGTGAGTCAGCAAGCAAGAATCTATAGCCTTTGGTGCCTTACAGATTTGGGGACTACTGATAAGGTCCTGCTCATGCTTTTATTGGAAAAGCTGCATGCATGTGGTCTCTCAGGAAGGTGTTGCTTCATCATGAAGTGTGGTTTTATAACCTAGCTCAACAGTATTGCAAAGTCCTTGTATTAATTAATTAATTAATTAATTAATTTAGGCATAGGTCCATTTGCTTATACACAGTCATCCCAAATCCCTACTGGTCATTGGCTGGATTTGTTTGATACGTGATCCCTTTATTCTGACCTGCAGATCCTGCTGTCCCCAGGTGACCTGTGAACACAGCTTCTGAGTTTTCTCTCACCTGTTCTGAGACTGTTTCTCTTGTGAGGGTGTCTTCATTGACTCCCCCCGCCCCATGCCCTCAGGCAGAAGAAAGGGAGCCTCTTGAGATATTCAGAGTGGTTTTTCATTTCCACTATGTTCTGGCTAAGGTGATGATACACAGTTCATCTAGCTTGCCTGGGCCTGACTTCTGATAGGGATTGCAAAGAGTTCTTTGCTGCTTCTCACTGGGGATGGGAAGAGGATGCGAGTGGGAAGAGGTTGGTAGAAGCAAGCAGGTATGCTGGGATCTCTTCCAAAGAAAGGCTAACGGTCTAAACTCAAAGCTCTAATGGCAGAGCTATGGAAAACATTGGCTTTATACTTCATTCTGGCTCCCATAGGACACTTGGGAAGCAAAGGCAAGTGGATCTCTGGGAGTTCAAGGACAACCTGGTCAACTTAGTGAGTTCCACACTAGCCAGAGATATAAAGTGAGACTCTGGAGATCGATAGATGGAAAGATAGATAGGTAGATAGACACTGCAGGAGGATCCTCATTTCTTGTTAAACACCCCTTTGAGGCAGCTGCCATCATTCCACTCCACATGTGAGAGACTATTGAAACTTCATCAAAGCTATGACATTGCTGCTGAGCCAGACTGGAAACCAGAATTGTTAATGGGAAAGTCAGCCCCTATTCTAATTGCAACACGGGTTGTTTTTTTTTTTTTTTTGTAGTGAATATTTTGTGATGTTATTTGGTGTTTTGCAAATTAAAAACCAAATGCCTTTCATAAGAACTTAGATAGTTCATGTCCCTTGAATGTAAATTCTGAACAGTACCAATAAATGCCACATTCTGGAAGCCCAGGGGAAAATAGTTATTATTTAATACTTTTAAAAAATGCGTATTCATTTCCCTTTGTGATAGAAAGTATTCTCAACATAAGATCTTTATAAGCAAGCAAAGGATTTTACTACTAGTAAAACCTTCACCAGTCATTCTTCAGTTACAAAAGCAGGGACAGTAAAATGGCAATGTTTTTCTTTATAGTCTTCTTGACTTAGTTGTGTGCTTGCCATGAGTGAGATGCTGGATGGAGAAACACAAGCCAGACTCCCAAAGTACTCCCCTGTTCTGTTTCCACTAAGGGGTTCAGTCCATAGCAGTGAACTGGATGAAGCCCAGGTAAAACTGAAGTGGGGCAGACTGACCAATAAACCAAAAAATGGCTTCTCTCTCCCTCTCCCTCCACCCCTTTTTCTCTCACTGTGTGTGTGTGTGTGTGTGTGTGTGTGTGGAGAGAGAGAGAGAGAGAGAGAGAGAGAGAGAGAGAGAGAGAGAGAGAGAGAGAGAGAGAGAGAATGAATCAGTGCAGGATCTGCTGGTGTGTTAGAAGCCTAGCAGTTCTGAACTTCTCCCAAACCATCACTCGCCTGCTAGGATTTCATTCTGGCTAGCCTCTCAGTGAATTCAGGCACCTCCTGGCCTCATCTAGCCAATTGTTAATTTATGCTTAAGTCTGTGACTTTATTTAGCTATGGTTTTGAGGATGTCAGCATTGATAAGATTTCCTTCTGAGGCTAGCTGTGGAAGATTGTGGGATGGACTGAGAGAGCCAACAGCTTTAGTGGCAAACATTGTGTTTTCTGGGACCCTCATGACCTTAATTTATTTTCTCTATAATTCATTAAAAAAATGGTTGGTTGCCCTGTGTTTAATCTTCAGATCCTACTTCCTCCTCTGTCCTGTGGGGTTAGCTGGATATAGTGAGTGGAAATCTAGTATTCAGGAGACAGAAGCAGAGAAGTCTCAGTGCTTTAGGCCAGTTTGGGCTACATGGTGAGACCCTCTCTAAAGGAAGGAAGGAAGGAAGGAAGGAAAGAAAGAAAGAAAGAAAGAAGGAAAGAAGGAAGGAAGGAAGGAAGAAAGGAAAGAAAGAAAGAAAGAAAGAAAGAAAGAAAGAAAGAAAGAAGGAAAGAAAGAAAGAAAGAAGGAAAGAAGGGTATTTAGTTTCCGATTTTGATGTCTGAGAGGACAAAGCCTGATGTCTGCTCTGATGGGACCTTCTGACCTCACTGCTTCACTGTGATGATGTCATGAAGGGACCATAGACGAAAAGCCACAACTATATGACAAAACAGGAAGCCAGAGTGAGCGGCAGGTGAATCTCATATTTTATAACCTTTGATAAGAACTTGCCAGGGTGCCCTAGGAACAGCTACCTTGTACCTAAGCATGCTCCGAAAGATCTAATGATCTCCTTTGAGGTTCCATCTCTTAAAGGTCTCATTACTCTTTAACATGGCAGTGCTGGGGACTAAGGCTTACCATGAACCCTTGGAAGACGCAATGAAGCCATGTCCAATCTAGTATGTCTTCTCGCCTGTCACAATCCACTCCCTTCTCATAAAGGGATGCTCTCATGCCATTTCAAATAATTGAGTTTGTTCCAAAAACCAATGAAAGGGATTGAATATGATATCTTAGTTTGGACAATTCATTAGGAAGGCCATGAGCTTATTAGCCATGCTTGAGAAGTGTGGGATATCTACATGTGAGCTAGACAGGAACAGATGTGGAGGAGAGCTAGATGGAGAATCTGTTCATCCCACCTTTGGCCTAGTATTGATAGATTGACTCAGAATCCACAGAGAGGAGGCAGCATACACACAGCTTAGAGGGAAGTGAGGAGCCCAATCTCTTTCCCTCAGGTCTGTACAGCTACTTCCCCTGTGAAGGCCTCACTTCCTTCTCTGTCAAAAGACCTTCTAGAATCGATGATCTCTCAAGACTCTGACAGCTGCCACAGCTCTGTGTTCTTGTTTTAAGCAATGGCTTGGTGCTTTGAAATTGTGAAACAGTCCAAGAAATCTTGTGAAAATAGGAACTTGCTCTTTTCTAGAACCCGCACTTCCTGCTTTTATAACAACTGAGCTGATGGTAGCTAGAAAGGCCATCACGGTTAGCTCCCATCTGCTGCACCGTGAAGGCTTCAGAGGAGGATCCTGCTGCACCAGGTGTTTGTTCAAGGCTCCTTGGCAGCAGGGCACAGAGTCTGCTTAAGTCTTGCCTCAGTCACCAGCATCGCCATCCGCCACTGTTTCCTGAGCCCAAAGACACATCAAGAGCCCAAGTGCAGGCATGCTAAAAGCGATGGCCAAATGTGTCATGACTTAATACTTGAAACCTTGCTTCACATTCACAAGCAGCTTAGGTGGTTTGGTGCTGCTGGCCCAGCTGTGTAGCTTCAATCTACTGAAATCATTGCATTTCAGCCTTCTATAGAGGCAGAAAAAAATGAAAGAGGCAAGACAGAGAGATCTATACCCCCAGCTCATTCTTATCTTGGAGCATTAAAGACTTGGGTCTGAATTGTACTGACCCTTTGTAACTGTATCCAAGGAATCCATGAGCAGCTTAACCCTGTCAAGGAACGGGAGCTTGGAAATGACCCCTTCAGGCAAGACCAGAATCCGACTCCTCAAACAAGCCATTAACTTTGTCTTGATTACACAGAGCATCTCAGGCTCAGAACATCTCCATCTTATCGTGGGCCGCATCATAAATAATGGGGGAAAACTGTCTGCAATGGTTTGCGTTTTCTTAGACTATTTGGAAATTTCCAGCTTTGTGTACAATACCGAAGACTTCTGACCTCGGGCATGGCAGCATGAGGAGATCTATGGTTTGTCCTCTCAGCCTGTGGGCAGTAATCCCTCTGCAGGGGCTATCACTGTCCTGAAATCTCTGAATGTTGGCTAAGTGCATGGGAAACAAATTCATGGCCAGAAAAGGACCTTAATAAAGAGAATGTATTTCTCCAGGGAAAATTCTTAACTCTTTTATGTATCTGCCTGTAATCTCACAAATAAATTGATAATTCTATTTTGTCTTTGAACATTTATTATTTCTCTAGGAAATAATATGAGGGAAAGCTTATTGTATAGTTCTTTATACACTTAAACTTCAAGGTACATTTAGAGCAGTGGATCTCTCAGCTTTCCTAATTCTTAGACCCTTTAATACAGTTCTTTATGTTATAGTGACCTCCAACCATAAAATTATTTTCGTTGCTATTTTATAACTATAATTTTCTACTGTTATGAGTTGTAATGTAAATATCTATGTTTTCCAATGGTCTTAGGTCACCCCTGTGAAAGGGTCATTTGACGCCCAAAGGGGTCTTGCCCTACAGGTTGAGAACTGCTGGCTTAGAGATAACTGTAGGCCAGTTTTCATAAGCTGCCTAAGCTTCAGAACGAGGCTCTCTCAGTCCTCCATTCCTTCCCTACCTCTAACACTCCTCATTACACCCGAGGTCACTCTGCCCACTTTTGCATTGTGCTTTAAACTAGACAAAGGCTTAGGTTGCAGCTTTGCGTGCTACACAGAAGGGCTTTGACCTTGGGCTTGGCAAGCATGAGGCAAGGTCTGGTTTGTCTTTGAAGGTAGTGGCAGAGGCCAGAAGAAGGTGTTGTGACTCCTGGAATTTGAGTTACAGGTGGTTGTGAGCTACCCGAAATGGGTGCTGGGAATTGAACTTGGTTCTTAGAAAGAACGGTATGTGCTCTTAACTGCTCCAGCTCCAAACCAGTACACTTTTATCTGCCTTAACTGTGCACACTTAGTCAGAACTATTCTTTCTGCTCTGTGTGTACCCTGGAAAAATTGTATTTACCTTTTAAAGATTCAGTCCAAATACTACCCTTTTTCACCCCACAAAGTGTGTGTGTGTGTGGTTGGTGGATATTTAACTCAGGAAACTGCTCACCAGAAGTCTGTGTGGATCGTTGAAAAGTCAGTATGTGCTGACTCATCTCTACTTTGGCCCCATAGCCCTGTGAGAGGCAATGCAATAGATATGATGCCTTTGATAGTCTTTCTTGATAGCCTAGCAGACTATGAGATAGAGCAATTAGAGGGATTAGTAACCAGTTAAATGGTTGAAGCCAGGAATGACTGGTTGATGGAGTTGGGCCTATAGAATTGCTTCCTGTGGAGAACTGCCAGGCATTTGTGCTTGGCTCTGTCTTGGAAAAAAAGAAGTATCAATAATGAGTCACTGAGAGTGAATTTAGGTCATGTGTTGACCCCCTCCCATATAGTGATTTAAAACACAAACACTGCCTTCTTTTACACCACTTCTTCACCAAGGTGCAATGGGCCACAGATGGGGCTCTTTGCTTTGTGATACTGTTGAACTCATGATCCATAACACTGTCGGCTGCCTAGGCAGTAGGAAAAGAAAGTGTGAGGAAGCTCCCTCACAGAGAGGCTCATAGCTCTCTCACAGAGAGGCTCATAGCTTGCTCACAGGGAGGCTCATAGCTTGCTCACAGGGAGGCTCATGGCTCTCTCACAGAGAGGTTCGTCTGCACCAGCCAGCCAGGCACCTACAACCAACCATATTTGTGACTTCCTTCACCCTTCTCACAGCTGATAGGGACAGAAAGAAGGGCAATGTTGGGCAATGCTCAGTTGGGAGGAGAGAAGATAGCAACTGTTGGGTAACCTGTAAGGGTTCTGGACTTTTTCCATGTCTTGTTTGTCTGCGCCTGGATAAGTCTCTTACTTTCTCCAACAGAACTGCCACTGACAGCAAGGACCCGAGGCTGCTAAGAGGTACTGGGCAGCCAGGGCTGGCTGGTGGCTCCAAGGTTTGAGTTAGCTCTCTATACCAGAGCTGTGCTCTGAGCTGTGTAAAATGTTTTTATTGTAAAATCTTAATTGAAGACGGCACTGTTTATCAGTTTTTAAAAACACTGGCTTCTTGTAAAAGCTTAATGTAATTTATCTTGAAGTCTCTGTTGCAGTTTCCTGAAGGCTCTTTGCTGACCCTCAAAAACAGTATGCCAACTCTCTTACATTACCTCTGTGTTATTTATGTAGTTTAAATACTTTCCTAAAAAAAAAAAAAGAATCAACAGGCCTTTGAATTCACTTTGTTATTCCTGTGAGTTTTGCTTTGCTTGATTTAGATTTTCTGTTTCTTTTTCTCATCACTATTGACTAATCTCCCTGCTCTGTCACCCCACCCTGCTATCCAGCCTTCCTTCTTTTCCAATTGGGTACTTAGCCCAAGTTTCTTCTTTGCATCAGTAGGTTTTTCTACCAATGGTTTGCTACCCTTTGCCTTAAAAGCAGTCCTTACTTAGGGTTTTGTTTTCACGAACATCTTTTATGCCTTTCTTTTTCTTATTTTTGTTTATTTTTGCTAAGTTGTTTTGACCATGGCTCTAATTCATAGAGGTCCTATCCTCATATTTTATCAGCAATATGAAGTGGATGGTATAATTCTGTTTCTGCATTCTTTGAGATGTTTGTGTTTTAACAGGTAATGGGTCTCTCAGGGCCAATGGTCCATCTTCCTTATCTCTGTGCTCTGGCATAGCTCCATGCACCTAGTTTATTTCAGTTTTAGCTACTTTTCTTGTTGTTGTGCTCAGATATCCTACAGGAAGAACTTAAGGAAGAAGGAGTTGTATTGGCCTTTAATTGCAAAGGGGGAAACAGTTGAGTTCACTGTGGTGAGGAAGGTGTGACTGGAGGAGTGTGAGAGGGCTGGTTAGGTTGCATCTGCAGAAAGGAAGCAGAGAATGGCCTGGAAATGCAGCCAGGCTATGGTGTCTCGAGGCCTGCCTCCAGTGAGCTATTTCTCTGGTAGAGCTCTGCTCTCTCAGTTTTCAAAGGTTCCTAAAACAGGGCCACCAGCTGAGGAGTAAGTGTTCAAACTCTTAGTCCTCTAGGAGACATGTCACATTCAAACCAGTTTCCCTTCACTTATCCATGTGACAGAGGATCTGTAAGACCTGCTTTTGAAGACTGGATGGAAAATGGATTGATCATAGGCTCATCTGGGTGAGACACAGGGATGTTACTAGGGTTGGAATAAGGGACTAAAAGAGTGTGTGCACGTGCAAAGTTGGCAACCAAGTAGCAGTGGGAGAAGTCGCTCCCACTGTGGGGCATCACCAGGGCACAGGCACTGACAGCATCCTGCTAAACTCACTGTTCTGACCCCAGTCAGAACGGTTTCCTGCACCCAAGAGCCATCTGAAGTGAGAATGAAAGAAAACAAGGCCAGGAATTCGGGAGGGAGTAGAGAGGAAATGGAGCGTTCAGGGGAGTGCTTGATGGAAATATAGCACACATAAATGAAATTTAATATGAGTTGAATAGTAAAACAAACCAAAGGCAGCAATAGCAACAATACCAAAAAATGATCCCAGGATTCTAACAGGTTCACACAGACAGACTCAGAGGCTGTGCCTTACAGTCACACACTGAAGTGTACCCTAGCCTGGATCATGGCCTGTCAGACACTTTTAGTTACACCATTTCTCCCAGTCCTTTCCAGGAGTCTCAGCCCTCAATGAAGGACAGCTAAAATCTCTTTTTTCAAAGCAGTCAGTTCTGAGAACCTAATCTGTTGCAATAAGCCCGGAGCATAAATGTCTTCATCGTTACTGTCTTAGTCACTGCTCTACTGTTGTGAAGAGACACTGTGACCACAGCAACCCTTCTAAAAGAAAGCATTGAGCTGGGGCTTGCCTAAGTTCTCAGTGGTTAGCCTATTATCATAGTGAGGGCAATGCAGACAGAGAGGAGAGGGGCAGGCGGATGGGGATGGAGAGGGGGAGAGGAGGAGAGGGAGAGAGGGAGAGAGGGAGGGAGAGAGAGAGGGAGGGAGAGAGGGAGAGAGGGAGAGAGGGAGAGAGGGAGAGAGGGAGAGAGGGAGAGAGGGAGAGAGGGAGAGAGGGAGAGAGGGAGAGAGGGAGAGAGGGAGAGAGGGAGAGAGGGAGAGAGGGAGAGAGGGAGAGAGGGAGAGGACTGATGTGGGCTTTTGAATACTTTCTCCAACTAGGCCACACCTGTGCCAACAAGGCCACACCTTCTAATCTTTATAATCTCTTGAAATAGTTCCACTCCTCGGTGGGTGACTAAACATTTAAATAAATGAGCTTATGGAGGCCATTCTTATTCAAACCACTGTAATTCCCAAGAAGATTAGCACAGTCTCCATGAAAGACAGTGTCTTGGTGGGGCAGAATGGCCTGAGATAAAGCCACTGGGTCACAGCTGGCCCTGGAACTTGATATTCTTCTGTCTGAACACTGTTTGTGATCAAGGCTCAGATGCCTGCACTTTCTGCCCTCTGGAAACTTGTTGCCCTCCCAACTCTCCCATACAGCTCCAGGGGTTTCTTCTCCCAGATCTCTGTCTTTTCTAGTGGCCATGTTTTCTTCCCAGCCTCTGAAATGGCACTGTCTTCAGAGCCCCAGCTTTAGTTCCTATGTGTCCCTGTGGGCTATCCATGGTTCTTGTGTCTGTGGGCTATCATGTTCCTCCCCCCAGCCCCCCAGGTCCCCAGCCACACTACCACCTCTCTTTGAGATGTCTCCTTCATATTTTTTTTTTAAACATGGTTATTTTTTTTTTTACTATTTTTTTTATTACGTATTTTCCTCAATTACATTTCCCATGCTATCCCAAAAGTCCCCCATACCCTCCCCCCACTTCCCTACCCACCCATTTCCACTTTTTGGCCCTGGCATTCCCCTATATTGGGGCATATAAAGTTTGCAAGTCCAATGGGCCTCTCTTTCCAGTGATGGCCGACTAGGCCATCTTTTGATACATATGCAGCTAGAGTCAAGAGCTCCGGGGTACTGGTTAGTACATCATGTTGTTCCAACAATAGGGTTGCAGATCCCTTTAGCTCCTTGGATACTTTCTCTAGCTCCTCCATTGGGGGCCCTGTGATCCATCCAATAGCTGACTGTGAGCATCCACTTATGTGTTTGCTAGGCCCTGGCATCGTCTCACAAGAGACAGCTATATCAGGGTCCTTTCAACAAATGCTTGCTAGTGTATGTAATGGTGTCATTGTTTGGAGGCTAATTATGGGATGGATCCCTGGATATGGCAGTCTCTAGATGTTCTATCCTTTTGTCTCAGCTCCAAACTTTGTCTCTGTAACTCCTTCCATGGGTGATTGTTTCCAATTCTAAGAAGGGGCAAAGTGTCCACACTTTGGTCTTCGTTCTTCTTGAGTTTCATGTGTTTTGCAAATTGTATCTTATATCTCGCTATACTAAGTTTCTGGGCTAATATCCACTTATCAGTGAGTACATATCATTCGAGTTCTCTCCTTCATCTTCTATGAACATCTCAGACTTCACATCCTGTGATCACCATCTCTGTTACTAAATTCCATCTATCTCAACAGTCACACTGCCTCATGCCCTAGTCCTCTACAGGGGTGACCTGCCTGCCCTCATGCCAACACTGCCTCATGCCCTAGTCCTCTACAGGGGTGACCTGCCTGCCCTCATGCCAACACTGCTTTCAACACTGTCTTTTCTCTTCTTAATTTACTACTTTCAATACTTTTCTGATGTATTTGTGTGTGTGTGTATCTGTGTGCAGGTGCACACATGCATGAGCACAGGTGTGTGCATGTAGGGTATATGTGTGCAGGTATGTGTACATGTGCACATCTGTGTGTTTGCTTGTATATGTGGAGGTCAGAGATCGACCTTAGGCTATCATTTCTCAGAAGCTGCCTATCTTGTGTTTTGAGACAGGATCTCTTACTGGGATCTGGGGCTGGTTGATGAGGCAGATTGGCTGGCTGGTGTCTTAGTCGGTGTTTTATTGCTGTGAAGAGACACCAGAACTATGGGAATTCTTATAAAAGAAAAACATTTAATTGGGTCTGGCTGGCTCACAGTTTCAGAGATTTAGTCCATTATCATTATGGCAGGAAGCATGGCAGCGTGTACGTAGACATAGTACTGGTGAAGGGGCTGAGAATCTATATCCCAATAGGCAGGCAGCAGGAAGACAGTGAGACACTTAGCCTGGCTTGAGCATTTAAAACCTCCAAAGCCCACCCCAAGTCCACCCCCATTGACACATTTCTAGCAACAAGGCTACACAGCACTCCCAAATGACCAAGCATTCAAACATATGAGCCTGTGAGGGCCACTCCTATTCCAGCCAACACAGTTTAAGATGCGCCTCAGAGATCCCACTGCCTCCAATTCCAGTCCTGGAGTTCCACCTGGCTCTTTACCTGTGTGATTCACCTCAGGTTCCCTGTGTTTGCACAGTAAGCACATTAGCTGCTGGACTATCGAACTATCTCCCAAGCTCTGCTGTTCCGAGTTTTTTTGTTTTTGTTTTTTTGTTTTTTGTTTTGTTTAAATTCTGGAAAAATATCTACTAAAAATCAGTTCTTGCTGATAGGTTAAAATATTAGAGGGACTTCACCCAACACTAGAATTTCTAAGCACAAAAGAAGACTTACTGAGCGCCCTGACACTATGGGCTCCTGGAGTCTGGGAGTAGGGGCAGAGTGAGTCTGTTGGCATTTGAAATGGTGCCATACAGATAAGCACTGCATGCTGTAAGATGCCCTGGGGCACAAAGAAGAGAGCACACCCCATTTTAGAAAATATGTCCCAGGGGTAGGTGGTATTTGGGGTATATACCCTTGGCCAAGGCTGTGCTCTTCCTTGCCTACCCAGCTTCTGATTGTCCTCTAATACTTCCAGATGCACCTGTCTTCTATTAACCCCCTTGGGAAGATCCATAGAGTGGTGGTAATCTCATTTTTGCTATTCTTTACAGCTCTTGCTGTGAACCTATGTTTATGTTTAACCCTATCAACACGGCAAGAGGATGATGGTGGAAGGTATGCTTGACAGAATGGAAATAACCCTGAGATCATGTTCACGTATAACCCCTGGGCTCTGCTTCCTTTACAAGGAATCAAAGCTCATCCCTGCCCTGGAGTCCCTCATCCCTTCACTCTGGCTTCACTCTTCACCATACACTGCTCTAATCATGAAGGATGATGGTGCGATCACAGCTCCCAGGGTGCTGGGTGTGCCCTCCATCACACTTCACAGCCACACACGTCAGATCCAGGTCTCATGTGGAATCCAGTAATCATCTTCCCCGTCTTTTTCCTGTCTCTTCTCAAACTCTCTCTGGATCCATGTACCCTGGTACGGTCAGGATGAACTCACAGTTGATGAATCTGAAGACTAGAAGGGCGGTTATCACTCATATAGTCCAATAATCTTACTCTACAATGACAAATGGGGGCCAGAGGGGTGACATGACATGTTAGAGCTATGCCATTGCCAGATTGTCCAAAGCCAAGTTGCCAAGAGCCTATTTGATGGGCTCTTTCTTACTGCATCTTCATCATGGAACTCTGCTTGTCATTGTGTGGTGAGTCTTAAAGCTTGCAACAGTCCAATGTAAGGAGGTTTATGCTAATTTTCAAATGAACAAATTGAGGTATATAGGGATTATGTAAATTACCCAAGATCACATTGAACCCTTCTAAATCTAGATGCTTCCACTTACAAAATGAAAATAAAATACTAATCTCTAGATATATAAACAATTGGTTACATAATTTTTTAGTTAAATAGCATTTTCTCTTCATACTCCTTTTCTTAGGAGTGACCTGTCTTTATTTGGGCAGCTAGATAAGAAGGAATCAGAGAGCACTGAGTCAAACACAAAGACTTAGTCTTTATCATGAATATTGAGGTCATGCCCCTAATGACCTAAGAACCTCTCACTGGGCTCTACCTTCTAATGCATCCACTCTGGGCCAAGTATTTAACACAAGAACCTTTGAAGGACATTCAACAACTAAACTACAGCAGATGACAAAGCCTTTGGGGCTTAGAACATTGAAGAGGAAAGAGGTAGGATAGAGAGGGGCTGTGAGTCTTGCTCTTTCTTTGCCTTGCAGTGTTGGCTGCAGAGGAGAGTAAGACCAGAATATAAAGAAAACTGTGAGTTCTAGGGTGAACAGGCATGTGCATTTATTCCTCTGGAGCCCTCAGAGGAGGCTGCATCCTAGAGCATCCGCAGCGTGCTAGGAGAAAAAGCTGACAGCAACCATGGATTTATCGGGGATGGGGAAAAAAGTCAAAGGAAGCCATTAGGTCTTCTGTTGTCCTGGAAACAGTTGACATTTCCTGTGTCTCCTGAACAGTGTGGAAGGTGGCAGAAGGAGTAGGCTATTTAGTACCAGCAACAGGACACCCAGTGGACTTGAAGAGGTCTTCAACTTCTAACCAAGACTCTAGCAGCAAAATGTGGTACAGGTCTCAGAGGCAAGACAAGGCAGGTACAGAAACACCTGGGCAGTGAAGCCTGGTAGAAAACCAGCAGTGAATGCAATGGTAGTCACTGTTGCTATGGAGGGGGCCAGTGTCCTGGATGGGGGGGGGATCCCACAGCTGTGGAACTTCAGTTCTGGTAGCCTCCGGTGAAGAATGGAGTAAGATGTATTTCAGTTCCTCCTAGGTGGTGCCAGCTCTGGTACATGTTGGTTACACTGGTCACACTGACAGACAAGTAGAGTATTTGCACAGCCTGAGGAACATGGTGGAAGCCACAGCGTGCAGAACACTGGCATCCCAAATGCACAGGACAGCGGAAGCCTGTAAGGTTACCACTTCATCTTCTCTTTCCAGTTTGTTCTTAGAACAGATTTTTCACATTTGGAAGAGCCTTTTGGGATTTCTAGAATAGCAAGAGGGGTGTGAGAATCCCATTGCTCCTTGAGATCAGGGTTTGAAGGGCTCTGTAGCTCGGCAGGAACAGGGTCTGCTCAACAGGCTTTTGATCGTATCATAGGTTGAATTCAGTGCAAAGTGTGTCTGCTTGTGCTTGGGTATCTGGGGCACCCTGAGGCTGGTCTACAGGATGCCACAAAGTCAGACAGGAAGAACTGGTCAGTTGGGTGCTGTCTTCTTGGTATGACAAAGGAAAACCTGTGTGACTAAAGTTATATCTAGTTCAGTACTGTGTTTTGAGGTGTGTTTGTGTTGTGCCCTGTTTCTGTCCAGTGAGCTCCGAGTCCTTCTGCTTGAAGATGTGTTCATCCTTCCAACTCAGCTCTGGGAAATTCAGGCTGGGTGGCTCCAGCATTCCAGGGGCTGATGTCTGTTTCTCCTTTCTTCTTCTGACCCACATCACTTTTTATTCTTGTGCCGCCGCTCCCGATGTGGCTGGAGTCAGAGGGACTGAAGTGATTAGGCTCTAGCCCCAGCCCCAGCCCCAGCCCCAGCCCCAGCCATTCCCTGTCCCAGCCCCAGCCATTCCCAGCCACAGCCCTGCCCAGCCCCAGCCATTCCCTGCCCCAGCCCCAGCTCCAGCTGAATCCACTACTCCTTTATTTCTCGTTTCTTTCAACCTTACATCCCACCCTTTTCTTCAGTCGCTCTTCATTCAATTCCATGTCTAAAGGGATGCAGAGAGAGGGATGAACTAGAAGATGCAGTTTCCTTGATTGACAGGCCAACTTTCAGAAACTCAGGTGACAAAGCTGGAGGGGAGCTAGGAAGGTGGAAAAGTAGGAAACGGCTTTTCTTGTGCCCTGTCTGCCACTTGCCCCCACTGCCATCTAGATAAGGATTGAAAAATGGCAGTTGATCAGATTTATCAATGTGTCAATAAAACTCCAGGAAGTTGACATTAAACGAGATGGCAAAATAGACAGGAAAATTTATCATTTGGGTCATTTGGGAACTTATTGGGGACTGGGTAACTGGTTCAGGGGTGAAGAACGTTTACTGTTCTTGTAGAAGATCAGAGTTTGGTTCCCAGCACCCATATCGGGTGGCTCACAACCACCTGTAGCATCAGTTCTAGGGTGCCTGATGTCTTCCTCTGGTCTCCATGGGCACCCCTACCACATATACACAAATAAAAATACATTTAAAAATTACTTCCTTTTTTTTTCTTTTTCATGTGTATGTGTGTGTGCATGTATGTACATTTCCATTGTCCCTGTCTCAACAAAGCCAACTATTCTGCAACATGTGTCCTTCTCTGGACAGAATTGTCTGTAGATGAAACAGGGGGCTTCTGCCCAGTGGCTGCCTTGCCATGAAAGCACCCTCCTGGAGGGAGTACTGTCAGGAGCAGACACGTCTCTAGTCAAATGATCTTTAAAAATGAATGTCTTAACTGTTGTATTCTTTGGACTTCTGACTCTTTTTTTTTTATTACATATTTTCCTCAATTACATTTCCAATGCTATCCCAAAAGTCCCCCATAGCGCCCCCCACTTCCCTACCCACCCATTCCCATTCTTTTGGCCCTGGCATTCCCCTATATTGGGGCATATAAAGTTTGCAAGTCCAATGGGCCTCTCTTTCCATTGATGGCCGACTAGGCCATCTTTCGATACATATGTAGCTAGAGACAAGAGCTCCGGGGTTCTGGTTAGTACATCATGTTGTTCCAACAATAGGGTTGCAGATCCCTTTAGCTCCTTGGGTACTTTCTCTAGCTTCTCCATTGGGAGCCCTGTGATACATCCAATAGCTGACTGTGAACATCCACTCCTGTGTTTGCTAGGCCCCGGCATCGTCTCACAAGAGACAGCTATATTTGGGTCCTTTCAGCAAAATCTTGCTAGTGTATGCAATGGTGTCAGCATTTAGAAGCTGATTATGGGATGGGTCCCTGGATACGGCAGTCTCTAAATGGTCCATCCTTTCATCACAGCTACGAACTTTGTCTCTGTAACTCCTTCCCTGGGTGTTTTGTTCCCAATTCTAAGAAGGTGCACAGTGTCCACACTTTGGTCTTCATTCTTCTTGAGTTTCATGCGTTTATCAAATTGTATCTTATATCTTGGGTATCCTAAGTTTTGGGCTAATATCCACTTATCAGTGAATACATATTGTGTGAGTTCTTTTGTGATTGTGTTATTTCACTCAAGATGATGCCCTCCAGGTCCATCCATTTGGCTAGGAATTTCATAAATTCATTCTTTTTAATAGCTGAGTAGTACTCCATTGTGTAAATGTACCATAATTTCTGTATCCATTCCTCTGTTGAGGGACATCTGGGTTCTTTCCAGCTTCTGGCTATTATAAATAGGGCTGCTATGAACATAGTGGAGCATGTGTCCTTTTTACCGGTTGGGACATCTTCTGGATATATGCCCAGGAGAGGTATTGCTGGATCCTCCGGTAGTACTATGTCCAATTTTCTGAGGAACCACCAGACTGATTTCCAGAGTGGTTGTACAAGCTTGCAATCCCACCAACAATGGAGGAGTGTTCCTCTTTCTCCACATCCTCGCCAGCATCTGCTGTCACCTGAATTTTTGATCTTAGCCATTCTGACTGGTGTGAGGTGGAATCTCAGGGTTGTTTTGATTTGCATTTCCCTGATGATTAAGGATGTTGAACATTTTTTCAGGTGTTTCTCTGCCATTCGGTATTCCTCAGGTGAGAATTCTTTGTTCAGTTCTGAGCCCCATTTTTTAATGGGGTTATTTGACTTTCTGGAGTCCACCTTCTTGAGTTCTTTATATATATTGGATATTAGTCCCTTATCTGATTTAGGATAGGTGAAGATCCTTTCCCAATCTGTTGGTGGTTTTTTTGTCTTATTGATGGTGTCTTTAGCCTTGCAGAAGCTTTGTAGTTTCATGAGGTCCCACTTGTCAATTCTCGATCTTACAGCACAAGCCATTACTGTTCTATTCAGGAATTTTTCTCCTGTGCCCATATCTTCAAGGCTTTTCCCCACTTTCTCCTCTATAAGTTTCAGTGTCTCTGGTTTATGTGAAGTTCCTTGATCCACTTAGACTTGACCTTAGTACAAGGAGATAGGAATGGATCAATTCGCATTCTTCTACATGTTAACAACCAGTTGTGCCAGCACCATTTGTTGAAAATGCTGTCTTTCTTCCACTGGATGTTTTTAGCTCCCTTGTCGAAGATCAAGTGACCATAGGTGTGTGGGTTCATTTCTGGGTCTTCAATTCTATTCCATTGGTCTATTTGTCTGTCACTATACCAGTACCATGCAGTTTTTATCACAATTGCTCTGTAGTAGAGCTTTAGGTCCGGCATGGTGATTCCACCAGAGGTTCTTTTATCCTTGAGAAGAGTTTTTGCTATCCTAGGTTTTTTTGTTATTCCAGATGAATTTGCAGATTGCACTTTCTAATTCGTTGAAGAATTGATTTGGAATTTTGATGGGGATTGCATTGAATCTGTAGATTGCTTTTGGCAAGATAGCCATTTTTACAATGTTGATCCTGCCAATCCATGAGCATGGGAGATCTTTCCATCTTCTGAGATCTTCTATAATTTCTTTCTTCAGAGACTTGAAGTTTTTATTATACAGATCTTTCACTTCCTTAGTTAGAGTCACGCCAAGATATTTTATATTATTTGTGACTATTGAGAAGGGTGTTGTTTCCCTAATTTCTTTCTCAGCCTGTTTATTCTTTGTGTAGAGAAAGGCCATTGATTTGTTTGAGTTAATTTTATATCCAGCTACTTCACCGAAGCTGTTTATCAGGCTTAGGAGTTCTCTGGTGGAATTTTTAGGGTCACTTATATATACTATCATATCATCTGCAAAAAGTGATATTTTGACTTCATCTTTTCCAATTTGTATCCCTTTGATCTCCTTTTGTTGTCGAATTGCTCTGGCTAGGACTTCAAGTACAATGTTGAATAGGTATGGAGAAAGTGGACAGCCTTGTCTAGTCCCTGATTTTAGAGGGATTGCTTCAAGCTTCTGACCATTTACTTTGATGTTGGCTACTGGTTTGCTGTAGATTGCTTTTATCATGTTTAGGTATGGGCCTTGAATTCCTGATCTTTCCAAGACTTTTATCATGAATGGGTGTTGGATCTTGTCAAATGCTTTTTCCGCATCTAACGAGATGACCATGTGGTTTTTGTCTTTGAGTTTGTTTATATACTGGATTACGTTGATGGATTTCCGTATATTGAACCATCCCTGCATCCCTGGGATGAAACCTACTTGGTCAGGATGGATGATTGTTTTGATGTGTTCTTGGATTCGGTTAGCAAGAACTTTATTGAGGATTTTTGCATCAATATTCATAAGGGATATTGGTCTGAAGTTTTCTATCTTTGTTGGGTCTTTTTGTGGTTTAGGTATCAGAGTAATTGTGGCTTCATAGAATGAGTTGGGTAGAGTACCTTCTGTTTCTATTTTGTGGAATAGTTTGTGAAGAACTGGGATTAGATCTTCTTTGAAGGTCTGATAGAACTCTGCACTAAACCCATCTGGTCCTGGGCTTTTTTTAGTTGGGAGACTATTAATGACTGCTTCTATTTCTTTGGGGGATATAGGGCTGTTTAGATCATTAACCTGATCTTGATTCAACTTTGGTACCTGGTATCTGTCTAGGAACTTCTCCATTTCATCCAGGTTCTCCAGTTTTGTTGAGTATAGCCTTTGGTAGAAGGATCTGATGGTGTTTTGGATGTCTTCAGGATCTGTTGTTATGTCTCCTTTTTCATTTCTGATTTTGTTAATTAGGATGCTTTCCCTGTGCCCTCTAGTGAGTCTGGCTAAGGGTTTATCTATCTTGTTGATTTTCTCAAAGAACCAGCTCCTTGATTGGTTGATTCTTTGAATAGTTTTTCTTGTTTCCACTTGGTTGATTTCACCCCTGAGTTTGATTATTTCCTGCCGTCTACTCCTCTTGGGTGAATTTGCTTCCTTTTGTTCTAGTGCTTTTAGGTGTGTTGTCAAGCTGCTAATGTGTGCTCTCTCTAGTTTCCTTTTGGAGGCACTCAGAGCTATGAGTTTTCCTCTTAGAAATGCTTTCATTGCGTCCCATAAGTTTGGGTATGTTGTGGCTTCATTTTCATTGAACTCTAAAAAGTCCTTAATTTCTTTCTTTATTCCTTCCTTGACCAAGGTATCATTGAGAAGAGTGTTGTTCAGTTTCCACGTGAAGGTTGGCTTTCTATTATTTATTTTGTTATTGAAGATCAGCCTTAGTCCATGGTGATCTGATAGGATGCATGGGACAATTTCAATATTTTTGTATCTGTTGAGGCCTGTTTTGTGACCAATTATGTGGTCAATTTTGGAGAAGGTACCATGAGGTGCTGAGAAGAAGGTATATCCTTTTGTTTTAGGATAGAATGTTCTGTAGATATCTGCCAGATCCATTTGATTCATAATTTCTCTTAGTTTCTCTGTGTCCCTGTTTAGTTTCTGTTTCCATGATCTGTCCATTGGTGAAAGTGGTGTGTTGAAGTCTCCCACTATTATTGTATGAGGTGCAATGTGTGCTTTGAGATTTACTAAAGTTTCTTTAATGAATGTGGCTGCCTTTGTATTTGGAGCATAGATATTCAGGATTGATAGTTCCTCTTGGAGGATTTTACCTTTGATGAGTATGAAGTGTCCCTCCCTGTCTTTTTTAATGACTTTGGGTTGGAAGTCAATCTTATCAGATATTAGAATGGCTACTCCAGCTTGTTTCTTCATGCCATTTGCTTGGAAAATTGTTTTCCAGCCTTTCATTCTGAGGTAGTGTCTATCCTTTTCTCTGAGATGAGTTTCCTGTAAGCAGCAAAATGTTGGGTCTTGTTTGTGTAGCCAGTTTGTTAGTCTATGTCTTTTTATCGGGGAGTTGAGTCCATTGATATTAAGAGATATTAAGGAAAAGTAATTGTTGTTTCCTGTTATTTTTGTTGTTAAAGTTGGCATTTTGTTCTTGTGGCTGTCTTCTTTTAGGTTTGTTGAGGGATTACCTTCTTGTTGTTTCTAGGGCGTGGTTCCTGTCCTTGTATTGGTTTTTTTTCTGTTATTATCCTTTGAAGGGCTGGATTCGTGGAGAGATAATGTGTGAATTTGGTTTTGTCGTGGAATACTTTGGTTTCTCCATCTATGTTAATTGAGAGTTTGGCTGGGTATAGTAGCCTGGGCTGGAATTTGTGTTCTTTTAGTGTCTGTATAATATCGGTCCAGGATCTTCTGGCTTTCATAGTCTCTGGTGAAAAATCTGGTGTAATTCTGATAGGCTTGCCTTTATATGTTACTTGGCCTTTTTCTCTTACTGCTTTTAGTATTCTATCTTTATTTAGAGCATTTGTTGTTCTGATTATTATGTGTCGGGAGGTATTTCTTTTCTGGTCCAGTCTATTTGGAGTTCTGTAGGCTTCTTGTATGTTCATGGGCATCTCTTTCTTTAGATTTGGGAAGTTTTCTTCTATAATTTTGTTGAAGATGTTTGCTGGTCCTTTGAGTTGAAAATCTTCATTCTCATCCACTCCTATTATCCGTAGGTTTGGTCTTCTCATTGTGTCCTGTATTTCTTGGATGTTTTGAGTTAGGATCTTTTTGCATTTTACATTTTCCTTGATTGTTGTGCCGATGTTCTCTATGGAATCTTCTGCACCTGAGATTCTCTCTTCCATCTCTTGTATTCTGTTGCTGATGCTCGTATCTATGGTTCCAGATTTCTTTCCTAGGGTTTCTATCTCCAGTGTTGCCTCATTTTGGGTTTTCTTTATTGTGTCTACTTCCCTTTTTAGGTCTAGTATGGTTTTGTTCATTTCCATCATCTGTTTGGATGTGTTTTCCTGTTTTTCTGTAAGGACTTCTACCTGTTTGATTATGTTATCCTGTTTTTCTTTAAGGATTTGTAACTCTTTAGCAGTGTTCTCCTGCAATTCTTTAAGGGATTTTTGTGCTTCCTCTTTAGTGTCTTCTGCCTGTTTAGCAGTGTTCTCCTGTATTTCTTTAAGTGTGTTATTAAAGTCCTTCTTGAAGTCCTCTACCATCATCAGGAGATATGCTTTTAGATCCGTGTCTAGCTTTTCCGGTGTGTTGGGGTGCCCTGGACTGGGCGAAGTGGGGGTGCTGGGTTCTGATGATGGTGAGTGGTCTTGGTTTCTGTTAGTAAGATTATTACGTTTACCTTTCGCCATCTGGTAATCTGTGGGGTTAGTTGTTATCGTTGTCACTGTTTAAAGATTGAAGCAGAAGCTGTGTTCCACTCACCAGCAGTCTCAAAATCCTGCGGCGGGGGTCGTGGGTAGCTGACGGTACCCCGGTGCTGGTCCAGCCGGAAGAGGCCTGTGGTCCTACTCAGGCCGGTTTTCTGCTTCCCTATCTAATGCAGTCTCTGGTCCCGCGTGCAATTCGATTGGAGCAGAAGCTGTGCTCCACTCACCAGAAGTCTTAAGATCCTGTGGCGGGTGTTGTGGGTAGCTGGCGAGTGTCAGCCGACCCTGCGCCCCAGTTGCCCCAGTGCTTTTCTGATCGGAAGAGGCTTGTGGCCCTATGTAGACCGGATTTCTCTCACCCCAACCAGAGCAGTCTCAGGTCCCGCGTGATTGGACTGGAACAGAAGCTGTGTTCCACTCACCAGCAGTCCCAAAATCCTTCGGCGGGGGTCGTGGGTAGCTGGCGGGTGTCAGGCAACCCTGCGCTCCAGCTACCCCGGTGCTGATCCGGCCGGATGAGGCCTGTGGCCCTACTCAGGCCGGTTTTCTGCTTCCCTAACTAATGCAGTCTCAGGTCCAGCGCGCAATTCGATTGGAGCAGAAGCTGTGCTCCACTCACCAGAAGTCTTAAGATCCTGTGGCGGGTGTTGTGGGTAGCTGGCGAGTGTCAGCCGACCCTGCGCCCCAGCTGCCCCGGTGCTTTTCTGACCGGAAGAGGCTTGTGGCCCTATGTAGGCCGGATTTCTCTCTCCCCAACCAGAGCAGTCTCAGGTCCCACGTGATTGGACTGGAGCAGAAGCTGTGTTCCACTCACCAGCAGTCTCAAAATCCTGCGGCGGGGGTCGTGGGTAGCTGGCGGGTGTCAGCTGACCCTGTGCTCTAGCTACGCCGGCGCTGATCCGGCTGGATGAGGCCTGTGGCCCTACTCAGGCCGGTTTCTGCTTCCCTAACTAATGCAGTCTCCTGGACTTCTGACTCTTAAAGACTATCTATCTATGCAAAGTATATCTGAACTGTTGCCCCTTAACTACTGTCAGCTATTTCTAATTAAAATGTCTTGAAAACACCCTTTTATAATTAATTCAGAACCATGAGTTTGTTATCTGGCCCTTAACTTGTATTGCTCAATCAACTGAAAACAGTTTGTAGTAGCAGTTAGAAGGACTGGGTCTAAGCCTCGCACTCTTAGATGAGAGTTGCATAGGCACAATGCCTTTCTAAGGGTTACAATATTAATCCCAAATGTGCACCAATATGATAAATTCATACAGATTTTAATGTAAGAAAATGTAGTTTTAACATTGCATCAATATAAAGTTTTCTACCAATTAAGATTATGGCTACACAGTCAATTCCACCTATTTCCTCCCTGTTCAAATTCTGACCATTTCCAAATTCCCTAGAGTGACAACCTTTAGAGTAACCATTTCTAGACCCCCAAACCCAGGGAATCAGGCTGGAGCCATGGCTTCTTCCTGCTGAACAGGCGTGATGAAATATCTTTAAAGAGGAGGGGAAGGGGATAGAAAACAGGAGATTTGGTTAGGCCTTAAGAAAGCCAAGCCAAGTGTAGATTTTTAAAAATTACATGCAACAGGAGAGAGAGGAGGCCAAAGAAGAAAAAGTTTGCAGGGCTGTTGGATGATGGATGGTTTTTCAAAACCCTCAAAGGAACGAGAATCATCTGACAAACCCCACTGACACTGATTATCTCCTAACCTTTCCTTTTCTTCCTCCTCCCCAACCCCTTGCCTTAAGGACCATCTCCCCAAAGAACCTGACAGGAAACACATCCATTAAAAGACTGATCACAGAGAAGGAATGGGAACACAGACCTCCCCATGTGTAGAGTGTGCCTCTTGAGAGCCTTTCAGGCAGAAAGCAGTGACTTCAGTGGGGGAGGGGGGGATGTCATGACCATGGTGAAGACCAGTTTCTTGCTGTCTCTCCTACTCCTTAGCCTGTGGCCTTGCTTCTCTAATGGACGCACTCAGTATGCGGGCCTGAGATTCAGTCCATTTTCACAGAGCTGTTTTATTTCAGCTTTAAATCCATTAGGTCACCTTATTGGCATAAATGTGATTTAGGGAGATGACAGATAAATAAATCAGGTTTGTAGGTCTGCTGCTGTGGATGTCACATGCTAATCTGAGTCACATTTTTCCTGCCCTGGGTCAAGGGCAGAGCTGAGGTTTGGTGATTTCTTGTGTTGAACCATCTGTGAACTAACAGTGTGAAATAGAAGCACACACAAACTGATTAACGAAAGATTGAGTCTTAGAGAGCTGATACCTTTATTTACAAGCCTAGCTCCCCTGGGTTCACTGAGCTGAACTGGGTCCAGGAGCTGGGCGTGGTTGTTTCATAGACAGAGCCCTCATTGTGTGGCTCACGACTCTCCTGCCTCTGCCTCACCCCATGCCCTGCCTATGTTAGTTGACTTGTGTGTGTGTGTGTGTGTGTGTGTGTACATGTATGTGGGCAGGTGCAGGTGCAGGGGCAGGTGCAGGGGCAGGGGCAGGGGCAGGGGCAGGTGCAGGTGCAGACCAGATGTCAATGTCAGGTGTTCAGTCAATCTCTACTTTATCTTTGGAGACAGAGTCTCTCGCCCCACCTGGAGCTCACTGATTCTACTGAGATTGGAGAGGCAGCAAGCCCCGAAGATGCTCCTCTGCAGTAAGATCACAGCACCTTCATAGCTAGCTTTTTATGGGGTTTCCAGAGATCCAAACCCAGAGCCTCATGCTTGCCAAGCAAGAACTTTACCAACAGAGCCGTCTTCCAGCCTTGCTGCTCCACTTTTTCAAAATACAAGCAGGATCATTTGTGAGTCCATTAAAAAGCCACTGTTCGTGGTTGCTCACCAAATTTGTTTTGCTGTGTCACCACACATCATTTGTTTAGAATGAAAATCAACCTAATTTGGAAATTTATCCTTTGTTTAAACTTTTAAGAAAACACCTCATAAAATCCAAGCGTAAAGTGTCAACTTAAAAGACAGTAACTCTGAGTGGTGGTGGCACATTTCTTAATCCCAGTGCTTGGGAGACCGAGGCAAGCAGATCTCAGGAGTCGGAGGCCAGCCTGGTCTCCAGGGCTCCAGAGTGAAACCCTATCTCAAAAACAAACAAACAAAACAACAACAACAACAAAAAACCAAAACAACAACCCAAAAGACAAAAACAAAAGAACAAACAAACAAACAAATAAACAAAAGAAAGAAAAGAAACAACCCCCAAACAAAGACTCTGGAAAGTCAATGCACTTTATTTATCCCTCTGTCTTGATTTGCTTCTCCTCTTTCTCTTTCTAGACTCAGTAATGTCAACCAACACATGTTAACGGCGTGCCTGTTTTTATATTTCATACCAACATTCTCCAAAATTTCCAGCAAAAACTAAGACTTGGAAGCTGCCACAAGACTACACTGTGAAAATCTCCGGGTGCAGGAGTGTGCTGAGGGCCTCCTGTGTGCCAGTCCGGCAGCTGCTGTCACATGTGCACAATGGCCAGGTGGATCCAGGCCCACACTAGCCACAGACGGTTTCTAACAGTGGGCAGGCATGATTGGCAAACTACTCCTTAGGAACCTTCTCCTCCGTACACTTTGGCTCTAAGATTTCCCAGAAACCTTGCTGAATCTTGCTTCAGATATGCAGTGGTCTGAGATGCACAGTTAACCTTGTTTCCTACTCTGTTTCCACATGATGATAGCCTGACAGCTGTTGGCAACTGTCTGTCACCTGAGCACTTTTTCTAATGAGACCTTGGACATTTAACCCCATTCTGACAATTGATTCTTAGAAACCCAGATTAGCCCAGCTCACTTTGTGTAGTTAGTCCTTTTGGTTAATACAGGAAGGCCAGAGCCTTAGCAAGACTCTCCTGTAGTAGTCTGAATAAGGATGGCCTCAATAGGCTCATGGATTTGAATGCTTGGTCACCAGGGAGTGGCACTATTAGGAGTGGTGGGGGAAGTGTATCACTGGGTGGGCTTTGGCATTTCTAATGCTCAAGCCAGGCCCAGAACCTCTCTCTAACTGCTGGCTGTCTTTCCCAATGTAGAACTCTCAGCTACCTCTCTGGTGCCATGTCTATAGGCTGCCATGCTTTTTACCATGCTAATAATGGGCTAAATCTCTAAAAGTGTAAGGCGCAATTAAATGCTTTCTCTTTAGAAGAGTTGCTATGATCACAGCGTCTCCTGACTTTCTGCTGTACTGAAACCACAGGTTAGAGAAACAGATGAAAGGCTTGTAGAAGCAAGTAGGTCATGTCACATCTTTTTCTCAAGGCAGAGCTAAGACTATATACTTGAATTACACAGCATATCTGTTCCCAAGTTCACTACTTAAAATGGTGTGTGAAGAGGGTGAAGTTGGAGGAGGAAAGAAAGGATAACATAGGATAGTAAAAATCACCCACTGGGTCCCCTCCGAATGCACATCCCTCTTCCTTCCTAGTGACCACTCCTGGGGACTCACTGTCTTGCTATTCATGCACAGGTCCTAGCATATCCACCAGCCAATCTAGTCATCAGTTCCCTGTGAATCACCCAATTACACACAACTTTATTTTCAATGTGTTCTTCCCTGGATTTTTACAACTGCACCTCTACAGGTCTCTCCCTGTCACTGAAGATTTTCCCCTGGGCTCCTTTAGATTCCTCTTCCTTGGCTATCACCCAGGGCTGGCTCAAAGGCTGTAATATGGAATTAATCTGTTGGAAAGTACCTATATACCCCACCAGAACCCAAACCCCTGTGTGGTGTTTTCCCTTTATGAACCTATGAGATCTGAGTTTTTTCTACACTGTATGTCAATCCCTAGGAGAACCCTGACCCATACTGATGCCATGATTTAAAACTGGGGACCACAAGGTTCCTATTTCTCCCCAGGGGAAAGCAATCAGG
Source organism: Mus caroli (assembly GCF_978045245.1). Taxonomy (NCBI): domain Eukaryota; kingdom Metazoa; phylum Chordata; class Mammalia; order Rodentia; family Muridae; genus Mus; species Mus caroli. The sequence continues at coordinate 57,954,635 of NW_028227267.1, forward strand.
TGAGGCAGTGATCAGTACTTATAACCATATTGGTCCCTCAGTGACAGGTGACCTCTAGAGAGGTCAGCCCGTCCGTGATACTCAGCAGCTTTGCACTCACAGAAGGGCTGAGGCCGCTTTCTTCATTGGTTGGCTGCATGGCTCATGAGGTTGTCATCAGCGCTGTGCAAGGGGTCTCAGAGTGGAATGAGAGGAGAAAGCAGCAGCAGAGATCTGGCTTCCAAAAACTTGGTAAGCACCCCACTGCTCCTGCTGACTGCTGTAATACTCCCCAGAGGCAATCAGCATGGGTCTTAACACACACACACACACACACACACACACACACACACACACAGAGGAACACGCACACACACACACACACACACACACACACTGCAGATAACCTCCTTGGGCTGGTGCACAGGGAATTATTTCCAATAGAAACAAAACTAGAAACTGAGCCATTTAAATATTTCCCTTGGTGAAGTGAACACGGTTATTCTGTAGGGAGTGAATCTGTTCCAATGTTAACCTTAGTGTTTGAGAGTTATTGCTATTTCAGCAAAGCATGCTCCAAGGATCATCTGTGACATTTGGTTACAGCTCAGCTCATGTTGAACTGTGTTTAAAACCCACCTGTCATGCTTGAGTCCTGTTAGTTTAACCAAGTACCTGCTCTATTCAATCATGTTAAAGACTGGGCAAATTTATCATAGTGCACAGCCTAGAAAAGGCTCAGTAGAAGTTTGCTTTGTTTTGAAGATCAGCCCAGTGTCTGCTGGACTTTGGTCAAACTAGTTTATCCAACAGAGCTGGCCTAAGCTTTTTGGTATTACAATACCCAACGACAACCCTGGCCGATAGTTTGGTGATTTGCCATAGATACTTAAATGTATTATTTACTAGAGCTTGCCTGTCCATAGAGGATCTGAGTAGATCTAGTATCATATCATCCCATGTTATCATGACTGACCATCACCCCACGCACTTCATTCCTTGGTGGCAGTCTTTTTGCTTCAATGACCCAGGTTTATGGTACACAACGATTTCCATTCGGTCCTCTGCAGGAGTTTATGTTCTTTCTCTCTCATACTGGGAGTGAGTTTGGGAGCAGTGAGTAGATTGGCTCTAATGAAAGGTCTCCAGTGGCAACAGGTAGTAATTCATGGCAAGGTAGCAGCTGGTCTTTACCTTCCACTTCCTGGCCTTAACGCATTATAAATCCTCACCCAAACCGGACTATTTCCCATAGCGAAGACTCTAATTCATATTGTACTTGCCTCTGTTCCTAAATGGCCTCAATTCTCAGTGGTTTACAAATTTTTAACCTTGACCCATTAGTGGTTTCTAAATTCAATAACTACATCAAATCAGCTTAAAGAGAGCCCATGAAACAGGATGAAAATCATCCCAGTCCTGACCTGTAGGAAAATACTGTTGTGTGTGTGTGTTTAATACTTATTTCTGTTGAGTATGTACAAGAGACCACAGACTGCATATCCCATTTATTAATTGTTGGTTGTAAAGCTGATGCTATTGTAGTCATGTTCAGAACGTCTTTATCTGTTGAAGAATATTCATAGTTTCTCCTCAATCAGATTCAAGGGATCAGGTTTAATACTGCGATGCTTGATCTATTTGGAGTCAAGTTTTGTGCTGTGAAGGATAAGGATCAAGGATCGCACTGTATTCGTCTACCAGGGTAGCTATCCAGTTTGACCAGCATCATCTGTTGAAGATACCACCTCTTCTCCAACATACGTGGTTGTCCTCTTTGTCAAAGATCAGGAGGTTGGAGCAATGTGGGTAACAACACAGAGACTTACAATCAGTCAACCTGTAGAGAATAAGAGATTGAAGAGTGCTCAGTCCTAAACGGGACATCGCTAACCCATGCTTGCTCCTCCCAAGGCTCAAGGAACACTGTGAGAGAGGGGGCCAAAAGTATGTAAGGGTGTGAGGTGGTGGATGACCACAAGAAGACAGCATTCTCCAGACATAAGAGTTGCATGTATGAACCCGCAGTGACTGTGACAGAATGTACAAGTCCTGGGTGAGCTCAAGTCAGATAAGATGGCGGCCCGGAGAGGAGAGGTAAGCATGTGGTTCCTCTCTTAGCCAAGGAACCATTGTCAACTGATAACAGCTGGGAGAAGAAAACTTTGTTTTCTTTAAGAGTGTAGCCCTATAAAGTAAGTCTTTTGTTATAGCTGAGTGGTTTATTATTTAATTTATTGCCCATTGAGTATTGATTTATTGTTTTTACAAAATAAAACTATTACTATCTGATTATTTTTATTTTTAAAATTTGTTTATTTATTTATTTACATACCAAATGCTGACCTCCCAATCCTCACCTCCCAGAATCCATCCCTTCCCCACACCTCCCACTTGTTAGTTACTTGTGATTATTAGTGTTTTCTTTTCTTTTCCTTTTTCTCAATTAACTTGACAGCTAGGGTCATCTGTGAAGGGGGAACCAGAGTTGAGGGCTGGAAAAAAATGTCTCCATCGGATTGGACTTTACAAGTCTGTGGGCATCTTTTAAGTTAATGATTGATGGGGGAGGGGGAAACGTCTAGTTTGGGCATTGACAATCCTGGCCAGGTGGTCCCAGGAAGTATAAGAAAGCAGGATTAGCAGGCGATGGAGATGGAGGACAGGCCAGTAAGTAGCACTTTCCCAGGACTTCTGCTTCAGGCCATGCCGTGCACTCCTGCCCTGCCCTCCCTCAGTGATAGGCTGTGACACGGAGGATATGCTGGGAGTGGAGTTATAAAAAGCATTTTCTTAATATTAAAAAGAAAGGAAGGAAGGAAGGAAGGAAGAAAAGAAAAGAAAAGAAAGAAAGGAAGAAAGAAAAAAGAAAGGAAGAAAGAAAGAGAGAGAGAGAGAGAGAGAGAGAAAGAGAGAGAGAGAGAGAGAGAGAGAGAGAGAGAGAGAGAGAGAGAGAGAGAGAGAGAGAAACACAGCAGCCTCCAAGAAATCTGAAACCCAGAAGGAGTCAGAAGTTAAGCTGTGTCTGCACAGTATGGCTTTTTTTTTTTTTTTTTTTTTCTGGCAGGTTCCCATCCGTTTAGGTCATTTCTGATGACTTCACTTTCCTGGTGACATCAGCTCCTAAACTCCTGAAGGTGAATTCATGTTCGATTGCTTCAGAGTGCTCAGCTCCGAGTTCCAAGCCGTTCCTGCTGATGTATGGGTAGAGCCTTTGTCTTTATGAGGCCACAGTCTGGCCAGTGAGTTGCCTTTGCACTGACCGTATCGCATTACCGTATGGATATTAAGTCAGCAACTGGCACAGCTCAGCTCAGAGATGAAATGTTCTCACTGCAAGCAAAACCGCAAAACTGCCTCGCAGTCTCCTCACCTGCACCCCAGGTTCAGAATAAAGGAGCGACGGGATGGCTGAGCTCTGTCTTCATTTGTTCTGTTTCTGGGCAATGTCTCCTTTGCCTTGCCAGGACCTGAATGCTGGTAGAAACATTGGCATAATTTTCAGCCCATTATAACCACAAACTACTGAAAATGTCTAGTCACTGATGACACAAATGAAATAAAGGACGTTGCAATTATTTTGTTTCGCCTTGTCCTAAAGTATAATGTCTGCAGACTCAAGGAACTGGTTTCCCTCTAACACTAGGTCCTAGTGTCTGACTTTCAAATGCCAGGACAGAGCAGGCTGCACACAAAAGTAGCTAGCCTTGCTTGTGCTGCGAGGTATGTGCTCTGACAAAGTGCTGGGCTTTGTGCTTGCTTAGCACTGTCTGGTGCCCAGGGGCCTCTGACCAGGTAGGGTGGCTGCACAAGTATCTCTAAAATTGCCCTGACACCGGTGCCATGCGAGTCTACTCTGTGCTGTCACTACTCTTCTTTGATTATTCTGATACCTATCTGTGTCACCAGATACAGAACGCCGTCATGTCTCTCCAGTCCCAATTGACCCCCCTGTGCCCCCAACTCCTAGAGAGAGGATACTGCTTCTCTGGTGGAACATAGACGAAATAAGGCAGAAGAATTTGGGAGCCTGTCTGTGGAGAGCAGAGTCCCTGTACTATGGTCTGGATCCTGGGTACCCCTCTCTTTTGATGAATGGGTCCGGGCAGTCAACTAGAGCTTCTGGGGCAAGCACACATTGTCAATCATGTCTGTAAATTTAATGCTGAGATTGTTAAGAGTAGATACTGATGCTTAAACTGGCCAGTGGAACAGTCTCTGTGCTTCTCCACCCCACCCGAAGGAGAGAAAGGAAAGAGCTGAGCGGGCAACCATCCCATGCGGAATAGCGTAGTCAGCAGCTGTGGGCACCTCGCCTCAGTTTGGGGTCAGTCTACAGACTAAAGGACTCCGAAAAGTTTTCTTTGGCCCTTTACAAAAGAAGTATGAGGTTCCTGTTTTATTGAGGAAATAAATTTCCTAGGTGATTTGCAGTTTTTAAATGGGAGGAGGCAAGGTTTTCCAAGTTATAAATTTGTTTTAGATGGGGTGGGGGCATGGGAGCCTGGAGTGGCTACGTCAGACTGTTCTCATTCAGTTTACTTGGGATATGCCAAGATACTAGAAATTTTCAAAGGTACAGTATGAAGTCTGCCAATTGTCATTGTCTTCCTGTTGGATGCCAAGAAGGTAGAAATGTTAGGGAAGGGCTCTCTGTTGATACTGTCTCATGGAGATGCTGAGATGCTATTTGTTCATTCTTGTAGAGAAAGGGAGTAAAAATGCACCAGAAAGGATACAGGGGCTGGGCATGGTGGTGTACGCTTTTAATCCCAGCACCCCAGAGGCAGAGGCAGGTGGATCTCTGTGAGTTCGAGGCCATCTTGGTCTCTCAAGAACCAAAACTAACCAAAGAACAAGAAAAAAAGAATACAGAAAAACACTTTGAATCCTCATCCTGAAATAAATGAGAAGGAAAATTCTCTGTCTCTCTGTCTCTCTGTCTGTCTCTCTCTCTGTCTCTCTCTCTCTCTCTCTCTCTCTCTCTCTCTCTCTCTCTGTCTCTCTCTGTTATGTCATATATGAGGTACATGCTGTGTGTTTAGCCTGTCTCTCATGTTGGTGTGTGTGACATAAACAAGTATAGAAGCCCGAGAAAGATTTCCAGCATCTTCTATCATTCTCCCTCAAGGTGGGGTCTATTATTGAACCTGAAGCTTGCTGTCCCAGCGGGGCTGCTGGGCAGAGGAGTTGATGTATCCTCTGTCTCCACTCTCCCATTGTTGCTATTATGGGCATGTACAGGCCTGCCTGGCTTTTGTGTGTGCCAAGGATCAAATTCAGGTCCTCATACTTGCACAGAAAATACATCTACCCACCCAGGAGTTTGTCCAGCCCTCAAAATTCTTTTCTTTGATCCCCATATTGAACTTCTCTCTTCTGGTAGTACATCTGTCCCATAGGCAAATACACAGTCCATTTCCTCTCATGAAGAGACAGAACTCACCACACCCTGTTTCTGCAAACGACTCAATAAACACAGGGAGAGAGCCACCATACCAGGCTGGAAAAATGTGAGGAACCCTATCCTCCTCCAAGTGACATGTCTCATGTGGGCTCATGCATGTGTACCCTCACAGAAAGAAGAATACTGAATGAGCCCTGTCTTGCCCTCATGGACCCTGCTAGAGTGTCCCTGGACCCTGGGAAGGGTACTCCATTTCCATTTGGAAGTCATTTGGTTTTGCAGATGAAAGTGAGAGGGTTGTTGTTGTTGTTGTTGTTGTTCACTTGTTTGTCTGTTTCCTTTTTGAGATGGGATCTGGTTGTGATGTCCAGGCTGATCTCAATCTTTTGAGCTCAAATAGTACTTCTATCTTAGCTTCCACAGTGGCTGAGACTATAGGCACAAACTGGAACAGCCTGATCAAGTTAGTTCATGTGGATACACTGTTATTACATTAATGATGGTATAAGTGGCTTTGGGTCTATTCTGTTTTCTTCAGACTTCTGGGGTGTTGGTAAATACACCTTTTCTTATGTTTGCTGGATACTTTTCATCCAGGTGGGATGTGAAGCCACCAAATAGTCATGTATCTTTCTCCTCCACTTTGAGAGTAGAGGTTGATTTTAGGTATCTAGTGCCTCATCAACTCTCCCCACTTGCCAACCAGCCCCCAATGAAGCATCTCCTGATTAGTCCTGGGCCAGGCTCAGAACCAGCAGTGCCATCACACCTTGTGCAGCTTGCATGGGTAGAGACTGCAGGTAGAGAGAGAAGGAGGCTGTCCTCAAAAGACTGATGTATACCGGTATACCCACCAAAGGGACTTTTTATCCTAGCTCTGCCTTGTGACACCAGGGAAGTAATAAATTCATGAAAGGTGTTTGCTATCCATCCTAAGACCTAGCTTTGAAGGGGAACATTTTTACCTGATATCTTGTAATCACTGGGATGATAAAGATATTCTCAGGGTGCTGTTCTTAGAGCAGTTTATCCAAATGAGAGGCCAACTGAGGCACCCTTGATACGTGTCACAGACCTGCCTGGATTGCACCATCCTACCAGCTTTCTTTGGGTGTCCCATCTAGATGGAGATCAGAAACACCCTATCATGTGACATCCCTACCTACTCCAGTACAGAGATCACCATCACAGCAGGAGGTCTTATTAGTCCCGATGGCTAGCCAATAGGACACCATTGTTCTTGGGCTTTAGTGTTCAGAACAGGGCCTGACAAGGGCAGGACTCTGGGAGGCTGTATGAATTGTTCAAGTCATCTAAAAGCAGGCGGTGCAAAACAACCCCTGGACACAAAAGTGGAGTCTAGTGATAGAGTAAGTTTTTGTAATTTTAGGATGTAGGCTTAGATTTTTAAAAACCTATTTTTTAATTGCGTATTTATTTCATTTACATTTCCAATGCTATCCCAAAAGTCCCCTACACACTCCCCCACCCACTCCCTCACCCACCCACTCCCACTTCTTGGCCCTGTCGTTCCCCTGTACTGAGGCATATAAAGTTTGCATGAGCAATGGGCCTCTCTTTCCACTGATGGCCGACTAGGCCATCTTCTGATTCATATGCAGCTAGAGACACGAGCTGGGGGGGGTACTGGTTAGTTCATATTGTTGTTCCACCTATAGAATTGCAGATTGCTTTAGCTCCTTGGGTACTTTCTCTAGCTCCTCCACTGGGGGCCCTGTGATCCATCCAATAGCTGACTGTGAGCATCCACTTCTGTGTTTGCTAGGCCCCGGCATAGTCTCACAAGAGACAGCTATATCTGGGTCCTTTCAGCAAAATCTTGCTAGGGTGTGCAATGGTGTCAGCGTTTGGAAGCTGATTATGGGATGGATCTCCGGATATGGCAGTCTCTAGATGGTCCATCCTTTCGTCTCAGTTCCAAACTTTGTCTCTGTAACTCCTTCCATGGGTGTTTTGTTCCCAATTCTAAGAAGGGGCAAAGTGTCCACACTTTGGTCTTCATTCTTCTTGAGTTTCATGAGTAAAAACCTATTTTTAACAAGAGATCTTAAATGCTTTAACGTTCTTTCTCACTCACGACTCACCAGAAATAGTGAAAAGAAAAGGCTAATAGAATAAAGGAGGATGTGGACCTAGAAATGGTTCTTTGTAGTAGATCGAATCTGTGTTCTCAGGGTATCAGCAGTTTAGTTTACACGAATTAGCACCAGCAGCTTAATCTATTCACAAACACCATTCACAAATCAGCATGGTCAGGTCTCAAAAACATTATTCATAAATCAGCGACAGCAGGTCTCTCAAACACCATTCATGAATCAGCAACAGCAGATCCATCCAGAAGAAACCTCAAGGCTCTGCCAATTGGCCCAAGTCTGAAACAGCAGCAAGAAGCTGCCAGAACATCATCAAAAGTTTTTTTGGTGCATTTTTCTCTCTGAAGTCATGCCAAATGATGACTAACAAAGAACGGTAAGACATACCAATACCACCCGGAATCAGCTGTGAAGACCAGTATCAGCAAAGCTGAATAAAACCAGCAAAGAATGGCAAGGCATACCGATACCATCTAGTTTCATCCACTCTCCGTTGGGCTATATTTATATCCTTTCTAAACATCATATGTTATCTCAAGCATCCACTCTAGCAAACTAGCATATGCCTTTTTTCCAGGCTGCCTCCGGAAAACCATCACGTGTCTGTTCTTAGCAAAACATCCGCCCACATGTCTGCTTCGGCAAAAACATCCTCTCATAAGACAGTTTCCATAAAAACATCACATGACACAACTGAATCTCCAAAGAAACCAGAAATTTTCACTTCACTGGGGGTTATAAAAGATGCAGCTCTTTCAAAGAATTTGTCTTGGTCTATAGCTAGTCCTAGATACACAGTGGGCTATGTCCCATTGAGCCTATTTTAAGTTGAAACTATCATGTTAAATCTTCATTGGATCTGCCTAACTTGCCAAACACCAGACTTGCTATGTGTCACAGGCTTGCTTAACTTAGTCACACAGTAAAATGCAGTTAGTGTCTTGGCTATTTCTCTTTGTTACTGTGGCTTGCTATTTCTATTCAGCCTCACATGAAAGATGTATATGACTGAAAATGAATGTGTATAAGATTCACACTCTAAAAAAGTATAAACTTGCAGGGTAGGGTGTCTAGCTGAGCTGGCAGAGTATTTTCCAAGCATGCATAAAGCTCCGAGCTTGATCATCAGCCTGACATAAACCAGGGATGGTGGATCATGCCTCTAGTCCAGTTGGTCAGGAAGTGGAGACAGGAAAGTCAATGTTTAGGTCATAGTGAGTTCAATGCTAGCCTGGGTTATTTGAGACCCTGTCTCTAAAAAAGGGATCAGGGGGAGTTGATCTCTCTTTCTCTCATGTGTATGTATGTATGTGTGTGAGTATGCTGTGGTGTGTGTGTCTGTGTGTGTCTGTGTGTCTTGTGTGTGTAAGCCAGAAGTACATATTGAGTGTTGTTTCTCAGAAGATCACTTGCTCACTTTATATTTTGAGATAGTCTCTAATCGAGATCTAGGATTCATCAGGATGCTAGGCTTGCTGGCCAGTGAGCTGTGGAGGCCTCTCTGTCTCTGACTCCTTGGCCCTGGATCAGACGTCATTCCTCAGGAGATATCCATCTTGCTTTTTTTGAAGCAGTATCTATCACTGGGACACAAGTTTGGGCAATTGGGTGAGGCTGACTGACCAGAATATCTGCCAGAGATATGCCTGTCTCTGCATCTCTAGTTGTGGGGTTAAAAACGTGAGCTCCTCTTCCTGGCTTTTGTTTTTGTGCAGGTGCTGGAAGGGTCAAAGTCAGGTCTTCATGTTTGGATGGCAAGACTGTAACTGAACTCTCTCTCTAGCCTCCTCTTTTGCTCATATGAAAACTGAGTTTTAAGACTTCTCTATGTATTCTGGTTGTTAATTCCATATCAAATACAGGGTGTATTTTTTTTTTATTTATTTATTATTTATTTATTTTACTACTCTATGGGTTATCTTTTTAGATTGGATTTATAAACCACTTAATTCTCTACTATTTGGCAGGCAAGACTAGATCATGGATTATGAAAATTTTAACTGTGAATGAAATCACCATCTGCACAGTACTCTTGATTTCATGTAAATTATAAAATTGCCCAGTCTGGCTGCTAGGGACAGTCATTTTTTTTCTGTTCTGCATCTCTAGTTGTGGGGTTAAAAACGTGTGCTCCTCTTCCTGGCTTTTGTTTTTGTGCAGGTGCTGGAAGGGTCAAATGGTATGAATTCTATGTCTTATTCTTTGTAATTCTTGAAGATGGAGCTTCCTCTGACAGTTCCTAAACTCTTAAGATCTAAGCCTCAAGGTGACCTTGCACAGAGACTGACCACTCTTTAGCTCCTTTACATCCTACCAACTTCCGTCTTTGTCTTTCCAGACTCTTATCTCCCTCTCTTTATCACATAGAGCCAGAGGGTTTTTGTTGTTGTTGTTTTTGTTTTTGTTTTTAATTAATCAATTCTGTTTTGATAATTATCCAAAAGCATGTTTGTGCCATTAAACATTTTTATTATTTTATTCAGCTTAAAATTTTTATTTTGTAGGAGGTGTGGTATGATTATTGGAAGAAGAAACCCTAAAGCTTTTGATTACAGCTAATTCTTTCTTTTCCCAGGTGAGTGGGTCCAGTGGATGCTTAGGCACAGTTTGCATGACTTCTAAACTAAGATGTGGGCCAATCATCACATGAAACCTGTGGAGACCCACGCGTATCAGAAAAGGAGCCAGCCTTGAAGATCTGAATAAGAAGGGAATGGCTACTGTTGAGGAGAAAGACGCCCAAGAATCACGCCGGATGCTTCCATCACTTTCTTATTTGGTTCTCATCAGCTCAGTGAAGCATTGTTTCAAGAGGGACTTTGACTTTTGTTGTAAATGATTTTTATTAAAAATTTTGCAAAAATACAGGGTCTCTTTCATCAGGAGGGATTGAAATCTAAATTATTCCCATTAACATAACTATTTAAGCAACCCAGACTGGTGAAGCTTGGAAATAACCAGACTGACTACCCAGGTCCATGCTAGTCAGGATTGAGCTCAATGAGCCAATGAAAATGAGAAGCAAGATCAGCTGAGAGATCAGAGACATAATTACAGTGGAAAGCACAGAAGAGGACCAACAGGACTCTGGGATGACTGATATATCAGGGACCAGCAGAGATAAGGAATGACTAAAGCCAACTGAACGAATCGGAGTTCCCTGGACTGCTCTAACCCGGGCCAGACCACAGTGTCCTGCTTCCTGCCATGCAAGCAACAGTGGACATCCAGGCCCGCAGCTGGGCACTGAATTCAAATTTACAATAAGTCAGTAAGTTCTGGGAGTCCACATCTATTCTAGCACTTCAAAAGAATGCTTCATGTGGTCCTAGTCATTTGGGGTTTAGAATAGCAACTTGGGTTAGGACAGTTATATTGGGTGTAGCTAAATAGCTACTGGACACTTGGCTTTGACATTCCACATTTCAAATTCCTTTTCATCTATGTAACTACCCTAGCCTATATTTTTGTTGGCCTACTAGTAATAAAAAGGGCGTCTATTAAGCTGAGTCAAATTCATGGTATTATTTAATTGAGTGTATTTTATGTAGAAGGAGAAAGGTTTGTCTATCCAGAATAGATTATAGATCTTAGGTACAGACACTACGGAAAAAAATACTTCAAATGTGTTGACAGGGTCACATCATGGCCCTTTGAAACCAACTTAAACCCTACCTGCTCTAGCAACAGTATCTCCACTGGTCTTCCCTGTAACTGTACAGTTTATCCTCACTACATCCTATGCACATGACATTTCTATTGCTGGTTCCATGTTTCTTTTAAGGAGCAATTCTCAATTGTGCCTGTGTCTTAGGGTTTCTCTACCAGCACCACATATTGAATATTTAAAACATATTTTTTCTTCCTTTTTCCTTCCTCCTTCCTCTCCCATCCCTGCTTATTATCTTCCTTTGCTGGCTAGTTTTACAACAACTTGACACAAGCTAGAGTCATTGAGGAAGAGGCTCCTCAGTTGAGTAAACTCACCTACTATCTTGGCCTGTGGGCAAGCCTGTGGTGTGGTACATTTTTTGATTGACAGTTGATGTGGGAGGACCCTGCACACTGTGGGCAGTGCTTCTCCTGTACTGGTGGTACTGGGTGCTGTACGAAAGCAGGCTGAGGAATCTGTGAGGAGCAAGTCAGCAAGCAGCACCTCTCCATGGCCTCTGAATCAGTTCCTGTCTTCAGGTTCCTGCCTTAAGTTCCTGCCTTGACATCCCTGGCTGATGGATTTATCCATTATAAGATGAAGTTAACCTTTTCCAGGTTGCTTTTTGGCATTGATGTCTACCACAGGGGATGTGCTATTGAAGGGTGTTGAGACTCTGGTCCCTCCCTGTCTCTCTGTTTGCTTCCTGGATGCCACAAGGTATGCAGGCTTCCTCTATGATGCACACTCACCATGACATACTATGTCATTACATGACCAAGGCAACAGGCCAAATGATCATGGCCCAAAACTTTGAAGACTCTGAGACAAAACAAAACAAAACAAACAAACCAAGAACAAAACAAACAAAATTCCCCAAAACAACAATAGCAAAAACCCTCTTTTCATCTTTTAAAGTTGTTAATCTCAGGTATTTTGTCACTATGTCAAAAAGCTGATTAATACAGTGATAGAGACAATAGATGTAAGACAACAATAACACACAAATATCTACTAACTTACTCTGCATGGTCATCTGATTATAATAAATGCCAAACCCATGAGAAAACACCCAGAGAGTGAAAACTCTGTATGGCATGGCCAGGGAGGCCAGCCATGGCTACCTTAGTGCCAAGCAGCAAGATTCATTGAGAACTGGGGCCATTCTAGGTTAGTTTAGAGACGAGATGGGCCCAACCCTGGAAGTTCTATTCTTGGACTCTTCCATCTGGGGAGATCTATCTTGGGAAAGTTCCTGGCCTTTGCTGATCCAGCAAAGGTCGCGCTTCCTTTGCCCTCAGTGCTCTGCTTGTACTCTCCACCCAGCCAAAATTCATGGTGAATTCAGAAGGCTCGTAGAGCTACGAGGATTCTTTGCTGCCGTTTTTCTTGTGTGTGTTGATGAAGTGGATGGCGGAGAGGAGGCATGAGATCTGTGACTGAGTCTATTTCAAGTCCCACAAGTGCCGGGTTCAGAGGGTGAAGATAGGGAATGAGGGGAGCTAGGAGGTCATGGTGGGGTGGCAGCCAGTGTATGGCATTTACTTTACAAACACCCAGGAGATGATTGAATAGCTTTTTATGAACACACATGCCACACAGTAATAACCTTTCTTCATGCCCCAAATGCATTGATGATTTCAATGTAAGACAATTGGAAAACTATATCTGTACATGAGGAAAATTTAAAAATAGAATTTACCACAAGAAAGCAGTTATAAGGCTGTCACAAACCCCTGAAGCCAGAAAAGAGATGATTAATGAAATAAATAACATAAAATATAATTTCTTTAGAATGTCGTAAAGTTAAAAGGTAGAGAATCTTATGGGAAACTAGAAACTTTCAACACAGGCCCCCTTAAATATCATATTATAATAAATGTTTGTGTTTAAATTAAAATTTAAACGTGTAAATTTGAGACATACATTTACACGCAGTTGTAGGAAATGGTAGTTTGAGAACCACGTAAGCTTTGTCAGTTCCCATGGTAAGGCCTTAGAATATGGTCATAGTCATGACATTGACACAACCTGCTGATCGTGTTCCAATTTCCCAGTGTCACCTCAGCTTCAGGGACTCCTCAGTGCATCAGTGGGAGTGTGCATTCACATATGCACCATCGCAGTCAGGACACAGACTGATCCTTTCCCACAAGACTTTCAAGTTACCTTGAAATCACTTTGTAATCCTGTCTGCTTTCAGTCCAGCCTCTTCCCTCACCGTTGGCTTCTGCCAGTCCCTAACTTCTCCATTTCTGTGACTTGTTAGTACAAGAATCGTTACAAATATAAAATCACAAAACTGGAAACCTTTTGGAATTCTCCAGGTCACTCTACCCAATTCTCTGCAGATCCATTTAGAACGGTGTATTAACCAGTAATCTGTTTATTGGGGGTGTGTGTGTGTGTGTTTTGGTGATTGGTATAGAAGGTCATAGACACAGCACTGTTTAGTGTCCAAAAACACTTGGAAACAAACTAATTGATCGTTAGGATAGGGCTTTCACGAATAATTATGGAAATCCACGGAAGAAAGCACCAGGCAGCCATTACAATAGTTGGATGTTTATGAAATGGGTGGAAGAGGCTTTGAGCCAGGCAAGTGCAGAACCACAGAGGACGAACCCAACAAAGCAACATTTTAGATAAACACTCTGTTTGTTAAATAGATAAATGCACACACAAAAGAATCTGCTTAGTAACTGGGCTACGAATGTAGGAAACTCTCTTCCATGGTGATGCGTGCACCCATCATTAATAATGAGAGGAGGAGCCTTCTTGGGAACACCCGTGGTGTCTGAATGCGGTTTGGTTTTATGACTGGTAATGAAGGTGCTACTGGTGCCAGAGACGCTGCTGACGCTCTACGGGACAGCAAATAATTATCTACCCCTACTGGTTTAGAAGGTCTTGGTTAAAAGTTTCAACCTGTCCTCCCCGGAATGGTGGCACACACTAGCACAGTTTGCTTCCTAGCATCACCTTCTGACGGGCAGCATGTGAGCTATAAACTCAGGCGCCAGCTGCCAGGGAAAGGCTCATCAAACAAGAAGCTCTCATCAGCTTCCTTTGACCAAATCCGTCATTCTGCTGGTTGGAAAACACTAGCTATCTCTTAGCAAAAGCCTCATCTGTATTGGAATATGTGTTTTGGTTATAACAAATCATGTGCTTCTACAAATGGAAAAAGAACCCTAAACGGCAACAGATGTGACTTAGTGCTGACTTAAGAAGGTGGCAAGGACTCCTGTAGGACAAGCCATCCTGCATATTTTCCGCTCTGCTCAGCCTTTAGACCAAAACGTTTGCAAATTGAAAGTAATGGCCACTGCTGTACTTGTTAGGATAAACCAGAAAAACAGGCTCTGGCTTAATGCTTCTATCATCGAGCCATAATTAGCTGTGGTGCTTGGACCTTCCAAGACCTACAGTAAGATAAATAATATTTATGGTTTCCTCAATGTATCAAATCAATGCTTATAAAATGCAGTGTCCTCTGAATTGCCGTGTGTGTCAGTGTGTCCACCGCACTGACCACCGCTCACTCTGGGCCTCTGGTAGGAACGTTGGAGACTGACTCTCACCACAGATGTCAAAGTGTTTAGCAATGTCTCAGGCCTCTGCCGATTCCCAACCAGGCCCTTACCCACTGCTTAATAAGGCAGTGTGAGCTCTGAGTGGAATTGAGGAAGGGTGGCATTAAATGAACTGAGGTACTGAGAATCAAGGGAGTGGGGACACAGAGGAGTTCACGGGAGGTCAGTGAAGTGCTGTGAGATGCCGGCGCTTTCCATCTGCAGAAAATGATCTTTCCAAAAATCATGCCTTAGGAGAACTTGCTAAAATCTCATCAGCTTAGAAGAGAACAAAGTTGTGCAGAAAAAAAAAATCAAGCATCCCCCTAAGGAATGTCTCAAAGACATAGAATGAATAATGGACCAGATAGCAACCACAGACAGACAGAGCCAGCCTCAGTCTCCATATTAGTAAATAGAGGAAACATTCAAATCCCAAACTCCAGGAAACAAGATGTATTTCAGAATTCAGGATTCTCAATATGTTAGGAATGTCATAGAGTGGATGATTGTTACACAGTGAAACCTGTGTCTAGGTTGGAGGTGTGCAAGAGCACAGATGAGGGATTGCATATTCATTAATAACCTCAAAGCAGCATTGTAAGAATAATGGTACAACCAATAAGTTGTGCTCAGTACTAGCATACTACGTGTTAGCAATAACAGTGGCTATTATTATTATGGACTTTTCTTTTACTTTGTGCGTGCGTGCGTGCGTGTGTGTGTGTGTGTGTGTGTGTGTGTGTGTGAGAGAGAGAGAGAGAGAGAGAGAGAGAGAGAGAGAGACAGAGAGAGACAGAGAGAGACAGAGAGACGAGACAGAGAGGGGTATGCATATACTTGAGAGCTTGCACATTCTGGGAAGCCAAAGGAAGATGTCCAATGTCTTACTCCATCCCTCGATGCCCTTTTCCTTTGAGACAGGGGCCCTTAATTGAATTTGTCTCTAAGTTAGCAGCCAGTCTCAGGGACCCCCTGTATCCATTCCTCATGGCACCAGGGTCACAGCTATGTACAGGATCATGTATGTGATTTTTATGTGTGTGCTGGGAATCCACCTGAAGTCCTCATGTCTGTGCAGCAAGCACTCTTACCACGACTGCTTCTTTAGCCACAGGTCTTTATTATAAAAAATAGTAAAGCTATAATGATAGCCACAACATCTAAGTACTGGGATACATCTGACCTGGCCCCCTTTCCCACATCTTTTGTTTGATTTTTCCTTCCCTCTCTCCATCATGTAAGGATTTGAGCATAAATAGTCCTCGCACAGTAAAAAGCCACAGGAGTACACATATTTAGCCGGATTAAGTTGCTGGATGGGCTGTTAAGCTTCATCTTCCCTGTAGAAGGATTTTCCTTTAAAAAGATAAAATCCTAAACAGACACAGAAATGTTGAGTCAAGCAGTCAGCATCTTCCTCCCTGTACATGTCTGCAGTCATCTCTCTCAGCAGCCCTACATTCTAACCACAGTGATTCCAATGACTGGAAATCCAAACGCCTACAGCACGGCCTGAGTCACAGGCTCCAGTTGTCCCAGCATGGAGTCCAGGCCAAAGTCACGGTAAAGTGGCACAAAGAAAACCCAGACACAGCACAACATGAAACAAAACATAAAAAAATTCAGCGAGCCAGTGCCCAGTGCCTCTGCAGCCCCTGCTTGCTATTTCTGTGTCTCTCCCCAGACTCCATTGGCTACTCTAAATCTTAGGCTTTCCCCCTATCTCTTTATCTTTTTTTTTTTTTATTCATGTCAGCTGTTCAGACGCCTGCTTCTTAGTGTTCTGAGCCATCCATTGGAGACATTTCCAAAGGAGGAAGGCAACAAACTGCATCCGTACAGTCTCTTTACATCCACTTCCAAACTTAAGCATTTACTTTTTCATTCAACAAGTTCTACCTGTGCCTCAGGCAGGAGCCATACTCCTGCATTTTCTTGCCTCATCTGACCCAGGACTCTCAATATGAAAGAGTAAGACAATGGTCCTTCTCAAAGATCAAGTCCTACAGAAGTGTCCTCCTGAGCATTACCTTGGCAGATCTCAGGACACAGAACCTAAAAGCATTTAAAAGCATGACTAAGGAATTCAAGGACTGAAAAGGGGGAAAACTCAGTTCCCACTTGAAGTCTAAGAAAACACAGAAAGCAGAGGCTGAGTGAGTACTTGATTAGCATGCAAAATCCTGGGGTCTGATCTTTACTACTAAAGAAGAAAGAAAGAAAGAAAGGGAGAAAGAAAGGAAGAAAGAAAGAGAGAGAGAAAGAAAGAAAGAAGGAAAGAAAGAAAGTGAGGAAGAAAGAAAGAAAGAAAGAGAGAAAGAAAGAAAGAAAGAAAGAAGGAGGAAGAAAGAAAGAAAGGGAGAAAGAAAGGAAGACAGGAAGAAAGAAAGAAAGAAAGAAAGAAAGAAAGAAAGGAAGACAGGAAGAAAGAAAGAGAGAAAGGAATAGAAAAGAGAGACATAGACAGAAACAGAGACAGAGACAGAGGTAGTGTGGTGGTTTGAGTAAGCACGGTCCATGGAAGTGGCACTATTCGCAGATGTAGCTTTGTTAAAGGAACTATATCAGTGTAGCGACAGGGCTTTGAAGTCCCATATAGATGCTCAAGCCTGCCCAATGTGACACAGTTCATTCCTGGCTGCTTTTACATCAAGATGTAGAACTGTCAGCTCCTCCAGCACTGTCTGCCTGGATGCTGCCTTGTTTCCCAGTATGGTGATAATGGACTGAACCTCTGAAGCTATAAGCCAGCCCCAATTACATATTTTACTTTATAAGACTTACCTTAGTCATGGTGTCCCTTCACAGCAATGAAACCCTAACTAAGACAGAAAGAAAGATTGGATGTTTGCATACACTTGTAATATAGCAGCATCTGAGAGGCTGAGGCAGGAGGATTGTTGTGAGTTCAAGTCCAGCTTTGGTTACATAGTGAGATCTATTTCAAAAATGAAAGAAAAAAGAGAAAGTAAAAAAAAAATATCACTGCTAATTGTTCTTACATGAAGGTACTTTGCTCTATAGCAGACGTCTTGAAAGCAGGTCCCACAGTTCATAGGTGTTTGGGAAAACACAAAGTGATTTCCTGCTAAACCTAGCTTGTGAAACTTAGCTTTGAGCAAAATCAAGTACAGATCATTAACATAGAATCCCTCACAACTTTTATTTTATTTTTTTTTTTTTAAATATTTTTATTACATATTTTCCTCAATTACATTTCCAATACTATCCCAAGAGTCCCCCATAGCGCCCCCCACTTCCCTACCCACCCATTCCCATTCTTTTGGCCCTGGCATTCCCCTATATTGGGGCATATAAAGTTTGCAAGTCCAATGGGCCTCTCTTTCCATTGATGGCCGACTAGGCCATCTTTCGATACATATGCAGCTAGAGACAAGAGCTCCAGGGTTCTGGTTAGTACATCATGTTGTTCCAACAATAGGGTTGCAGATCCCTTTAGCTCCTTGGGTACTTTCTCTAGCTTCTCCATTGGGAGCCCTGTGATACATCCAATAGCTGACTGTGAACATCCACTCCTGTGTTTGCTAGGCCCCGGCATCGTCTCACAAGAGACAGCTATATTTGGGTCCTTTCAGCAAAATCTTGCTAGTGTATGCAATGGTGTCAGCGTTTAGAAGCTGATTATGGGACGGATCCCTGGATACAGCAGTCTCTAAATGGTCCATCCTTTCATCACAGCTACGAACTTTGTCTCTGTAACTCCTTCCCTGGGTGTTTTGTTCCCAATTCTAAGAAGGTGCACAGTGTCCACACTTTGGTCTTCATTCTTCTTGAGTTTCATGCGTTTATCAAATTGTATCTTATATCTTGGGTATCCTAAGTTTTGGGCTAATATCCAATTATCAATGAATACATATTGTGTGAGTTCTTTTGTGATTGTGTTACTTCACTCAAGATGATGCCCTCCAGGTCCATCCATTTGGCTAGGAATTTCATAAATTCATTCTTTTTAATAGCTGAGTAGTACTCCATTGTGTAAATGTACCATAATTTCTGTATCCATTCCTCTGTTGAGGGACATCTGGGTTCTTTCCAGCTTCTGGCTATTATAAATAGGGCTGCTATGAACATAGTGGAGCATGTGTCCTTTTTACCGGTTGGGACATCTTCTGGATATATGCCCAGGAGAGGTATTGCTGGATCCTCCGGTAGTACTATGTCCAATTTTCTGAGGAACCGCCAGACTGATTTCCAGAGTGGTTGTACAAGCTTGCAATCCCACCAACAATGGAGGAGTGTTCCTCTTTCTCCACATCCTCGCCAGCATCTGCTGTCACCTGAATTTTTGATCTTAGCCATTCTGACTGGTGTGAGGTGGAATCTCAGGGTTGTTTTGATTTGCATTTCCCTGATGATTAAGGATGTTGAACATTTTTTCAGGTGCTTCTCTGCCATTCGGTATTCCTCAGGTGAGAATTCTTTGTTCAGTTCTGAGCCCCATTTTTTAATGGGGTTATTTGACTTTCTGGAGTCCACCTTCTTGAGTTCTTTATATATATTGGATATTAGTCCCTTATCTGATTTAGGATAGGTGAAGATCCTTTCCCAATCTGTTGGTGGTTTTTTTGTCTTATTGATGGTGTCTTTAGCCTTGCAGAAGCTTTGTAGTTTCATGAGGTCCCACTTGTCAATTCTCGATCTTACAGCACAAGCCATTACTGTTCTATTCAGGAATTTTTCCCCTGTGCCCATATCTTCAAGGCTTTTCCCCACTTTCTCCTCTATAAGTTTCAGTGTCTCTGGTTTTATGTGAACCTCACAACTTTTAATATGTTAATTTGCTTTATGAATCTTCAAGAAGGATCTGAGTTTAGGGAAACCCTCAGGACTATTTGAACACGGAAAATCTTTCACTTGCCAAAAAAATACAGTATCCCATGGGACAACAACATGTGAAGTATTGGATGTTCTCTTAGAAGGTTGCTTGTTTTAACCTGGTTTTCTTCCAGGAAAACTATGAAGTCAGTGTGCTCATGGGCAGCCTTAATTATGCCTTCTTCCTTCCTCCTTGTTAAGAGCAAAAAAGTAGGTACCTAATCCCATGCTGACCAAAGTCATGGATGGGCTAGAACTGAGAAGCATAGACAAGTCTGGTAGTTAGAAGGAACCAAAGACCCCCTGAAGCCAGAGGGCAGGCCCTGGAGCATATCAGTCAAGTGTAGTCCTGAGAGTGTAGGAGGGAGGGTGAACTAGGTGAAGAATGAGGAGGTGAGAGGTTGCATGGTGTGGTGTGGAGAGAGAAGGGGGTCATGGGTCACCAGAGCAAGGCTAACTCTTTATTTGCTCTAGAGGGGTTCACTGGTAACCCCTCTTAGACAACATTGCCTAGAATCTTCCAACTGACTTGCACCAACCATGCCCAGCTGAGTGTTCTGAGATGTTCTTCATCTTGCTAAAGTGACTTTTTACGAAAATTCTCTCATGAAGTGGCCATGAAATAATTTGTTGTGGGTGTCAGCACAACATGATAACTGTATTGAAGGGTCACAACATTAGGAAGGTGAAGAGCCACTGCCTTAGGCAACCACTTGTAAATGAGCTGTGCTGTCAACACCGACTGGCAAGGTGTCTACAGTGTCAAGTCTTCCTGAGCAGTGGCAGGCTTCAGCCATATCAGCTTCACTAAGCATATCTGATTTCACTTGAAGTTGTGACCACAGCAGTCTCAAGATTTCTATTCACACTCTCACAATCAAGCACAGGCCTCAGAGATGCCGAAAGAGGACAATGAGATCATAGGACTTAAGAAAGCATTACAAACAGTCTGTTGCCAAGAGTCAGTACAGATGGAGAGGCAGAGTGGGCAGTGGGACATGGAGTTAAAGGTGGTGAGTCCGGGACAAAGGGTCCAGGAGGAGGCTTCAATGAAGGCAGTGTCTGTGACAGGGAGAGTCACACTATGAGCTGAGTGAGCCCTTGGGAGTCAGGCACTTGGCGATCTCCAGGGCAGAGGCCATGACACATACAACAGACTGGTTCTTCCACCAAGTGTGGGTGTATTGTCCTACAGTTTTGGTGTCTCCTTTTATATGTCCTGCATTGAGGGATTGTGTCATTTCTTCTTCTGGATTGGCAGTCAGCTCTCAGGTGATAATTTTTTATTAGCATAAGAAGGGGTGTTGAGCAGGTGGTGGCTGTTCACAGGTAGACTCAAACCACACACCACAGATCATCATTCTTCCTCAGCATTTGTTTTCAAAATAGAGTGAAGCAAGGCTCTCTCAGGAGGACATGTCAGGATCTGAGACAGTACTTACTCGCAGCAGAGGTCAAAAGCCAGGCTGCTAATTTGGCTACGGTTAATTCTTTTCTCTGCAATTATATAGTGAATTTCAAGAATTATATAGGCCTCTCTTAACCTTACTGACAGGATCCCCCAATCTATATTCTATCATGTTTTCTGAAGTTCACTTTCAGACACTTCTAATATCATTTGTAAGTGTATAGTATTTCCTGTCTAGGCAGCCCTGGGAATGGAAATTCTAATTTACTATTTGGGAGATTCACTTCTCTTGGATATGCCCTAGTAACACCAGACTAAACATAGGAAGCACGCCTTTTTTTTTTAAAGGTCCTTCAGCATATAGGAAGATGTTTTCTTCAAAACAAAACAACATTCTCCAAATATCCGTGCCTGTAAGGAAACAAATATTGAACAAAACTGTCAGCCAGAGGTTTCTACACCCAGGAAAACGACCTTCCTAATAGAAAGTTAAACACAATCCCAAATACATGAAAGCTGGAAGCAACTTAACCTCCATGTCTCTCACTAATGAAACTTCCCGAGGTCACACTTCAGGATTAAGGGAAATGGTCCCAGAAGGAACACATAAACAACAGAAAGAAGGCGAACAATATGCAAGCAAGCAGAAGGCAAGAATTTAAGCCCCGGGACAACACGATTTTTCAAATCTAGGATTGACCAGCTTTGGGTAAAGTGAAGGTTTCTTTACCTAAATTGTGAGAGCGACCCAGGGAAGTCACAGTCAGTAATGCTGGTGACCTTTCTCCTTATGATCTCACAGGGTTCCTCTTCCTCTCCTTTCAGAGTTCAACCGCCTCATCTTTCAGACTTTCAGTCATCCAATCAGACTTTTCTTTTCCTTCAACGACTCAGGAGGGTAACAGCTAACTATTGATTATTAAGTTATAAATATTGAGCAAAAACGTGCAAATGGACGATGTCGTTTGAGCAGATTACTTTCCAACCTGAGTACTCACATTAAAAAAAAAACAATAGTTCTACATGATTATGATTATGGACGCTTAATCTTTAAGTCCAAAAGAGTGAGTGTGGACAACAAAATAAACCATATAGTGTAGCTTAGTAAATGAAGATCTAGGGTTCTGTGTAGACCCCAAGTGTTTGGCATCTTAGCAGGTCCTTGGAACCATTTCCTTCCAGGTAGGGACATGGAAACTCAGGGAAGTGTCACAAACTGTTTTTGGTCGAATGATGGACTGTGCAGGGGCTCTGCCCACATGCTCTTTCTGGCACGGCTTGCCAGTTTTTCCAGCTGGCAGAGCCAGCGTGTGCTTCGGAACCTCTGCTTCTCCTTGTGACTTCTGTGAGGCTCTCTTTACTTTCTAGGCCCATCCTGGTTGCTGACAGCAACCACGGCGGGGCCGCTCGCTTTTCAGCCAGTCCACATTCCTTCTCCAGAAAGTGTTGTGATCAGGTAACTGTCCTGTCTGGAAAAACACATCTGGGGAGGCTTCAAGCCAGAACACACTCATTTAAGATTGATTTAAAAAAAAAAACACCAAAAAACCCAACCACACAGATGGCTGGGTTTCCAAGTATTTGAACTGGTCCTCACAGCCCTTATTCCGTGATTTCTCTTTCCTAACAAGTTAGCCATGGGTAAGGATAGAGCTAAGGCCTTACCATAGGGAGTAAGAGATAAAGGAGTGCTGACAGCTTGGGAGGAATGTAGTTGCTGCTAGAAACAGATGATCCTGTAGAAGACGGGATGCTGGAGCATCTTGACATTTGGAAACATTTCTGAAGCCTCTGTGTGGAGATTTTCATTTGCTATCAGTAGACACCCCCCAAATGTTGTCTCAGAAAGTTAAACTTCCCGCATTTGCTGATTCTCTTTCTTCTAAGAGATGCTGAGTGGTGAGCAGTCTCCGGTATCCCTTCAGTGAGAGCACATGTCTTTCTTCTCCTTGAGAGGCTGCAGTTTGCCCTCGGTCAAGAATGTGAGTCTGAGACAGGCCTTTATGAGGGACCCAGGCCCTGTCCTATCCAGAATGTTCATGTGCTTAGGTGCTGTCTGGATGAATGGACATTGTCACGTGTCAGCAGTCTGACAGGTGTGAGAACCCAGACTCTCACCTGTCTTGTGCCACCTTCCTGGTACCGCTTGCTTGGTACCCCCTGTCTGGCAGCCTTCCGGGATGCTTGTCCCATCTCCTCTTGACTGACAACACTGGAAAGCTTTGATGGATGGCTTTTGCTGGCTCAAGGATTTGTTTTCTTTGGCTTCTCTTTGAAAATGGGGGGTTGTGGAGACGTTTCTCATCATTGGTTTTACAATGTGTGTTGACGAAAAACAGAGAACCCCATCCTTAGAGTGAAGCAGGGTGCAGGAAGTCATGTAGTTTCATGTGTTTGAGCCAAGCCTGACTGAAGAAGAGATGGCAGGTAACACTGGCGAATCCAGGGGAGAGACGAGCAGAGGGATGGGACCCAGTGACAAAACCCAAACACAAGGACACTTTGGGACTCCTGGGACTGGAAAGCATCTTTAAACCAGTTTGTGTGACTCCCTGCCCTGCAGAGGATCATGGGATACTCTGGGAAGCTTCTGGTCCAGCGGCTGGAGGAGATCCTTGGGAACATTTACTCTTGCAGCACCCAGGATGGATTTCTGCTCACAGGCAAAGGTCCATGGTGCTCTGTCAAAGGCTCCTGAGGACGTACACCCTGCTCAGCCTTTCTTTCTATGATAGCTTACTTTTCTTTTTTTGTGTTTTGTTTTGTTTTGTTTTGTTTTGTTTTGTTTTGTTTTGTTTTGTTTTGTTTTGTTTTGTTTTGTTTTGTTTTGAGACAGGGTTTCTCTATGTATCCTTGGCTGTCCTGGAGCTCACTTTGTAGACCAGACTGGCCTCGAACTCAGAAATCCGCCTGCCTCTGCCTCCCAAGTGCTGGGATCAAAGGTGTGAGCCACCACCGCTCAGCGATAGCTTACTTTTCTTATTTGATATTTCTGACTACTTTGAGAAAGGGACTTCTGATGTATCCTAGGCTGGCCCCGATTCTCCTGGCTCCCTTTCCCAAGTGCTGAAATCGCTGGCATGTATCACATAACAGGCTCTAACATTTTATATAATGCAAACATTTTTCATATTGTTTTGTAGTAATTTTGCTATAAAAATGTAGGTTTCATTAACTTTCTTCCTTCTCCCCCTTTTTGCCTCATAAATCTTAAATTTTCTGAATTAACTTTCTGTTTTGAGATAAATTTCTACTTTATGCATCAGACTCACCTCAAACCCATGACTGGCCCTCCTCCCTTCCTTAGCCCATTGAGCATGGAAACTCCACTGCATCATCATACTTGAAAATCTAAGTCAGGATCTCCTTCACATGTGGGCAATGAGTTGGGAGCAGTAGGAAGAGCTTATAAAAGGCAGTGGGTGAAGCACCATTGTAAGCACCCCCAACTGTCAGCTCCAACAAGGCCCTTCTGTACATGTGTGCAACCACATGTACCATGTGTGTAATCTTTCCTGTTATTCAGCTAGATTTAAATTACGGACAAGTTGCATGTATAATATAGTATGCAGGCTTTTCTTCCTGTTGTTATTCTCTAAACAATACTTTCTAACAAGTTTAGAATTTAGATGGAAAGGTACTTTTAATATCAAAAAATAATCTGGACGACCATTCCTGTGACGGAGCTCTGGAAACTAACGGAGGAGGGTCTGAGTTTGAGACTGGTCTGGGCTACATAGTCTTTTAATGTCTTTTAAAAAAGCTATCCACAGGGTCTACGTGCAACATAGAATACCCAGGAGGCTGATCCTGGGCTCTGTGCAAACACCATGTCATTTTATAAGATCTTGACTATCTGAGGATGCTTGTATCTGGATTTCTGGAGTCAGGCTCCCATACCGACTCACAGCCCTTTCTTTTTCACCTTGTTTGTTTGATAACATTTAATGTTTACTTTTTTTTCCCACCCTGCCTGAGGTTCAATTTAGAACATGTCTTCCACCCATGCAGGAAACAGAAAAACTGAACAAAAGCACAGGAGACACAGCCACACAAACCTAGGAAAGAGTCAGCACCACTGGGGACTAGAGGGCGAAGATGGAGCTAGAGCTGTCTTGGGCTAGAAGAGAGTGAAGGTCATTAGTCCCAAGTCACTGAGCCACGATTAGAGGCTGGTTCCCAAACAGAACCAGACACAGAAATCGAGCATGTCCTTCAAGAACAGGAAAATGTAAGTACGGTTGGGTTGATCATTTGTCTCCGTAAGCAGGATTGGAACATGAATGTTATCTTTATTTACGCTGTGTGTGAGCGTATGGGGGCAGTAAATGCAGGAAAATGCCAGCCCAGCCATTTCTGGATGTTAAGAGGTAACATGTAGGTACCGGCCACACCCATCTTCAGCTTTATGGTTGAAGTTTTTTTCATGATAAAAGTCAGAAACCAGATGTAACAACAAATAGGTGATACAAACTGTTCTGTCTAAACTTTTCCTGAAACTGTGGGCACTTATATATATTAGTATTTGTTGGACATGCGTGTATGTATTTTTTGCAATCTTTATTTTATGAGATGGCAGTTATAGATGACTGAGTTGCTATGTGGGTGCTGGGAATGGAACTCAGGTCCTCTGGAGGAGCAGCCAGTGCTGTTAACCACTGAGCCTTCTCTCCAGCCCATACGTGACTTTTGTTTTCATTGCTATGCTGGAGATTAAAATCAGGGCTTGCTAGGCCTTTAGGCAAGTGCTCTAATTACTGAACTATATGGAACCTCTCCAATCCCATTTTTTATTTTTTTAAAGACAGCTTCTCCCTAATTTATCAGAAATAAAGGCTGGCTTTATTTCTGATCCTCCTCCCATCAAGCTAAGATCATATGCTGGTGCCACTAGGCCTGGCAATGTTTTCTACACATTTAATGTAAGTTTTTTTTTTTTTAATCTGTTATGACCATACTCTGTATTTTCTTCTGGGTAACAAAGACTTCTATTCCTTTTGGCCAACTACCATCCAGAGCAGACTTCAATACTTCATACAGTATAAATGCTGTGGAAATAAATGTTAGACAGTTAAAGAATAACAAGAAAAGTCCTATATGTTCATATTCAGTATATATGTGAAGTCTGACTAAAGAAGGGTTTATATGGAAAAAGTTATAGTGAGCCAGTATTAAATACATAAATATGAATATAGATGTAATCTCTCTCTCTCTCTTTCTCTCTCTTACACACACACACACACACACACACACACACACACACACACACACACACACTACCACACCACGGTATCACAGTTACTACATGTGTATATATAGTTTTGTAGGGAGACATGTTTTATGGGCCAATACTATACATATATATTTTTAATATAGCTATCTTGTTCTTTTTGGGTGGACTGAACTATGTCCCTACTACGTCAGAATGGAACTATATTTAGAGAAAGGGCCTTTGATGAGGGAATGCTTACAAAAGCATGAGTCTAAGATGCAAAGGACAGGAGAATAAGGCCATGTGCAAGCTAAGGAGAGAAGACTCAGGAGAAATGAACTCTGCTAACATCTTGTTCTTAGAAATCCAAATGCCACACAACTTTGAGGAAATACATTTCTTCTTCTTCTTTTCTTTTTCTTTTTCTTTTTCTTTTTCTTTTTCTTTTTCTTTTTCTTTTTCTTTTTCTTTTTCTTTTTCTTTTTCTTTCTTTTTCTTTTTCTTTTTCTTTTTTCTTTTCTTTTTTTTCTTTTTCTTTTCTTTTCCGTTTGTTTCTGTTTCTGTTTCTTTTCTTTCTTTTTTTTTTTTTTTGTCGTTGAAGCCACCTTGTTTCTGACTGTGCTAGACCATCAAATCTCCTTCCTTTCATTATTGTATTCTGCATTCTTACCGACAGTTATTTTGACTTCTGACATCTTGATCAGAGCTTCAAGGGTTAGAATTGGCTGTCGGGTATCAGGAACTCAGTGCCTGAGAAGATCAGGCCAGTGGCTGTGCTGTGTGATTTGGGAGCGGGAGATGGGGTAAGATGATGGACTGTGGTGATTCATGGGACAGTAGAAAGATGGGATTCCCCACTCACAGGCTCCCCTCATGGGCTTTCACAGCCTGTCCCACCCCATGCCTTGTCTGGACTGATGAGCAGTGGCAGTCCTTGAGCCACCACAGCTCAGACTTCGTGTACTACAAAGGCCCCATGGATCCAAGAGCCACCAAGCCTTGCCTTACAGACTCTGTGCTCACTTCCTAGTAAACTGCATGCACATGGGGTGCAGTTCTTAGTTCAAATTCATCTCAAAACCTTAGTTGTCACAATTATGAGTTTTGTGGCAGTTGCTTATGTATCTTGCAGTGCTGGGAATTGGTGGTTATCTATATTTTTGAAATGCTCATATTTTTAAAATTATAAAATGAAGCATTAATATGTGTTTATCATATATTTATTAGACATTAACTTCCCCCTATGAGCCTTCCATGGTTCTAGCTCTGGAGTTATGTTGTAGGGCCGGAGAGCCATGAAGCCGTGGGGAACAGGCCGGGAGCAAGAGTGGAGTTGAGATGTGTCCATACTTGGGAAGTCTTCCAGTCAGCAGGAGTAGGATCTCCTCCCTCCCCCACCGCCCTGAGCCTGCAGATAGCCCTGTGCCTCCACCTTGCTTCACTGGAGAGGGTCATGGAACCCAGTAGCCAGGTTAAACTTCTCTCCCCTTATAAAGTCATGTCTACCAAGCACCTGGAAATTCTCCTTATGTTAATGAGGTATTCCCAGCATCCTGGCCCTGGCCAATGATGCACAACCACCCTGATAGCCCCTACTCACCCCCAAAGGTGCCTTTGTTCCACCTATTAAAATAAGCTATCTCACTGAGTCGCCCTCCCAGAGTCTGTGCCTCCGGAGGTTGTTCAATCCTGACCCTTCTGCCCTGCTGCCTCACGCAGGACCCACCGGAAGTGATCTTCCCACAGGTGCGGAAGTGGAGCCTGAACAGCATCTTGTGACACTCCTTTTGGCAATCACAGCAGTCACCCCTCCTCCTAGTTTCTTCTAGCGTCTCTATTACTTCTAGCTAAAAGGATTTAAGGAAAGAGGGTTCCCATTCCACAGTATTTGAAGTGGTTACTCAGCAGGCCTGTATACACATATTAAAATTCTCCAAGTTGTATTAGCAGCTGTTGCAACTGAAAACTCAGCAAGCCGGGTCACTTTCTTTGAGGCTTATTGGGTTCCACATTGGTCCAGCACCACTGGGATCTTAGTTACAGTCTTAGCCTGATGCTAGGCCAATCTCCACATGTCACAGGCTGGTAATTTGATCTATAGCCTCCTTGAAGTGAGTTTGTACTGAATACAGAAATAGTTTTTTCTTTTTTTCTTTCTCCCGTTGCCAAGCATTAAATGGACTTTTATGTGTGTCTTTCTTTCCCCTTACAAAATCACGATTTGATTCAACAAAAATATTACACACCTTCTTCTGAGGGTTTCTTGTCCTTTCCTTGGACTCAGAGCATACATGCCAGGCAGTGAGCTCCCTAGCCCCCTGAGCCGCTGCCCACCTGCTGTTCTGAGAACTTCTGACAGGGAGGGACAGGCTTTAAATTTGCTGGGCCTAAGAAAACACAGGCTGGTAAGAAAAAAGTCTACCTATGACTTTTCCTTTCAGCCCCAGGAATCCACAGCTTCTTGCCTCTTATATCATTGCTACGAAGTTTGAGTGTTTCTAATCTCCAGTGCCAGTTTACGTGGTTCATGAAACACTGACTGAATGAAACAGAGCTGGAGCCCACCTGTTCTTCCCCAGTGACAAGCCAAGTCCAGGGCGTGTGCCCATGGATGGTGACATTACAATCAGGGAGCTGACTCTTCGTGTGACTTCTGTGTGCTGATGCCTAGATTGCAGTGGGCAGCTGTTTTCACCATGACCTGTTTCTCAGTTGCTTCATGACTCCACACTGCACTTGCTGCTGTCTAGGCCAAGATTCTAGGGTCTGAAGCAGCACCACACAGATGCTGTCTGTCTTGTGTCATTACCTCAGCCCAATGGAAGAACTGAAGGTCATCTAGCTGCAATCATGTACTGTTTGGGGGAATGGAAATGTATTTGTCTTTCATTAAAGACACTTAGTCAAATAGTTAGGGACTGACATATGAATAAGTCCAGGAATGGAAGTATGAAGGAAAAAAATCAAATATCTCAGGGTCACTGAAGTTCCTGTGACTTTGTTTTGTGAGAACTCTCCTCATTCTCCTGCCTCAGACTCCCAAGCGCTCAGATTCCATGTGTGCACCACCACACTCAGCTTCTTGTAACACTTTAAAGGAAAACCAGGACTTTCATCTTGGATCCATCAAAGCTTATTGGATGTAAGCCCTGGGATGCCTGAAGTCAGTTGTGTTTTGGATTATGATTGTTTATGACTGGTAAAATTTGCCACAAGTATATTGAATCTTAGTTTTTTTGGGCCATAGGTCCATTTTGGAGACCATTTACATAAACTCCCCAACCATGGTGGCACATTTCTGTTTTTCCCATTAATTCTTTGGAGTAATCTGGACTTATGCTAAGAATTAATGAGATTTGGAGATAAAATAGTTAAAAGATTAAAGAATCCTTGGAAAGAGGAATCTATGATATGTCTGTAGAAGATGACAACGTACTTCTGAAATATTTTCATCTCTGGTAAAATCAACCAATCTATAAATATTTATGGAATGTCTTTCATGATGAATATCTGGATGCCAAATTGTATGCAAGAGTAGCTTCACTTGTGGAGGGAGTTCACACGGAGTGGCATGACCAGAGCCATGTGTGAGAACAGTGACACGATCCTATGTCCTGACCATAGAGCTTCTGTTACACTTATCCCAGTGGTGTGGGCTAGTCTATGAAATGGCATAGTTTATTTGAATGTTCAGAAACTTGTGGCAGTGTTTGTTTGTTTTTGTATTGGGAATTCCGTCTAGGGCCTTGTGATGGTTTGAATAGGTTTGGCCCCCATAGACTCCTGTTTGAATGCTTGGCCCACAGGGAGTGACACTACTAGGAGATGTTGGTTTATTGGAGAATGTGTATCACTGTATGGGTGGGCTTTGTATTCTCCTGTGCTCAAGCTATCTATGCCCAGTGTGGAACACAGTCTTCTTCTGCTGCCTGTGGATCAAGATGTAGAGCTCTTAGTCCCTTCTCTGCCTGCACACTGCCATGTTTCCTGCCATGTTTCCAAAAAACCTCTGAAACTGTAAGCCAGCCCTATTGAAATATTTTCCTTTATAAGAATTGCTATGGTCACGGTGTTTCTTCACAGCAAGAAAACCCTAACTAAGACAGGTCTGAGGTCCAACCCTGGATGCCCTCATTCACTGCTTGGCCCAGGGAGTGGCACTATTAGGAAGTGTGGCCTTGTTGGAGGAAGTGTATCACTGTGGGCATGGGCTTTAAGACCCTTCTCCACATGATTATGTGGGAGCCAGTCTTCCACTAGCTGCCTTCAGATGAAGATGTAGAACTCTCAGCTCTTCCTGCACTAAGCTTGCCTGGATGCTGCTATGTTCCTGCCTTGATGAAAATGGACTGAACATCTGAACCTATAAGCCAGCCCTAATGAAATGCTGTCCTTATAAGAGTTGCCTTGGTCATGGTGTCACAGCACTAATGCCCCAACTAAGACAGGAGCTTTGTGATATACACTTACCATTTGGGATTAGTTTTTTTTCCCCCCCACTTTTTTTGAGGATTTTTAAATATTTATATACTATCTACATCAAGATGAACTTTTGCTGTAATTTTAAATTTGGGTTTTGTATTAGCTACATTTCATTAGGTCATTCATCATGGTGATTCAGGCCCTATGTCAAGTAGTTAAAAGGTGCTAGCTTATTTAATTTATTTAATACATAACTCATCTATCTCTAGTAAGTCTCTACCAATGAGGAGATTGAGAGAAAGTGACTCAGTTTGCCTAAGACTCTGCAATGAACAACTGCTGTTTTAGAAGCTCAGATTGGTCTCCAGAGCCTGAGTCCTCCAACCTTCATTTCATATCACAAGTTTCACAAACTGAAACTTGGGCATCCCTGAAGCATTGCGGGCTGACAATTAAGGAATGTTTAACTTAGTTATACATTCAACTACTCCTAGTTTGTACTATTTAAACACTGTTTCCTTATGATAAATGCTACAGTAGTCACTGGACAACAAACGTTTCCAAACTGGTGAAGTTGGTCAGGGACAACGTCCCTAGCACCGGAATTTCAGCCAAGAGCAAAGCTGACATGGTCATTCCCTTCCTGGCTTGAAGGACTTTAAACACATTCTGGTGCCCTAGAATGTATCTCAAGCATTAGAGATGAGTGTGCTTTGGTTGGGTCAGGTCAGGCTGGGGGCAGATAGACAGGATTGATAGCTTAAAGATGGAGGGACTTCCGAGCTCTCCCCAAGCTTTGCCTCCACAGCAGACTTGGCCAGACAAACATGTGCATGGGTTTTGTACACTGTTGTTTTCAGAGGTATTTAAATTGTTCTTCTGTGCTGATTCTATGTTGTCCTCTAATTCTAAGGAACTGCTGCAATAATTTTCTCTAGTGTTTGGTACACTAGGATCTTGCAAAAAAAAAAAAATGGAGGGTGCCCTTATACTGAAAATAGTTTAATAAAGAATGTTTACAAGGGGTGGTGTGAACTCTGACCTGGGAGTCCATAGCAGTGGTAAGCCAGAGGGAAGGAGGGGTTGTTGGTCAGAAAGTAGGGGATATTTTGAGAGAGGCTCCTTGGCTTTTGATAGAGGGACTCAATCAACTCACAGAAACCTCTCAGGAGAGGTCTTGGGGAAGCTCATGATGTTCTTCAGGAACATCTCATTGGTTGGCTCCAAAGGGAAACCTAAGAGAAAGGAATGTGCTTGGAGCAGAGCAGACAGCTCAGTTCTAGGGCCCAGGCAGGTAAAGACTTTAGGGCAAATAGTGGCTATCCAGCACAGTCACATGACTCTGTCCTGTGTTAAAGAGTGCCCTCCCTTCTTGGCTTTCTCCAACTTGGACCAGAATTAATCCAGGACAAATTGAAGTTTTCTTTGGAGACTCCACCGTTATATGTTTTCACTTCACCCTTCACTTCAAGCTCCCTTACACCATCTGACTTCTCTCAGTCTTCTTGTTAAAAATATCAACACAAGGAGTTAGTGGTGTAGCTTGCATCATATGCTGCTTCTACTTTACGTCTTTTGAGGAGCCTCACTACTGACTTTAGTGGTGGCTTCCCTAACTCTCATTCCTACCATGCCTGCATAAGGGCCCACTTTCCTGCATCCCTATTAGAACTTACTATGTCTTGAATTCTTGATGATGGCCCTTGTGACTGGGGTTTGGGTAGCCCTGGTCTGAGTTGCTTTGCTGACTGAAGTTGCTGAGAAGTTCCCCTCGTATGTACATTGACAATTTGTGCTTTTGAGAAGTGTCTGTTCTGTTTTAGGGTATGATCCCACCATGAAGAATTATTTTCATGTAATTTTCTGGAAAATGGAGGTGTCAGGTATTGTAGTAAACCTGGTCAAAGAAAACACAACTCAATTATATGAATACAAGCTGCATGCCTAGTTTGGGCAGATCTACCACTACACTACTATATCCCTCATCTATGAGATCCCTTAAAACGTGTGGTTTCTCTAGGCCATGTGCTTTGGCTCCATTTTCCTTCTATCCCCTTCTCTTCCATCATCCACTCTTCTCTCCTCTCCTCCTCCCTCCACCAAACTTTTCAGCTCCACCCTCCCTTCCACTGTTCAATCAAAGTCTCTAGCCTTTATTTTATAAGTTAAGGTGGGGAGAAGGTTCATAAGAAGTCATCTGTGTACATGATTTACTCCTTGTCCACAACCCCTCCTGGGAAAGCAGAATAAGCATCAAATACAAGCAACAACAGGTTTATTCACAACACTTACCCGTTTCTGTTCAATTAAAAAACTCTTTTATCTCAGATGTAAGTTGAGTACAACTATTACCATTTTGTAATTTATAATGTACAAGACAGACCTATCACCCAGTCTATCATTTTTGTCAATTAAGTAGAACACTGTCATCTATCATAACTTATAATTCTACACCTGACTCATATCCTGGCTTTAGACTGTATGCCATCTGAAAAACATCCTCTCAAATATATGTCATCTTTCTCAATGTTAAACAGAAATTCAAGAATGACTAATATTACTTGAAAATATGAGAAGCACAAAATATAGCTTCCAAAATGTAGCCAATTTATAGAGACCCCTGATCACCTGGGAACTCCCTCATACTTCAAAACATTGGAGCATCAGTCTTCAGCCTTCTGGTCCAGGATCATCTGACAGACCTTTGTAATGTAGAATTTTGAAGGCCTGATTACCCTGTCTTGGCAGAGATTGTCAGTCAACTATTTCTCAAAATGTGTCCTTTTTCTGAACAGTATTTTGTCTGTAGACGAAATGAGGAAATTCTTGCTTAGTGACTATCTTGCCACAACTGGAGCAACACCATTGACACTCAATTTCTTCTTTGAATCCAAGAAAGGGGTGTTGTCAGAAGCAGAGAGGTCCCTAGTCAAATTCTCTTTAAGAAAGAAATGTCCACAGCATCCAGAGGAGGCTTCACTCCCAGGCACTCTAGTATGCCCAGGATCAGGGGTGAGTAGGACACATCTGTTTCAACACTACTGGGAGTAACTGGGACCAGCAGGATCCAGGGACACAGGAACCCTGCCTGACCAAGTGGCTGGGGTTCCTTCCAGTCTGCACTGGTTTACCTTGGGTGTGAACTCTTTAGCCAGTCCCACAGCACTCAGAAGAGGCTCAAATACATGGAGCTCTAACACACCCAGGATTACAGGATCCCTGGATCCTAGGAGCTTGGTCACGCCATGTCCTCAGGGTCCTAGAGGCAGCTTGAGTTCCAGGAACTCTGAAATACCCAGAATCTCAGGATCACAGGATCCTGGAATCACAGGATCACAGAGACAGCTGGACTCTGAGGAGTTCTGACACAACCGGGATTACGGGAAGGACAGGATCCAGTCAAATATAGCAAGGGCAGATAGCACAAGAGATAATCAGATGGTGGGAGGCAAGCGTAAGAACATAAGCAACAGAAACCAAAGTTACTTGGCATCATCAGAACCCAATTCTCCTATCATAGCAGGTCCTGGATACATTAGAAAAACAAGAATTGTATCTAAAAATCACTTCTCATGATGATGATAGAGGACTTCAAGAAGGACATAAATAACTCACTTAAGGAAATAGAAGGAGAACAAAGGTAAACAGCTAGAAGCCCTTAAAGAGGAAACACAAAAAATCCCTTCAAGAATTATAGGTAAACACAATCAAACAGGTGAAGGAAATGAACAAAACCATCCAAGATCTAAAACTGGAACTAGAAACAATAAGGAAATCACAAAGGGAGACAACCCTGAAGTTAGAAAACTGAGGAAAGAGATCAGGAGTCATAAATGCAAGTGTCACCAACAGAATACAAGAGATAGAAGAGATAATCTCAGTGGCAGAAGATACCATAGAAAACATTGACACAACAGTCAAAGAAAATGCAAAATGCAAAAAGCTCCTAACCCAAAACATCCAGCAAACCCAGTACACAATGAGAAGACCAAACCTAAGGATAATAGGTATAGAAGAGAGTGAAGATTCCCAACTTAAAGGGCCAGTAAAAATCTTCAACAAAATTATAGAAGAAAACTTCCCTAACATAAAGAAAGAGATGCCCATGAACACACAAGAAGCCTACAGAACTCCAAATAGACTGGACCAGAAAAGAAATCCCTCCTATCATATAATAATCAAAACACCAAATGCATTATACAAAGAAAATATTAAAAGCAGTAGGGGAAAAAGATCAAGTAACATATAAAGGCAGATATATCAGAATTACACCAGACTTCTCACCAGAGACTATGAAAGCTAGAAGATCCTGAGCAGATGTTATACAGACCCCAAGAGAACATAAATGCCAGTCTAGAAACTCAATTACCATAGACAGAAAAAAACAAGATATTCCATGACAAAACCAAATTTACACAATATCTTTCCACAAATTCAGCCCTCCAAAGGATAATAGATAGAAAACACCAACACAAGGAGGGAAACTATACTCTAGAAAAAACAAGAAAGTGATCTTTCAACAAACCTAAAAGAAGATAGCCACGCAAACATAAATCCACCTCTAAAAACAAAAACAACAGGAAGCAACAATCACTTTTCCTTAATATATCTTAACATCAATGGACTCAATTCCCCAAGAAAAAGACATAGACTAAAAGACTGGACACATAAACAGGACCCAACACTTTGCTTCACACAGGAAACACACCTCAGTGACAAAGACAGACATTACCTCAGAGTAAAAGGCTAGAAAACAATTTTCCAAGCAAATAGTTCCAAGAAACAAGCTGGGGTAGCGATTCTAATATCAAATAAAATCGACTTTCAACCAAAAGTTATCAAAAAGAATAAGGAAGGACACTTTATACTGGTCAAAGAAAAACTCAACCAAGATGAACTCTTAATTCTGAACATCTACACTCCAAATGCAAGGACACCCACTTTCATAAAAGAAACTTTACTATAGCTCAAAGCACACATCACATCCCAAACAATAATAGTGGGAGACTTCAACACACCACTCTCAGCAATAGACAGATTATGGAAACAGAAACTAAACAGAGACACAGTGAAAGTAACAGAAGTTATGAAACAAATGGATTTAACAGATATTTATAGAACATTTCATCCTAAAGGAAAAGAATATACCTTCTTCTCAGCACCTCATGGTACCTTCTCCAAAACTGACCATTTAATTGGTCACAAAACAGGCCTCAAAAGATACAGGAAGATTGAAATAATCCCATGCACCCTATCTGATCACCATGGACTAAGGCTGGTATTAATTCCAACAGAAACAACAGAAAACACACATACACATGGAAGCTGAACAACTCTCAATGATAACTTGGTCAAGTAAGAAATAAAGAATGAAGACACATCATACCAAAGCCTATGGGACACAATGAAAGCAGTGGTAAGAAGAAACTCATACCTCTAAGTGCCTCCAAAAAGAAACTGGAGAGAGCTTACACTAGCCATTTGACAGTACACCTGAAAGCTCTAGAACAAAAAGAAGCAAATACACCCAAGAAGAGTAGATGTCAAGAAATACTCAAACTCAGGGCAGAAATCAACCAAGCAGAAACAAAAAGATCTATATAAAGAATCAACAAAACCAGAGGTGGATCTTTGAGAAAATCAACAAGATTGATAAACCCTTTCCCAGACTAACCAGAGGGTAAAGAGACAGTATCCAAATTAATAAAATCATAAATGAAAACGGAGACATAACAATGGAAACTGTGGAAATCCAAAAAATTGTCAGATCCTATTACAAAACTTTATACTCATCTAAATTGGAAAACCTGGATGAAATGGACAACTTTCTAGACACATACCAGGAGCCAAAGTTAAAACAGGATTAGATAAACCATCTAAACAGTCCCATAACCCCTAAAGACATAGAAGCAGTCATTAATAGTCTCTCATCCAAAAAAAAAAAAAAAAATCCCAGAACCAGAAGGGTTTAGTGGAGAATTCTATCAGACTTTTAAAGAAGATCTAATACCAATACTCTTCAAACTATTCCACAAATAGAAACAGAATGAACACTACCCAATTCATTCTATGAAGCCACAATTATGCTTATACTTAAACCACCCAAAGACCAAACAAAGAAAGAGGACTTCAGACCAATCTCCCTTATGAATATTGATGCAAAAGTACTCAATAAAATTCTTGCCAACTGAATCCAAGAACACATCAAAACAATCATTCACCACAATCAAGTAGGCTTCATCCCAGGAATGCAGGGATGGCTCAATATATAGAAATCCATCAACGTAATCCACTACATAAACAAACTCAAAGGAAAAAAAACATACATGATCATCTCAGTAGATGCTGAATAAGCATTTGTTCAGCATCCCTTCATGTTAAAAGTCTTGGAAAAATCAGGAATTCAAGGCCCATCACTAAACATAGTAAAAGCGTTATACAGCAAACCAGTAGCCAACATCAAACTGAATGGAGAGAAGCTTGAAGCAATCCCACTAAAATCAGGGCCTAGACAAGACTGCCCACTCTCTATCTATTCAATATAGTACTCGAAGTTCTAGCTAAAGCAATTAGGCAATAAAAGGAGGTCAAAGGGATACAAATTGGAAAGGAAGAAGTCAAAATGTCACTATTTGCAGATGATATGATTGTATATTTAAGTGACCCCAAAATCCCACCAGAGAACTCCTAAACTTGATAAAGGACTTCAGTGAAGTAACTGGATATAAAATTAACTCAAACAAATCAGTAGCCTTTCTTTACTCTAAGAATAAACAGGCTGAGAAAGAAATTAGGGAAACAACACCCTAAATCAAAGAAGATCTCAGAAGATTGAAAGATCTCCCATGCTCAGATCCATGACAGG
This sequence comes from Mus caroli, assembly GCF_978045245.1. Lineage (NCBI taxonomy): Eukaryota > Metazoa > Chordata > Mammalia > Rodentia > Muridae > Mus > Mus caroli. The sequence goes on from NW_028227267.1 coordinate 57,992,108, forward strand.
ATTAATATAGTAAAAATGGCTATCTTGCTGAAAGCAATATACAGATTCAGTGTAATTCCCATCAAAATTCCAAGTCAATTCTTCATAGAGTTAGAAAGAGCAATTTGCAAATTCATTTGAAATAACAAAAAACCCGGGGTAGTGAAAATGATTCTCAACAATAAAAGAACCTCTGGGGGAATCACCATCCCAGACCTCAAGTTGTATTACAGAGCAATAGTGACAAAAACTGCATGGTATTGATACAGTGACAGTCAGGTAAATCAATGGAAGAGAATTGAAGACCCAGAAATGAACCAACACACCTATGGTCCCTTGATCTTTGACAAAGGAGCTAAAACCATCCAGTGGAAAAAAGATAGCATTTTAAACAAATGGTGCTGGTTCAACTGGTGGTCAGCATGCAGAAAAGTGCAAATTGAACCATTCTTATCTCCTTGTACCAAGCTCAAGTCTAAGTAGATCAAACACCTTCACATAAAACCAGATACACTGAGACTTATAGAGGAGAAAGTGGGAAAGAAGTTTGAACAAATGAGCACAGAGGAAAAATTCCTGAATAGAACACTAATGGCTTATGCTCTAAGATCAAGAATCAACAAATGGGACCTCATAAAATTGCAAAACTTCTATAAGGCAAAGGACACTGTCAATAGGACAAAATGGCAACCAACAGATTGGGAAAAGATCTTTACCAATGTTACATCCTATAGAGGGTTAATATCCAATATATACAAAGAACTCAAGAAGTTAGACTTCAGAGAATCAAATAACCCTATTAAAAATCAGATACAGAGCTAAACAAAGAATTTTCAACTGAGGAATATAGAATGGCTGAGAAGCATCTAAAGAAATGTTCAACATCCTTAGTCATCAGGGAAATTCAAATCAAAACAATCTTGAGATTCCACCTCACACCAGTCAGAATGGTTAAAATAAAAAACTCAGGTGACAGCAGATGCTAGTGAGGAGAAAGAGGAACACTCCTCCATTGCTGGTGGGATTGCAAGCTTGTACAACCACTCTGGAAATCAGTTTGGCGGTTCCTCAGAAAATTGGACTTAGTACTGAGGACCCAGCGATACCACTCCTGGTTATATACCCAGAAGATGTTCCAACATGTAATAAGGGCACATGCTTCACTATGTTCATAGCAACCTTATTTATAATAGCCAGGAGCTGGAAAGAACCCAGATGTCTTTCAACAGAGGAATGGATACAGAAAATGTGGTACATTTACACAATGGAGTACTACTCAGCTATTAAAAACAATGAATTCATGAAATTCTTAGGCAAATGGATAGAACTAGAAAATATCATCCCGAGTGACATAATCAAATCACTATAGAACACACATGGTATGCACTCACTGATAAGTAGATATTAGCCTCAAAGCTCCAAATAACCAAGATACAATTCACAGACCACATGAAGTTAAAGAAGAAGGAAGACCAAAGTGTGAGTAGAAGGAGAACAAAAAACTCACAGGAGCAAATATGGAGATAAAGTGTAGAGCAGAGACTGAAGAGCCATCCAGAGACTGTCCCACCTTAGGATCCATCCCATATACAGTTACCAAACCCAGATACTATTGTGGATGCCAACAAGTGCATGCTGAAAGGAGTCTGATATGACTGTCTCCTGAGAGGCCCTGCCAGAACCTTACAAATACAAAGGCAGATGCTCAAAGCCAACCATTGGACTGAGTGGGGGTTCTCCAATTGAGGAGTTAGAGAAAGGACTGAAGAATTGAAGGAGTTTGCAAGGCCATAGGAAGAACAACAATACCAACCAACACCCCTCTCCCCTCCAGAGCTTGCAGGGACTAAGCCATCAACAAAGGAGTACACATGGTTCCAGCTGCATATATAGCAGAGGATGGCCTTGTCAGGCATCAATAGGAGGAGAGGTCCTTGGTCCTATGAAGGCTGGATAGATGCCCTAGAGTAGGGGAATAGAGGGTGAGGAGGTAGGAGTGAGTAGGTGGGTGGACAAACACTCTCATAGAGGCAGGGGGAGGGAGAATGTGATACAGGGTTTCCGGGAGGGGGGAAACTGGGAAAGGGGATAACATTTGAAATGTAAATAAAGAAAATATTCAATAAAAAAGAAAAAAATTAACAAAAAGGAACACAGACAAATATTTAAACAAACAAACAAACAAGCAAATGTCCATAAATGTCATATTCTGTGGATTTCTGATGCCTTTAAAGACTATCTAGCTACCTAAAGCATTTCTCAACTGTTAAGCCTTAACTACTCGCAGACATTTCTAATTGAACTGTCTCAGAAACACCCTTTTTTAATTTTTAATATTTTTTATTACATATTTTCCTCAATTACATTCCCAATGCTATCCCAAAAGTCCCCCATAGCGCTCCCCACTTCCCTACCCACCCATTCCCATTCTTTTGGCCCTGGCATTCCCCTATATTGGGGCATATAAAGTTTGCAAGTCCAATGGGCCTCTCTTTCCAGTGATGGCCGACTAGGCCATCTTTCGATACATATGCAGCTAGAGACAAGAGCTCCGGGGTTCTGGTTAGTTCATCATGTTGTTCCAACTATAGGATTGCAGATCCCTTTAGCTCCTTGGGTACTTTCTCTAGCTTCTCCATTGGGAGCCCTGTGATACATCCAATAGCTGACTGTGAGCATCCACTCCTGTGTTTGCTAGGCCCCTGCATAGTCTCACAAGAGACAGCTATCTTTGGGTCCTCATTGACTCAGAACCATGAGTTTATTATCTGGCCCTTAACTTGTATTGCTTAATCATCTAAAAACAGTTTATAATAGCAGTTATAGAAGAAATGGGTCTATGCCTTGTATTTTTAAATGTGTTATATAGGCACAATGCCTATATGAGTGTAACAATATTAATTCCAATTTTATATCAATAAGAAATTCATACCAATGAAAACTTTAAATTTGTATCAAATAAATTCTATACCAATGTAAGAGATTATAACTTCAACTTTGTATCAATTATAAAGATTTCTACCAATGTAAGATATAGCTATGTAATGTTTTGTTTAAGAGTAAATTTGTTAATCTATCCCTATTTATCTATTTCTATAAGTTCTATGATATTACTATATCCCCCCTTTCTTTTTCACCTCCTTCTCTTTTATCTAAGAAGGAAGTATAGGGAAGAGGAAAGGAAAAGTAAAAATCCCTGAATTTAAGCTCTCTGGTTCCCTCCCTGTCCAAAGCTCCATTTGTAATGTATCCCTTAAATGACAACATATCTATAATTCATAAAACAAGCCGAACCATCCACCCCAACATAAGGAACTGGGACGACAATCTTCTTTTCTTCTTTTGTCTGTTTCCAGCTGAATTGGGGCATTTGCTTTTAGGAAAGATTCATATCAGATTTTGTTTGAGTTGTGGGGATTTTTGCCCCTGGTTTGGAACTAGCATAGGGAAAATAAGTCACTGACTCCAAGTAGCGAGAACAGTGATACTTATATGCCATAACAGGTATTAATTAATAAATGTCTGTAGCTACAGGTAGAGAGCTCAACAGATAGATATTATAACAGGTATTAATATAATTAATGTCTGTGGCTCCAGACAGAGAGCCAAACAGAAAGGAAAAGGCTTAAGAACAGGCACATGCAGTTTTTTAGTTTACTTCTTTTTTTTTCCTTTGGATTGTTTTAACTTTCAAAATTGGTGTGATTTTCAGTTTTGTGGTTATATTATTCCTCTAGGAGAGAGGTCAATATAAAGGTTTTCCTGGTTACTGGCTGAAGGATATGCTGAGTTTGGAGAAAGGTTTTGTCTTTCCATTTTTAGAAAAGGTGATTAGTGTCAATACAACTTCCAGAATATTATGGATCAAATTTGATAGAGGGAGGCCCCCAGAGAACTAGATTACAGAAAACCAAACAAAGAAGTTATTTTGATGATATTAAAATTTTGTTTGGAGATTTATATATTACAGACTCTACAGCCTGGGTAAGTCTCCTTGTCAGACATGCTGAGCTGAGCTGCTTGAACTCCAGATACAGTCAAGACACAGATATCAGAGACTAATACAATTGTTGGTATGGCTTCCTTAGGGCCAACCAACTCCCCATTTTCACTACCCTTCCACGCCCTTCAAAAACATCTCAATGCCCATATTCTGCTTGAAGAAGTTGTGAAGCGTCATCTTCCCAGTTCCCTGGGCTTTGGGGTTGGAGGTGGTTATTATAGGTTGTCTTTCTAGGGAATTTAGAAATGGTTATAATTGAAGCAGGGAGAAACTAACTAGAATTGATTGTATAGTCATAATCACATTTGGTAGAAATCTTTTTAATTGTTACTAAGTTTAAGTCATAGTTTCTTATTTTGGTATAGAATTTATTTTGATATAGAATCAAAGTTTTCATTAGTATAAATTTCTTCTTTTGATACAAAATTTTGTAAGTATGTGGCTTGGACCCAGTCCTTCTATAAATGCCATTTTAAGCTGATTTGAGATGTTTAAGCCTGTGAGTTAAGGGCCAAATAGCAAATTCATGGCTCTGAGTTTATTGTTAGGGTGTTCTCAGATATTTTAATTAGAAATAGCTCAGAGTAGTTAGCGGAGGACAGTCCAGATTACTTTACATAGATAGTTTTCAAAAACGCCAGACGTCCACAGATGTGACAATTAATGTTATTTATTCACTTGTTGTTGAGACAAATCTGCTCCTAACAGCTTCCCATTCATAGATTTAAAGAAGCAGCTGAACTTCTATACCTCCAGGTGCAGCTTTACATTGTGGCTAGGTTGCCACTGGACAGAAATTGCCAATCTATCCTGCAAAGCTGTACTGTTATTGAAAGGACACAAGTTACAGGTTAGGGCAGTTTAGTTCTGTTAAGACAGAATAGCCTAGTCCTTAATAATTCCTGGTTTTCAAGGTCTGTCAGATGATCCTGGGTTAGAAGGTTGAAGACCGATGCTCCAACTTCCTGATTTACTGGGACTGTATGGGTAGACAACTGCCTCTCCAACTTGTCTCAGTTCTGGAAGCTGTGTTAGGCTTCCTATATCTTCAGATAATGTTGGTCATTCTCTGATTTCTGAAGGGGTTGAAAGACTACTTATAGTTCCATAGCCAACTCAGGTTATTTAACATTGAGAGAACAGATTTGAGAGGATGGTTTTTAGATGGTATACAATCCAATCCAGGACATAAGTCAGGTGTAGAATTATAAGTCTTTTAAGTTAGGACAGATGTCAAAGTGTTCTATTTTTACTGACAAAAATGATGGGCTGGGTGTTAGGTCTATCTTGTACCTTATAAATTACAAAATGGTAATAGTTGTGCTCACTTTACAATTGAGAGAAAAGTTTTTTTTTCAATTTTATTTGAACAGAAAGGGTGATATGTAGCAGAATTTTCCCTGTCTAATTTAGTTAATTATTATTACAACAAGAAGTCTGTGATTGGACAGGGAAAGGGGAGGTGGAGCAATGAATTGCAGAGAGGCAGACTGAGGAGACAGAGGAGAAGGAAGAAAGATGGAACAGGAGGAGGATGATCCAGATTTCATGTGGCTTTAAATAGCCACAGGTAGCTATAAATATCATAAAGGATATAAGAATTGGGATAACTTGTCTAATATTGGTGGGCATCTTGTATCATTATCAATTGGCCCTGAATTTATTGTGTGGACATCTTGTGTATTAAGAATTTATGGCTATATAAATTTGATTGGTTAATTATAAGCTTCTAGAGTTTTGATTTTACCGGGTTACTGACATCTAATCACAAGGTGGGCAGTCATTGCATGGGGCTGGCATGGCAAAGATCTGCCAAGGGAACTCAGGAGCTCTAGGCCAGAGAGTCTTCCAAGATGAGAAAACCCTGCTAGAGTCATGTGGCCCACCGTAGTGCCAGTGTAGTGGAAATTGCCAATTCTTTTTAATATTACTGCAGCAGACAGTGATGGTAGGGTTTTGCATTCCCTGTGGCTTCCAAACAGGTGGTCTTAACCTGGGCAACCACTGTGTTTCTGGCAGCAGTTATCTATACTGGGGAGTTGAGATGAATTGTAGAATAGATGTCAAGGTGAACATAGAGGGTTTCTTCAGAGGTAACACACTTGTCTTTATTTCCTAGAGGAAAAGAAAAGGAAAGTATTCTTGGCTGAGGAGATGAATCAGTGGGTAAAATGCTTCAGTCCAAACCAGCCAAGGCTGGTCCAAATCAGTCAAGTTGGTCCAAACTAGTCAAGTCTGGTCCTGTCTGGCAAAAAATTGGGCATGTCCAGCCAGTATGGTTCATACCTGTCCAAACCAGTTCAAACCAGTCTGGGTCAGTCTGTCCTACTCCAAACCAGGGAAGTCCAGTACAAGCCATTTGGGTCCACTCTAGACCAGTCTGGACCTGTCGGGTCTCCTCTCTCATGTTCCTCTCTCTTCTGTTGTGACTTTTCTTCAAAACAAGTCTCCTCCTACTTTCATGCCTTCTTTTTGTGTGTGATCTACTGAGTTTAACTAGAGGGTTGTTGTTTTCCTTCGAGGGTGGGAGGTTATCTGCTGGAGCAAGGATGGATTATCAGCAGTTTTAACACTGAATAGAATGACACCTTCCTCCAACAGTAATTAACTCCAAAAAATCCTTCATAAAAGGATTGCCTCATGGACCCCCTCCAGTATCTGTGATAGAATGTTGAGGGGTCTGATCCTATGTAGACCTTGGACACATAACCACAGGTTCAGTGAGTTCCTGAGAAAAACAGCTACACTATGTCAAGAAGGTGGCTTTGTGCTGCCTATCTACTCACCCTCAGTTCTGACATTTTTTCTACCCTTCTTCTGAGATGCTCTCCAATTTTTCTTGGAAATTTTTCTTTTATGAATTATGCACTGTGTATGAAACTTGTGAATGTTTGCCTCATACAATGCCATAAAAATCTTAGAGTTCCTAGAAAGCTTTATATTTAGATTTTTACACTTAGGTTTATGACCCCCACTTAGGGTTTCTAGATTTTAAATTAAGGATTTTTTATTCCTTCTTTTCTCTATTTTGGATATATAGAGACCCAGTAATTCTACCACCAACTGCTAAAATGATCATGTCTTTACTGAATTGCTTTTAAACTTTTACCAAAAATTTGCTGACCATGCACATATGGGTTTCTTTTTCCTTCTTATCTCTGATTATATTTGCCCATATTCCCACCATTGTCATAGTATCACATTACTGTAACTTTATAATAAGGCAAAAATAGAGAGCATGATTCTTCCAATTTTGTTCTTTTAAGAGGTTGTTTTGGCCATTTTAAGTCTTTTGAAAAGTTTCTATGTAAATCAGCTTTTCAACTGTTATAAAAATAAAATGAAACAAAAGAAGGGCTGTTAGGATTGGGTTAGGATTTAAATCCATATATTCAGAAAGAATTAATATAAGAATATAAATTTTCCATTATTCAGGTGTTCTTGACCTATGGCAGCCCTTGGAAATGTTTAGTGCTTTAAGCATTCTGATGCTCCTTTGATAGCATACAGATGTTCACTTTGATAGCATACAGATGTTCAGTTTCATACCTTGCACATCCATACAATTTTCAAATCTAGATTGTATATAAGAGAGTACATATTTTTCCTTGTGCCTCTATGCTTCCATTGATTTATCTGTGAGAAGAAATAAAAACAATTATTTCATGGAGCTGAGCACAAAACTTCTGATGAAAACGCTTAACTTCTGTCCTCATTGCACATTGCTACTAATCCCAGGAAGTATCTTTTTATTGTTGTTGATATGCTCTACTAAAAGAATGAAGAGGAAAATAAAGGATTTCTAAGAATAAGACAATAAAGTATGAATTCAAAGAAAAAGCTTAGGAACTAAGTCAGAGCCTAAAGAAAGGAACAGTGGTCCTGGCCGCAGGATTTGCTCAGAAATTAACCTGGGGTGGGGGACAAATTAACCTCAAGGCTCAGATAACTTAAGAGCTCTATTGTAATATGCCTTGCGGCTGCAGCATATATACTCCTGGCTACACAAAGAATGTAAGCAAGACTCTTGCTCATACAGAAGATACCAGGCACTGTCCTTTTGTAAAAATAAGTCTAGCAAGGAGAAAGCCTGCTAGGAAAGGAACTTCAATATGTAACAGTTGCCACCCACATTGTGTCTTGGCAGCCTTGTCCATACCATAAGTAAGAACTCTATGAAACTAATTCAACATGATTTGTAAATATCTTAACTTCTACCTAGTTGGTCATGGAATGAGCCCCGAATAACAAAACACTCAGGATATGTACTAAGTACATAGTAACAGTCTTAGTTTGGGTTTCTATTGCTAAGAAGAGATGCCATGACCATAGCAACTCTAATAAAGAAAAACATTTAATTGGGGTTGGCCTATAGTTCAGAAGTTTAGCTCACTATCAGCATGGCGAAAAAGCATGACTGCATGAAGGCAGACATGGAACTGGAGAAGAACTGAGAGTTCTACATCTGGATTGGCAGGCAGCAGTAACGAAAGTAACACTGGGCCTTCCTTGTGCTTCTGAAACCTCAAAGCTCACCCTCTGTGACATACTTCCTCCAGCAAGGCCACACCTCCAGTAATATCACTCCCTATGAGTCTATGGGGGCCTTTTTCACTCATACCATAGCAATTCATAAATTCTTGGCTGAACAATCTTTTTTCAAATTTAAAAACTTATAAACAAGGGTCTTAAAATGTTCTTGTATTAGCTGGTGGGTACTTACAGAGCAGTTGTATTAATTGAATTCAATCAGCGTTTGTTATCACCAACAAGCCTAAATTTTGGCAGTTTTGGCATAGTGATTATGAACTGGACACACCATTATATAATGTGTGGAGTAGCATCCATCTGCAGTACATGACCTCCAAGGGCTTCTAAGTTACCTCAGTTTAGATCTATGTACCCAAAGTCCTGTGTCCAAAACTAATCACTTAATGAACATTGAAATCAGCGGTACAAGTAGTTTACCCAAAAGGTCATCTTTAAAGTTGGGGGGTCTAGCCATGATAAGGAGGGAGATAGCTCAATGCTTTATGGAAAGATGGAAAAATCTTGTCATTGGTGATATTCCTCTACTCAAATGTTCACAACCAGAAAGTTCTATATACATTCACTGTGCAAACTGGTGACCCACAGGAAGAGGGAGAAGAGACCACTTACTCTCACCTCCAGTGACCCATTGTGAGTTTGGACTTTCTGAACTACCAGCCCGATTCTGTTTTTTTCTAGGAACCATTTTGAGTCTGTAACTAAGTGAAGTTTCTGTATACTACAAATCTTAAATTTCTGTGTCCTGGAGATTGGCCCAAAAGTCAACTGTAAACCAAGTGCCCTGGGCCATCAGTTCCTTGAAAATGTTTTGTAGTCGTTGTTAGAAATGTTTGGAACAAAACACCCATGGAAGGAGTTACAGAGACAAAGATTGGAGCTGAAACAAAAGGATGGAACATCTAGAGACTGCCATACCTGGGGATTTATCCCATAATCAGCCTCCAAGAAAGTACCCAAGGAGCTAAAGGGGTCTGCAACCCTATAGGTGGAACAACAATATGAACTAACTAGTACCCCCCGGAGCTCGTGTCTCTAGCTGCATATGTATCAGAAGATGGCCTAGTCGGCCATCAGTGGAAAGAGAGGCCCATTGGTCTTGCAAACTTTATATGCCTCAGTACAGGGCAACTCCAGGGCCAAGAAGTGGGAGTTGGGGGGGGGGAGTTGAGGGGAAGGGTTCGGGGGACTTTTGGGGTAGCATTGGAAATGTAAATGAAGAAAATACCTAAATAAAAACAGGAAAAAAAGAATTATTTGTATATTATTAAGTGCATGGCATGGCTATGAATCATGTTTTTCATAGCATTTTTCTGTAATGTGCTTCTGTTTCATCTTGCTTGTTTGTTTGTTTTTATTGCTTGTGGTTGAACTCTCCCTTACTACCAGATCATACAAATTAAGTACTAATTTTAAAAAAAAAGAAAAGAAATGTTTGGTACCCATTGTTTAAGGAGGGACTTTCCTAACTGCTTCATTTCACTTCTTTAACCATCATACTGATTATGGTTTTGCCCTGTACAAAGGGCATGGGAGCTTGGCTTGGGTGGTCTCATGAACCTCATCTGAGGGGGAGACAGCAGCCAATTTGTTCCTGATGTGTACACTAATAAAACTTGCCTTAATTTCGCCATGATTTGGGTCAATGGGTAGTCTTTCTCCTCAAATCTGTGGATTAACACTTCCTGTCCCCTAATTCTGGGCTCTTTGGAATTGAGTGTTTTTCCTTAGAAGGGCATATATATTTTTTTTTTCCAAAAAGAACCTGGGAATCATTGTCCATGACTATGGACAAGATATGCTGGCTCCCAGTGCTAGAGAACTATCAGGCAAATTAGTCAGTCCGTTCTGTGACTGTAAGTCTGTGGGGTGCGTAGATCCTGTTTTCATGATGTCTGTAATGTATGTCCTGTTTTTATGATCAGTTAAGTTATAGGTTCTACCAATTTTCTTAAAGGCCAAATTGAGATTCCCTGGGAACCCACCAGGCATGCCAACCAGAGAAGCAGGTAGGCTATCTACAGAACTCCACTCTCCCCCATTTTCTCCAGATCCTACCCCCCAGTCACATACCCAGCTCTGTAGCAGACTACCAGTTGTGGTTTATCCTCACTCTCCCCCATTACCAGGGGACTAAGTAGATCCTTGTGCAACACCCTGCTTTCCTCCATGCTGTGGACTTTTCATCTCTTACCCCAATTCTACCACATCCTCATTTCTAAGTGTCAGCTCCCAACACCTAGAAACACATTCTACCCTAAACCGCCAGTGGCCATACCTGGCAGGATTCCAAAAGAATTCCCTACCAGGCAACACACAGCTACCACACTTTTCTTAGAACCAAGAGGGCAACAGAAACTAAGGGGGTGGGGGGAGTCCATCTAGCAAACACAAGATCAGATATCAGTATCTAGAATTACAACCATCCCCAAACCAGATGCCTAGATGCTAGAGTAAAAACACAACCATTGACAGCCAGGATAATATATCTCCACTAGAGCTCAGCAACCCTATTACAGAAGGCCTTGAGAAATGCAGCATAGCTGAAACACAAGATAAGGACCTTAAAATAGCCTTTGTGAATATGATAGAGGGCCTTAAAGGAGAAATGAATAAATCCCTTAAAGAAATTTATGAAACACAAACAAGCAGTGGAAGGAATAGAAAACAGTGCAAGATCTGAAAGTGGAAATAGACTCAATAAAGAAAACCCAAAGTGAGGGAAATGTGGAAATTGAAAAATTTAGGAACTTGAACAGGAACATCAGAGGCAAGTCTCATTATGAGAATACAAAATATGGAAGAGAGAATCCCAGGCATCGAAGACAGAAGAAATGGATACCAGTATTAAAGAAAATGATAAAATTCTAGGCACAGCCAAGAAATCTGGAACATTATGAAAATACTAAATGTAGAAACAATAGGAATAGAAGAATAAGAAGAAACCTAGGTCAAAGGCACAGAAAATATTTTCAATAAAATTGGAAGAAAATTTTCCATAATCTAACCTAGTAGATGCCTGTCAATGCACTAGAAGCATATAAAACACAAAACAGACTGGGCCAGCAAAGAAATTCCCCTCAGCACATAATAATCAAACCGCTAAACATACAGAACAAAGAATTAATAGCTGCAAGGGAAAAGGCCAAGTAACATATAAAGACAGACTTATTAGAATAATGTCTGACTTCTCAATGGAGACTCTAAAAGCCAAAAGGGCCTGGGCAGATGTTCTACAAAATCTAAGATCCCAGCCCAGACTCCTATACCCCACAGAACTTTAAGTCAAATAGATGGAGAGAAAAAGACATTCCATGATAAAACCAGATTTAAGCAACATCTACCTACAAATCCATCCCCACAGAGGGAACTAGAGAACTTCAACGTGAAGAGGCTAACCACATCCAAGAAAACACAGGAATAAATAATCTCAGATCAGCAAATCAAAGCGGGGGTAGAGATATACAACAAAATAACAGGAGTCAACAAACATTCCTCATTGATAACTCTCAACATCAATGGTGTCGATTCCCCAATAGAAAGACACAGACTAACAGAATGGATGTAAAAACAGGATCTGTTCATTTTCTGCATCCAAGAAATATACCTTAGCATAAAAGAGACATCACCTCAGAGTAAAGGGATGTAAAAGACATTCCAAGAGAATGGACCTAAAAAACCAGCCAGTTTAGCCATTTTATTGTCTGACAATATAGACTTCAACCCAAAAGGAATCAGAAGATATAGGGAAGGACACTTCATATTCATCAAAGGAAACATCCACCAAGAGGACACTGAAATTCTTAACTTCTATGCACCAAACACAATGGCACCCAAGTTCATAAGAGAAACACTGCTATAGCATAAATCATACATTGACCCTCACTCATTGATACTGGGTGACCTCAATACTCTCACCAATGGATAGATTGTCCATACACAAACTAAACAGAGACATATTGATGCCAACAGACTTCATAAACCAAATAGACCTCACAGGCATTTACAGAACATTTCACCTAAATCCAAAAGATGTACCTTCTTTTCTGCACCTTATAGAACTTGCTCCAAAGTTGATTATATTCTCAGACACAAAGCAAGTCTCAACAAATACAAGGAAATTGAAATAATACTCTGAATTTTATCTGACCACCATGAATTAAAGCTGGATATGAAAAACAATAGAAACAACAGAAAGCTTACAAAAGCATGGAAACTGAACAACTCACTACTGAGTGAAAAATGGGTCAAGACAGAAATTCAGTAATTAAATTTCCTACAATTGAATAAAAATGAAAATACAACATACCAGAAATTATGGGACACAATGAAAATGGTTCTAAGAGGCAAGTTCATAGCACCAAGGGCCTACATAAAACAAAAACAAACAAACAAACCTGAGCTGAAAAGATCTCATACTAGTAACTTCACAGTATACATGAAAGCTTTAGAACAGAAAGAAGAAATCACACCCAGAAGAAGTAGATGGCAGGAAATCATCAAACTCAGTGCTAAAATCAATAAAAACAACAACAAAAAACCAAACAAAAACAATATAAAGAATCAGCGAAACAAAGAGTTGGTTATTTGAGAAACACAGGATTAACAAAGTCATTTGAAAACTAAAAGGCAGAGAAAGAAGATCAAAATTAACAAAATTAGAGATGGAAAGAGGGACATGACAACACACACTAAGGAAATCCAAAGAATCATAAGGAAATACTTTAAAAACCTGTACTCCACTAAATTGGAAAAGATAAAGAAATGGATAATTTTTCTCAATATATACCACCTACCAAAGTTAAATCAAGACCAGATAAGCAATTTAAACAGACCTAGGAAAATAGAAGCAGTAATTAAAAGTCTACCACCACCACCAACAACAAAAAAGCTCAAGGTCAGATGGTTTTAGCCCAGAATTCTACAAGACTTTCAAAGAAAATTTAACACCAATACTCCTCAAATTATTGCACAAAATAGAAAAAAAAACCAACACTGCCCAATTCTTTTTTATGAGGTTATGGGTACCCTGATACCCAAACCATATAAAGGCCCAACAAAGAATGAGAATTATGGACCAATTTCCCTTAGACATAGATGCAAAATTCTAAATAAGATACTTGCAAACAGAATCCAAGACTATATCAAAAAGACCATCCACAAAACCAGATTCAGGTTCTTTGCCTCAGGCCCTGGTCAAGTTTTCCTGAAATTTTTTTCACTCCTAGTCTGTCCTGGCATTCATACCCATTGGAGGAGAAACTGTGGTGCTGGTAGGGAAACCAAGGCCCAGAGGTTGAAAAGAGTAGTGAGTGATGCCCACTATGACTCCACAGAGCCCAGGCAGAGCTATGCCCTCCTGTTCAAGGGTTCCAGGCTGGGGGACATGGCCTACCATTTCACTTTCAATGGGAACAGCTGCCTGCAGCTAGCAGCTTGTGTTTTTGGCTATTTTCTCTGAGCTGGCCCTGTGCCTAGGCTGCCCCCACACCGAATATGACTGAGGGTCTTTCCCAAGCCAGCACCATTCAAGTTTGCTCTACCTGGCCTTACTGTCTCGGTGCTCAGGTAAGCAAATGGCCTTCATGATGAGAAGCTATTACAGGTGCCTCAAGATGCCCCTGTCCTGCAGGAGACCTGTCCCCTCACTGCTGTGGATGGCCTAGGTAACTTCCAACCCAGATCCAACTCTCCTTCATAGCTGCTGGAGTCATCCTGCCCATGGAGGCTTTGAGTCATGTGAGCCTGCAGCTAAACTCCTGTCCTTTCAGTCTTGCAATTCTTTGTGGAATATGAATGGCCTGTGGACTTTGCCACGTGCTCCATTGGTATGTATCTCTTCACAGAGAAGAGATGGTGTTCTGGGCCTAGCCCAGGAGACCAACATTGCTGTGTTATGGTATCTGCTTACTCTGGCTTTCATTTTGGGACTCAGCAGGCTGGCAAATGGGACTCAGGCCCGACCTTCCCTGTCCCTTTAAGTTGCTGTCTGTGGGGTCACCCACTGACTCATAAATCTGCCCTAGAGTCAGTGGTATACAGGCCAGCCTGGTCTCGAACTCCTGGCTCACTCTCCTGAATGCTCAACTGACAGGTGTGTATCACTACACAGTCCCCACTAAGAGTCAGAGGAGAATGGCTTCTGACTTTTCCATAGCACTCAAATGCTACCTGTGCATGACCTTTTCACTGCCCCTCCTCCACTAGGTGCAGGACCCATAATGATTTCTGGTTGGCCAAAGGTCATTAGGTCACCTCCAACTAAACACCAGAATCCCAAGCTCATCTGAGTGCGCTCCCCAAGTTTAAACTCCAAGCACCCAAAACTAGCTCCTGCAGGGTTATCTGTGCCCTGGAGAGGGCCCCAGCCATATCCCTGGTTTTCTTACCCCACACCCGAGGAGGTATCCCTCATGGAGACCTGGCTGTCCTTCTGTGCCATGGAAGGTGGCTGCACTCAGTGTGTCTCTCTTTCATGTTTCCCTTGCTCCTCCTGGCCAGGATGCTGCACGTGGTGCCTGAGGAGTCCCTGGAGCTGAGCCTGGAGCCAGGTAGGTGTGCTTCTCTGCTTGAGACACTTCCTTTTTCTTTTGTTTTCCTCTTTTTTCCTAGTTTTGCTTTTGAGGCTAGATGTCACTCTGTAGCCCTGGCTGGCCTTGAACTCAGAGAGATCCTTCTGCCTCTGCCTTCTGCGTGGTGGAATTAAGACTTATCTGTTATTCCACTTGTATGGCTGTTTTGCCACCATGCATGTCTATGTAGCAGGTTTTTTTTTTTTTTTTTTTTTTTTTTTTTTTTTTTTTTTTTTTTTTTAGCATCTGCAGAGACCAGAAGAGGGCACTGTACTTCTAGAACTGGAGTTATAGAGCGTTGTGAGCTACCCTGTGGGTGGTGCTGGGATATGAACCTGGGTCTTCTGTAAGAGTAGCAAGTTTTCTCAACTACTGAGCCATCTCCCTAGCACCTATTTATTTTTTTTTAAGATTTATTTTAAACGTTTAATTGTGTGTGTGTGTGTGTGTGTGTGTGTGTGTGTGTGTGTGTGTACAGGTGCTATTGAAAGCTAAAAGAGGGCATTGGATACTTCTGAACTAGAGTTACAGATGGCTGTGAACCACCTTATGTGGGTATTAGGAACCAAACTCGGGCCTTCTGCAAGAGTGACCAGTGCCTTCTTGTCTGAGCCACCTCCCAGCCCTAGGTTTTAATTCTTGAAGAGTCCTGCACAGTATGGTACTAGCAGGTCTCTGTGACAAGGAACCTGCTTAGCATGTGTGAGGCCCTGGGTTACATTCCAGCATAGGAATAATTAAAATAATTATTCTTATAAATATATAATTACATAATAATTATAGCATAGGAATAATTAAAAGATCAATAGATTATCAGGGCGGGTCAGTATTTGCCCTGTACATATGAGGACCTGAGTTTACACTTATGTAAAAGGTGGAAATTGACTGCCCACTGTTGTAAACCAGCAATGGGGAGGCAGAGACAGGTGGATTCTGGAAGCTGGAAGCCCAGCCAGCCTAGCCTCGGAAACTCTCGTGATCCACACTTTGTCCTTTTCTTTTCCCAGGTCTGGCCAGCATAACCTAGAACCAAGAGCCTGTTCTGAAGAAGCAAGGTTGGGACTGGGCCTGAGCCCTGGGAACTGGATCTTGGGGATGGGGTCGGGTGCAGGTGTCAGGTAGCAACCAGAGCCCACAGGCTGAATTCTGATCAGTTGTGGGTTCTCTGAAACTTTCTTTTTCCCCCAGACTCTCAATGGCCATCCACCTTGGGCTGATGGTGCTAGGCTCCTTGCTGAACTTGCTATGGTGGTTTGAATAGGCTTGGCCCAGGGAGTGGCACTATTAAGAGGTGTGGCCTTGTTGGAGGAAGTGTGCCATGGTGAGGGTGAGCTTTGAGACCCTCCTCCTAGCTGCCTGCAAACTTCTGTTTGGGACAAGGCTTTGTCTCCCTTGTATTTTGGTGATTCTATTTAGGAAGGTTCAACTGTAGTAGGTTTAGATACAAACCCTCAAATGGCCCTTAGTGTTAGGTGACCTTTCAGCATTTCCTTCTTCATATCTTTCCCCTCCATTAAATCTTCCCATTTTAGTCCCATCACCCTGGCTTTCCCTAACTACTAGTTCCTTCTTCCTTGGGAGATCCACTTGCTAACCATACATGATCATAGAGATTATTTACGAAGGGGTGACTCTTCTAATGCTAGTTTGTTGATGAGGAAACTGAGCCTTAGCGCCAAACTCAGAGCTGTTCAAATATTGTCCTTATACTCAGAGCCACTTAACAAGTTGGAGGAGGTGCAGGGCTAGCAAGTCAGAGAGAGCAGGTAGAAACCTTTGCAACAGTTTGACAGGAGTTGGGTTGACTAACAACACTAATAAAAAAATCTAGACTTAAAATCTGTATGACTTTAAATATTTTATAACTTATTTTTTAATTAATAAATTTAAGTTTTAGTTTATAGAGTCATAGAAACATAGAATATAGAGTAGTAGAGAATACAAAGTCCCACATACCTCCTAACTTTCTCCCATTAGTGTGTGTATGTGTTCTTAGTTTTATCTCCTTTAGCTACAATTTCACATAAGAGCCTCCTATTTGTGACAAATTTTCAGATTTCTTTTGGTTTTGATGACTGACAGATTGAGGATTATTGGGTATGTGTTTTTAAGGACTTTTTTTGTCATTGAGATTTGTCTTTCATTGAGTAAACTGTGCTTATAGGTGTGAGGAGGGAAACTGAGGGGTAAGACTTTTTTTTGAGACAGAGTTTTTCTGTGTAGTCCTGGCCATTCTGGAACTCACTCTATAGACCAGGCTGGCCTCAGGCCCAGAAATCCATCTGCCTCTGCCTCCTAAGTACTTAGACTAAAGGAGTGCTTCACCATTGTCCAGCAAGAGGGTTAAGAGTCTACTCTGATCACGTCATGACAACACAGTGTACTTGTGACTCGACAGCCAACCCATGTTGACCTTGACCAGGATATCTAGGCTTGAATCCCAGCTCTTTTCATTCCTGAGAGCCCAACTTGAGCATCCATCCAAATGTGGAGCCCATTTGCCCATTTTTGAATACCACCAACTACCCCATGGTGTTCACTAGATATTGAGGAATTCAAGTCTTGTTGGAATATCAGGACCCTTGTCCTTCAAATGCAGTGTTTAGAGTCCTGATTTAGGTAAGGTTCAAGGGTAACCATCTTCTTTGATTTTAACTATTCTTTCTTTCTATTGATTTTGGGTTTGCTTTGTTCTTGTTTTTCCAAGCCCTGAAAATACATTATTGAGTTATTTATTTGATATCTCTGATTTTTACAAAAGTAGACACCTGTAGTTATAAATATCTCTCTGTATTCTGTGATCAAATAGCTTTGGTATGTTGAGTTTCACTCAATTGTAGGAATTTAAAAAATTATCCTAGATAAGTGGCAAAGTGTCCACACTTTGGTCTTCATTCTTCTTGAGTTTCATGTGTTTTGCAAATTGTATTTTATAAGTTGGGTATTCTAAGTTTCTGGGCTAATATCCACTTATCAGTGAGTACATATCATGTGAGTTCTTTTGTGATTGGGTTACCTCATTCAGGATGATGCCCTCCAGGTCCATCCATTTGCCCAGGAATTTCATAAATTCATTCTTTTTAATAGCTGAGTAGTACTCCATTGTGTAAATGTACCACATTTTTTGTATCCATTCCTCTGTTGAGGGGCATTTGGGTTCTTTCCAGCTTCTGGCTATTATAAATAAGGCTGCTATGAACATAGTGGAGCATGTGTCCTTCTTACTGGTTGGAACGTCTTCTGGATATATGCCCAGGAGAGGTATTGCAGGATCCTCCGGTAGTACTAGGTCCAATTTTCAGCTCGTTTTCAGAAAGGAGGCTTCCAGATCAGTTTCAGCTTGATAATTCCCATTCTTGTGCTCAAAGTGTGGAGTGTCTTCAACAATTGAGTTTTATCTCCAGGTTCTGGAAGGCAATAGCCTATATTACTTTGAGAGTCTTTTGGACTTTCCCGACCAATAATCCAAAGGAAGATGTGTGCATGCATATGTATATATGCACATATGTAAATAAAACTTGATTGATTTAGTGTTTCTTTTATGAACACGTATTTAGTGCGGAACACTTGTGATTGGGTAACCTGTCAGGGGACTGACTCATCCCTGGAGATGACTCTCCCTCTCTGAGCAGCTGATAGCTCTTTGTCTGGGGGTAAAGCCTTGTGACATTTTCCACATCTGCACTGTGATGTCTGATGGTGTTATCATTATACAGGTCTTGCTTAGGTGACCATATTATTAAGATCTTATGGGTCCAGACCCCTATCACATACAGAACAAACACAGTGTCTTAGATCAGATGTCCTGATCCTCTGCTTCTTACAGTCTTTATGCCCATTTCAGTGAAGTTCTCTGGGCCTTAACTGTAGGGGTCATGTTTAGGATGTATCTATTGGATTGGGTATCCTAGCCAGTTCTATACATTTCAAGTGGCTGCAAATTTCTGTGTTGGCCATCTGCTGCTGAAAACTGAAGCTTCTGTCATGAGGGGTGAGAACTACATTTATATGTGGGTAGAAGGACAGATATTTAGAATGTAGTTAGGAATTACACTGGAAAAGTGGCTGTTGTAGGCTCGCCGTTAGGTTCCATAGCCTCCCCAGCCATGAATAGTTGGCTAAAACTACAGTGCCAGGCATGAATCCCCTTCTTGTGTTGACCTTAGGTTCAGTTAAACATATATTGGTTACTCCCAAGATTTAAGAGCTGCTATAATATGATTGGGCATATCTTACCACACTGGTCATTGTGTGGTTCAGAGGCTTCACAGCTATGTAGGACAATTACTTGCTTTCCTTTGGCAGCTCGCATAGCACTTTTGATACTATGCAAGCTCGTTTTCAGAAAGGAGGCTTCCAGATCAGTTTCAGCTTGATAATTCCCATTCTTGTGCTCAAAGTGTGGAGTGTCTTCAACAATTGAGTTTTATCTCCAGGTTCTGGAAGGCAATAGCCTATATTACTTTGAGAGCCTTTTGGACTTTCCCGACCAATAATCCAAAGGAAGATTTCCTATGATAGACAGGTTTTTGGTTAGATAGTGTCTTAGTTGGGGTTTCTATTGCTGTGATAGAACACCATAACCCAAAGCAATTTTGGTGGGAAGTTTATTTGGCCTAAATATCCTGGGTTTCAGTCCATTGAAGTAAGCCAAAGTAGGAACACAAGGCAGGAACTTGAAAACAAGAACTGAAGTCAAAGACATGGGGAGTGCTGGTTACTGGCTTGTTCTTCCTGGCATGCTCAGCTTGCTTCCTCATTACTACTCAGTTCCACCTGTCTAGGGACAGCACCACCCACAGTGGTCTGGGATCTTCCACATGAATCAATAAAATACTCCATAGCCTTGCTCTCGGGACAATCTTGTGGGGCATATTCCCAACTGAGGTTGTCATCTCAAATGACTCTAGTTTGTTTTGAGCTGACATAAAACTAGCCATCACAGAAAGTCTGTGGCTCTCACACATAATGTTATCTCTCTCCCTCTCCCTCTCCCTCTCCCTCTCCCTCTCCCTCTCCCTCTCCCTCTCCCCTCTCCCTCCCCCTCCCCCTCCCCCTCTCCCCCTCTCCCCCTCTCCCTCTCCCTCTCCCTCTCCCTCTCTCTCTCTCTCTCTCTCTCTCTCTCTCTCTCTCTCTCTCTCTCTCTCTCTCTGTGTGTGTATCTTCCTATACCTTTTAATCATCATTAATGCTCTTTATCTCTTTTCCCTCCCTCTCTCTGTTTCGGCCACTCTTCCCCCTCTCCAAATAAAGTCCCCCTCCCCTTTTTTAAAATTTTCTTCTTCACATCACCTCTGACTTACTACCCAACTCTCTAGAACTCTGCTCACCCTATATTCCCTTATTCCACCCCTGGTTTCTGTGGTTATTCCAGGTTATATACTCACACCTAAAGATTCGAAGCTATGTTCCATGAAGAAGAGAGAACATGTGATGTTTGTCATTCTGGGTCTGGGATACCTCACTGAGTCTAACAATTTCTACTTCCATGTATTTACCTGCAAAGCTTGTGATCTCATTTTGATTTATACCATTGGTGCTTGGCTACAGTTTCCAAGGTTTAGTCCATTGTCATCATGGTGGGGAGCAAGGCAGCGTGCAGGCAGGCATGGTGCTGGAGAAGGAGCTGAGAGTTCTACAGGCAGCAGGAAAAGAGAGAGTCATTGGGCCTAGATTAGCCTTATGACACTTCAAAGCCCACCCCTAGTGCCACATTTCCTTCATCAAGGCCACACATCCCAGCTCCTTCCAAGTAATGCTACTCCCTGATGAGCAAACACCCCAAATATACGAGTCTGTGGGGCCATACTTATTCAAATCCCCACGGTACATTTTTTGTTACCCACTAATTAGTTGAAGGACATCTAGGCTGTCCCCATTTCCCACCTGCTGTGGATAGAGCACTAATGACTAGGACGTTGAGTACTTTGGGCACATGCCAAGGAGTGGTGTAGCTGGGTCATATGGCTAAAGCTAAGGGAAATGACAAAGACAGTTCAGGATTTGACAGTTGGATTCAATAAACAGATAGAAATATTGAAGAAAATCAAGTTAAAATGAAGATGGAATTGAAAAACTCAATAACCCAACTAGAAAACTGAAGGAAAACTTTAAAAAGTAGAATAGATCAAGAAGACAAAATAACAGGACTTGAAGATAAAGTATAGGAACTGGATCACACAAGCAAAGAATCTGAAAAATGGATGTAAAAAACATGCAAGAATTGTGGACCAGCATGAGAAGACCAAATATCTGAATTACAGGCATAGAGAGAGAAAGAGTCCAAGTCAATGACAGAGATCAGATCCTAAAAGAATAGTCATAGGAAAAAAAAAACCTCCTTAAATTAAGGAAAGACATACCCAGATAGATGCAAGAAACACACAGAACACCAAATAGACAAGACCAGAAAAGAAATTTCCCATAGTATATCACAGTTAAAACACTAATTTTACAGGACAAAGTGCGGAGAAGAAAAACTAAGAGAAAAGCCACAAGTCTCTTAGAAAGAGAAATCCCCTGTACTGAGGCATATAAAGTTTGCACGACCAATGGGCCTCTCTTTCCACTGATGGCTGACTAGGCCATCTTCTGATTCATATGCAGCTAAAGACACAAGCTCCAGTGGGGGTATTGGTTAGTTCATATTGTTGTTCCACCTATAGGATTGCAGATCCCTTCAGCTCCTTGAGTACTTTCCCTAGCTCCCCCATTGGGGGGAAAGAGAGGCCATTGGTCGTGCAAACTTTATCTGCCTCAGTACAGGGGAACGCCAGGGCCAAGAAGTGGGAGTGAGTGGGGAGGGGAGTGGGTGGGGAAGGTATGGGGGACTTTTGGGATAGCATTGGAAATGTAATTGAAATAAATACCCAATAAAAAAAATATGAAAAAAAAGACTTTTTCTCTTGGGGCTGGAGAGATGGCTCAGCAGTTAAGAGCACTGACTGCTCTTACAGAGGTCCTGAGTTCAATTCCCAGTAACCATACCACGTGGTGGCTCATAACTATCTGTGATGGGATCTGCTGCCCTCTTCTAGTGTGTGTCTGAAGATAGCTGTAGTGTACTCATATAAATAAAAAAAAATAAACCTTAAAAAAAAAAGGAAAGAAATCCATCAAAACCAGCGGGTTTCTCAAGGAAGACTTCAGGGCTAAAAGAGCCAGGAGCAATGTACCTCAAGATCTAAGACACCACAGATGCCAACATAGACCATTATACCCAGGGAAACTATCTGCCACTTAAGGAGAAAGAAAAACTTTCTATGATATAAACAGGCTAAAAGAGTTTGTGTCCAGTAAACCAGCCTCACAAAGAATCAGGGAAGCAATTACTTCAGATTAAAGAGGAATAAGAAATAGTCAAGAGACTATAAAGAAAACAAATAAAGCTACAATTACTGAAATACAAGATACGTCTAAGAATGGAAAAAGAAAAAAAATTGCAGTCAACACATACCCTTCTATAATAACTCTAAATATTAATGGCTTCACTCCCCAATCAAAAGATACAGGTTAGTTGAGTGGATCAAAAAATAAAATCCATCTTTCTGTTAAGAATCTCATTTTGCCTTTAAGGACAAGAACCATCAAAACCAAATTCCTAGGAAATGGGAACAAGAAACACACAGGTATCATTATAGTATTTGACAAAACAGACTTCAAAGTAAAATTAATCAGAAGAGATAAAGATACCTCATCCCAATCAAGGGGACAATTAACCAAGAAGACATTGCAATCCTAATCATATATGCACCAAACTCTGGCACACCAAATTCCATAAAGCGTATGTCCTAATCAGAATGTTCATTGCTGGGCTAAGACATGACCATAGCGTCCTGAGGGGAGTTATTTTGCTTGCATTTCCACATCATAGTCCATAATGGAAGGAACTCGGGGTAAGAAATTGAGCCAGGCACCTGGAGCCAGGAACTGAAGTAGAAATCCCAAAAGAATACTTGCAGTTTGTACCAGGTGACAACCTGAGAAGAAAGGTAGCAAATATCATCTTTTGCAAGAGACTCTGGATTTGAATTTGGTGTTAAGGACTGTGCCAAGCTTGTGTAACTTCCTATCTTCATATCTCAAAGCTCTAATTCCCATGAGATCATATCTAGAGAAGAAACCTATGGAAGGTGATTGGGTTAGATTAGGGAATAAATTTGGGGCCTCATAAAGCAGAGTTGAGGCCTTTTAAGAAGGATAGAGAGGTACTTTTCACTCTTTCAGCCATGTACCAAGGAAAGACAACTGAAGACTTAGTGAGAAGAGGGCTTTCTTCAGTCCATTTGACCAGAATCAAATGGTCCCTTGACTTGTGCTTCCCAACCTCTAGACCCATGAGGAGAGGAATTCCTGACTCCACTCTGTCTGTGGCACTTTTCAGTGACCGTTAGAGCAGACTAAACCAGTTAGCAGCAGCTATTAGACAATAAATCATGTCTATAGATCATGGCTTATGGTCTCTCTCCTTGTTTAGAAAGAAGTCTTGGAAAGATCAAATAGGGATGACTAGATGCAACATGGAGAAGAACTGAAGGAACATGAGGGCTCGGTGGCAGGCAGGCTTGGCCGGCTTGTTCCTTGTCCTAGTATTGTGGACACCAAAAGGGCTCAGTTGATTCCTTCTCTTCCTGCTCCCCCTTCCTTCTCTCACATCCTCTTGTTTTTCATTGCCCAGCTATTCATTAGGTTCCCTGTGCTGTTCCCATCACAACCCTGTTTTCCTCCCCATTGCATAAAATCTCTGGGGACGCAGGGAAAGCAGATGACTTGGTCTTTTAAGAGGCTTCATGCTGACTAGAGCTTATGATTTGTGGAATAGAACCTAAATAGAATATAGATTATCTGTACCACCATTTCTGTATCGTTGGTCCCCAGTGGGCTGGGAAAGCCCACGTGGCTGCTCTGATGTGGAACCAAGGGAAAGGAGGTACTGGAGGACCACCTTCTCAGATTAATGCCACCTCCTCCATCCTTTCCTTCAAGCCAAGTGTTTCCTAATTGAGATAAGAATCAGCAATTCTTCTGTTTATGGATCATGGCAGAGGACACGGATCATGGAGTCTCAGGTGGTTACCTTTTTTTTTCTGGCTCATTGAACTTCACCACACAGGTCTAAACCACCTGAGCTCTAAGTGATTATGAATTTGAGGATCTTCAATCACTGCTCTAGTAACAGTCCCTGGTGGTGATAAGGACAAAGAAAGAAGAGAATCTCATTTGGGAAAAAGCAATGTCATAACCATTCTAAAAATGATACCGAGAAGTCACATGTGGTAAACCACGTGCTGGTTTGGGCTGATCATGGTCCATTGTTACAGTGAGCACTCTGCTGGAGCTGGCTGACCAAGTTGATGTCTCCTCCCATCTGCCTCATTACAACCGTGATGCCTCCAGACTCTGGATCTGAATGGCTTGGTATCATGAAGACGGAGGCCAGAGCTACAGGAGTCCGGTGGGTAGTTAGATTGTGGCATTTAACATGTGTTAAAACACTTTCCAAAATCATTTATCAGTATCCTAGAGCCACATATATGCTATGAAATTAAATGAGAAAGAAATCAGAACAGAAACTATTAAAATCTAAGGGACTTTAGTTGAAAAAATAGGACCTGAAGAATAAAGTTTCAACTTAGGGCCATTTGGCAGGCTAACAAAATAGCTTAAAAACAAAACAAAACAAGAAAAACAGGTGCTGCATACAATTGTCTGGCTCACTGGCCAAGCAGATGACCCCACCTTTTCTGTTCAGGATTCAGAAGCTTAAGTGGATAGAATTTAGTGATCTTTTAAAAACAGAGTTTAGCTAAAATACATGACTTTTGGAGAGAAAAAAAAATTAGACGATTTCTTCCTCAACTCTAGGCAGAAGTATGGAGTCTGCTTCCATCTTCCAAAGTGTGTTTCCGTTGGGTCGAGACCAAGCATGGGCAATTTCAGCCTGAAGCAATTACCCTCTGGAAGTTTCAGTGAGTGGAAACAGGCATGGAGTGTGTGGACCTTGCTACCTGGATCAATAACTTTTGCTAGTCAAGATTCCTGCCAAGGAAAGTTAAGGAGGCTCGAATTTCATAGACTGGAAACTGCTTGCACCCGTACGCTTGAGAAGCACTTTCTATGATTTATAGAAACCGTGGCACTTATTGGAAGAATAGCTAACACTTATTTATCATTTGTTATGTTGGCCACCGTGCCAAGTAATACACAGTGACTCATCTAATCTATACAACAGCCCATGGCAGGTCTGTGACTCTCCCTTCTCTATACATGATGTAAAAGAGCTAAATTATAGAGCAGCATGTTTGAGCAACTGAGTCAGGTTGCTCTCATGTAAATAAATGGAACGCCACCACTTTCCTGTTTGGTTTTCTATCTTGAGTTTCTTATATGCTACCTGCACTCACAGAATAGTGTTAACTTTTTAGTCCTTCCAAGAAAAATCAAACTGGGATTCAGAAGTTTCAAAACGTAATACATTAGCTCAAGAAGCTCAAAGAAACGGCTTTCAGGCTTTCATGGACAGTATGCTCAGGGCAAGAGAGTCCTGTTGCTTCTAATGAACTGTGTAAAACAAACTCTTTCTCTCCCTCCCTCTCTGTGTCCCTCTCTCTATCTCTCCCTCCCTTCTTCCTTTCTTTCTGACACGGTCTAATGTAGCCTAGGCTACTATATACTTGTCGATGACCTTGAACTTCTGATCACCCCACTTCTACCTGTGGAGCGCGGAGACAATTGGGATTACCAACACGCACCACTGCACATGATTTAAGTGATACTGGAGGTTGAACCAGAGCTTTGTGCAAGGTGGGCAAACAGTCTACCAATTGAGCTACAGCCAGTCCAGGATAATTATTATTCATTATTCCTTGATGGAGGAATCTCGTCATTTCTCTCCCTGACATTTCCTCTTAGTAAGATTCAGTCAATTGCTTTATTTTCTGAATGATACATTTGTCCTACACGTGCATCTAAACTTTTAGCAATTCCTCCACGGCTTACAACACAAGAGGCATAAGTATTCCTTTCAGAATATTTGTCCTTTTACAAGATTGCTTAAACCCCCCCCCCAGCCTTCCTTCTGGATCACGTAGTTCTCCCACTGCTTTCTGATCCTGAGGATGATTTAGGGCTGTTCTCTGAATACACTACTCATCTATCCTTGAGATGCCTCTGAATCCATGTTGAGTTTAAGTCAAGGTCAATTCTACCAGATAGATTAGATGACTGAACACTGCTCTGTCACTCTGGACACAGGTGTTCCAGTCTGAACCTGGATGCAGAAAGAAAGTCTCTGGTGACTGCCCTGGCACCGGGCCCCAGACTTTTGGAGAATCACAGGACTTTTCAGAGTCTCAAACAGGGCTATTTGTAAATTACAAAGCGTTAAGTGAACAAGAGACTTTCAAGCACTCTAGTCTTCACTTACGGAGTGGCTGTCTTGTTTAGTTGTGAGTGCCAACTCCATACAGCTTTTATCCCCAGAAAGGTGCTCGAGACACATTTCCCTGCCTGTGCTCAGGCCTTGTAGAAGGTGTCAGAGACCAGCGTGACATGGGCTGGATGGATAAGTTTCAATGGTGGGGGTTGCTGGAAATTAACATTGTGTTACATTGCTCCTTAAACCCTTCATTTTTAAATGCAGCAAAGCCAGTGCAGAGAACTGATCCACTGTCCTCAGCCCCAGTATCATCCTGTGCAGGAAACAGGAGGGGAACATGGTACATGTTACAGTACTCTCAGAACTTGCCAGGCTGGGTCTTTTAAAAATATATATTCATACCCTGCACAAAGACTTTGGCATTATAAAAACAGATCTCTTAAGTACCTTGGTCTTTTATCCAGAACATTAAGGACTTTTTTGTTAAAAATTAAGATGTCTTTAGAAACCATATAAAATTTAAAAGCCTCAACCTTTCCACTGTGCCTTTTCCAGGGTACCTTGGGAGAGATGCAGAATTCTCAGAGTTGGAGAGAGTACAATTGTGGAACAATCTATACCTTGCCAATTTGTCCCTTGTATTGGCCCAGGGAAGCCATTTACCACCTTGTTTTTGGTTATTTCAGCTGCTGTTAGGTGTTCTCTTCCAAACACACCTGTGCTGGTGGTTTATGGACCTGGCCCCACAGGCTGAACATGATGTGTTTGTGGTTGTGAGTCCTGCAGACCCAGCTTGCTTTCCTGGGACTTAACTCCCCCAGTAGTCCCAAAGTTCTCTGCTTTTCATTTTATTTTTCTTCTTGATCGTGGACGTCACATGTCAGCCACACATGTCTTCATCAGTGAAGTTCTCTTCATTGGACTCAGAGGAACAAAACATGTGATAACTTCCTATTGTGGGCCCCAATCTGTTTGCCGTTTGCTTTTACTTTCTTTTGATCATTGACATAGCCATACACCAGGGTCTTCTTCAAGCCATCTACCTCCAAGGACTAAAATCATCTTAACAATTTTTCCAGAATGCATTTGTTTTATAATATTCAAGAGGGAGTGTTGGGATAGGTGTACGGTATGATGCTTTATCCCATGCCAACAAGTGTCTTGGCCTTCTTCAGGGAAGGAGAGAGGATGGGGAAAGGTTTGTTAAAAATCCCCACTGATTGAAACAAAGTTACTTACTCATTCACCAGGTAAATTCACCCAGGGTAGCACAATGAGTCAGAAGTCAGGCTGAAGATAGATGGCGTCTATTCTGTTTGTGAACCATAGTAAAGATCCAGTAATCTTGGCTCTTGTATGTCTTTTGCCAGCCCCACAAAGAAAAGGGGGGTTGAGTGGATTATCAGGAAAGGTGTCAGTCTGTGTGGCTGAGGGGAGGGGCTGGGGCAGGACATGGGGAGGGAGGGATGAGCCACTTAAAAGCTCTGTGTGCTGAGCCCTTAAAGGAGTCTTGGGTTTGCAGAGGGAAAAAGTACTAAAAGTCAAGCCAAGCAGCATTGAGTCAGTAAATGGCTTCACTTGGGTTTGTAGAGACGTTATGGCAGCCTAGCTTGTGGGGTTTGAGACATGAGGCCCATTGCATATCTTGTTAATCTCATTACAGATTCCAATAAGGATTCGGTGAAGCTTGCAGTGGTTTCAATTGCATTCTAATTTTTAAAGAAACTTAGTAAAATCTTGCTTAAAGATTTGTAAGGATCAAAAAGATTTCACTTCTTGGGGACTCTAATACTTTAGTGCTTGGAAATAGATGGCTTGAACAAGACCCTGACTCTTTTAAGCAAGTGTCATAAATGGCTATGTTGGAGGAGCGGGGAGGGACACACACACACACACACACACACTCCTTTCAGGTTCTCTGTGTAGTAGGTCTGCTCTTTAGAAGTAAGCGCTGAACTTCTGGCATCTTTGATTAATACCCTGCTTATGTGATAACTGCTCTGCTCTAGAGACAGTGCAGACATCTGAGCCAAACCTATTTCTGTTTCCTTTGCAGAAATGGAACTGACAGATATACCTCTCTATTTTGTTTCCAAGGAAATACCTTGTTAGAAATGTGTGAAAATGTATCTATGACAGTACCAAGAGTGTTTCAAATGCAGCAGTGAATCGATTGTGAGTTTTGGACCAGATGTGCACCGAGCCTAGCATATTTGTGCCTTTCCATATGTTTGCTGGCTCAGTCCATAAGTAGAAGAGAAATGCTGTGTTTTTAACTGAAGCCACTGCTATGTATATATGGCACCTCTTTCAAATATTTACTTACCTCACAGCCACTGTGTAGCTGATGAGACTCAAGTGTCTGATTCAAAGAGGAAAATGGATGGCCAATAACCATGACTTAGCTGAGTGGTGTTTTCTCTATGTATACAGAGACTTACAAAATAAATAAAGACAAATACATTTTTCATTGCACTGTCCATCAAACATACAAAGCCTTCACTTGTAGGTCACATGTTGCCAAAAGAACTACCAATGTGACCCTTCCCCTTCTGCCCAGTCCGTTCTGCTAGGGCAGACTGCTAGCTAGTCTGCTCCCCTGGAGACACCATATCTTGAACTAGCCCAGAAGATCCACTACACTCAGGGTAACTGACACCACAGCCTGAGGCATTCAAGGAGATCTGCTGCACACAGGGCAACTGAGCAACTGACTGCTAGCTTGTCTGCTCCCCTTAAGACACCACAGCTCAAAGGCATCCCAGGAGCTCCTCTGTACACAGGACAACTGGGCAACAGACACCACAGTCTGAAGACCTCCTGGGAACTCTTTGGCATGCAGAGCAACCGACCCAACAGACTAAACTTCACCTTGGAATTCTGCTGCACACAGGGAAACAGAAACCACAGTCAGTAGACCCCCCTGGAGAACATCTTCACACAGGCCAACAGCTTGACTGCTCCTCTGAAGACCCAACAGTCTGAAGGCCTCCCAGGATATCTACTGCTTGCAGTGCAATAGATCAACAACCTCTCTGCCCCTCTCAAGAGCCCTCAGTTGGAAAGTCCCACAGGTGGTCTGCCACAGCCAGGGCCATAGGCATGTCAAGAGACCTGAAGCAATCCAGGGACAAAAGAGGCCGACTCCAGACAAAGTTACCCAGACCAGCAAACACCAGGGACAATCAGAAGGTGAGAGGTAAGAGCAAGACTATAATCTACAGAAGCCAATATACCTAGACTTCATCAGAACCAAGTTCTTCCTACACAGCAAGCCCTGAATACACCAGCACATCTGACAATCAGGAAGCTGATCTAAAATCCTATCTCATTAAGATAATAGAGTCCTTCAAAGAGGATATAAATAACTCACTGAAAGAAATACAGGATAACACAATCAAACAGGTGAAGAAATTGAATAAAGCAGTCCAAGACCTAAAAGTTGTAGTAGAAACAATAAAGAAAACACAAATGGAGGTAGACCTGAAAATGAAAAACCTAGGAAAGAGGTCAGGAATTACAGATGTAAGTATCACCATCAGAATACAAGAGATAGAAGAGAGAATCTCGGTTGTAGAAGATACTGTATAAGAGATTGACGTAACTGTCAGAGAAAATTTTAAACATAAAATTCTCCTAACTCAAAGCATTCAGGAAATTTAGGACACAATGAAAAGACCAAATCTAAGAATAATTGGAACAAAGGAGAACAAAGATTCATAGCTCAAAGGACCTCAAAATGTCTTCAACAAAATCATAGAAGAAAACTTCCCAACCTAAAGAAAGAGATGACCATAAAGTTACAAAAACCTATAGAATACCAAATAAATGGGACCAGAAAAGAAAATCCTCTCTTCACATAATAGTTAAAACACTAAACCCACAGAACAAAGAAAGAATATTAAAAACTGCAAAGGAAAAGGGCCAAGTAACATACAAAGGTAGACCTATCAGAATTACACCAGGCTTCTCAACAGAGATTATGAAAACCAGAAAAGCCTGGTCAGAGGTCATGCAGACTCTAAGAGAACACAAATGCCAGCTCAAGCTACTATACACAGCAAAACTCTCAATCAACATAAATGGAGTAAACAAAACATGTCAGGACAAAACCAAATTCAAACAGTATCTATCTAGCAATCCAGCTCTACAGAGGATCCTAGAAAGAAAACTCCAACACAAGGAAGGTACCTACACCAAAGAAAAGACAAGGTATTAAGCATTTTGTACAACAAAACCAAAAGGAGAGAACCACAAGCACATAAAGCTACCACTAAAACAAACATATCAGGAACCAACAGTCATCTGTCTTAAATATCTCTCAATATTAATGGATTCAACTCACCCATAAAAAGACATAAACTAACAGACTGGATATACAAACAAGATCTGGTATTTTGCTGCATAAAAGAAACACACTTCAATAACAAAGACAGACACTAACTTAAAATAAAAGGATGGGAAAAGGTCTTCCAAGAAAATGGTTCCAGGAAACAAGCTGGAGTTGCCATCCTAATATGCAATAAAATAGACTTTCAACCAAAAGTTATCAAGTGGGATGAGGAAGGACACTTCATATTCATCAAAGAGAAAATCCACCAAGAGAAAGTCTTAATTCTGAACACCTATGCCCCAAATGTAAGAGCACCCACATTCATAAAGAAAACTTTACTAAAGCTCAAAATACACATTGAACCCCACACAATAGTAGTGGGAGACTTCAATACCCCACTCTTACCAATGGATAGGTCATTGAAACAGAAATTAAACAGAGACACAGTGAAACTAGTAGAGGTTATAAATCAAATGGATTTAACAAATATCTACACAACATTTCACCCTAAAACAAAAGAATACGCCTTCTTCTCAGCACCTCATGGCACCTTTTCCAAAATTGACCATATAATTGGTCACAAAACAATCCTCAACCAATATAAGAAGACTGAAATAATTCCATGCATACTATCAGATCACCATGGTCTAAGGCTGGTCTTCAATAACAGCAAAAACAGCATAAAGCCCACATACACGTGGAAACTGAACAACTCTCTACTCAATGAAAACTTTGTCAGGGAAGAAATAAAGAAATTAAAGACTTCCTGGAATTTAATGAAAATATTGACATATCATACCCAAACTAATGGAACACAATGAAAGCGGTACTAAGAGGAAAATTCATAGCACTAAGTGCCCTGGTAAAGAAACTGGAGAGATCTTACATTAGCAACTTAGTAGGACACCTGTGAGCTCTAGAACAAAAAAAAGCAAACACACCCAAGAGGAGAAGAAGGCAGGAAATAGTCAAACTCAGGGCTGAAAACAACCAAATAGAAATAAAGAGAACAATACAAAGAATCAACAAAAACCAAAAGCTCGTTCTTTGAGAGAATCAACAAGATAGATAAACCCCTAGCCAAACTAATAAAGGGCCAGAGTCAATATCCAAATTAACAAAATAAGAAATGAAAATGGAGACATAACAACAGAAATGGAGGAAATTCAAAAGATCATCAGATCCTACTACAAAAGCCTATATTCAACAAAACTGGAAAATCTAGATGTAATGGATGGTGTTTTAGACAGATACACCATACCAAAGTTAAATCAAGCACAGGTAAACCTATATAAACAGGCCCACATCCCATAAGAAGTCATTAAAAACCTTCCAACCAAAAAAAACCCAGGGCCAGATGGATTTAGTGCAGAATTTACCAGACCTTCAAAGAAGACTGATATGAATATTCCTCAAACTATTCCATAAAATAGAAACAGAAGGAACACTACCTAATTCATTCTATGAAGCCACACTTACTCTGATACCTAAACCACACAAGGATCCAACCAAAAAAAGAGAACTTCAGACCAATCTTGCTTATGAATATCGATGCAAAAATACTCAAAAAATATCTTGCAAACTGAATCCAAGAACACATCAAAACCATTATTCACCACGATTAAGTAAGCTTAATCCCAGGGATGCAAGATTGGTTCAATATACAGAAATCCATTAATGTAATCCATTATATAAAGAAACTCAAAAGAAAAAAAATCGCATGATCATCTCCCTAGATGCAGAAAAAGCATTTGACAAAATACAATACCCGTTCATGTTAAAAGCATTGGAGAGATCAGGAATTCAAGGTCCATACCTAAACATAATAAAAGCAGTATACGGCAAACAACAGCCAATACCAAATTGAATGGAGAGATACTTAAAGCAATCCCACTAATATCAGGGATGAGACAAGGATGCCCACTCTCCCATATCTATTCAATATAGTACTCCAAGTACTAGCTAGAACAATAAGACAACAAAAAGAGATCAAGGAGATACAAATTGACAAAGAAGAAATAAAGGTATTACTATCTGCAGATGATATGGTAGTATACATAAACAAACCCCAAAACTTTACTGGATAACTTCTCCAGCTGATAAACAATTTCAGGAAAGTGGCTGGATATAAAATTAACTTGAGCAAATCAGTAGCTTTCCTTTATACAAATGATAAGCTGAGAAAGAAATTATGGAAATAATTCCCTTCACATTAGCCACAAATAATATAAAATATATTGGGGTAACTCTAACTCAACAAGTGAAAGATCTGTATGACAACAACTTCAAGTCTCTCAAGAAAGAAAAAGAAGGTCTCAGAAAATGGAGAGATCTCCCATGCTCATGGATTGGTAGAATTAACATAATAAAAATGGCCATCCTACCAAAGGCAATCTACAGTTTCAATGCAATTCCCATAAAAAATCCCAACACAATTCTTCAAAAACACGGAAAGAACAATTCTCAAATTTATCTGGAAAGGCGAAATCCCAGAATAGTAAAAACAATACTTAACAATAAAAGAATGGCTGGGGGAATCACCATCCCTGTCCTCACAAGCTTTACTACATACAGAGCAGTAGTGATAAAAACTGCATGGTATTGGTACAGAGACAGACATGTTGATCAATGGAATAGAATTGAAGATCCAGAAATAAAACCACACACTTATGGGCACTTGATCTTTGACAAAGAAGCCAAACATATACAATAGAAAAAAGAAAGCATCTTCAACAAATGGTGCTGGTCTAACTGGCTGTCTGTATGTAGAAAAATGAAAATAGACCCATATTTGTCACCTTGCACAAAGCTCAAGTCCAAGTGAATCAAGGACCTCAATATAAAACCTAATACACTGAATGTAATAGAAGAGAAAGTGGAAAAGATCCTTGAACTCATTCGTTCAGGGGGAAATTTCCCAAACAAAATTCCAATGACTCACTCTCTAAGATCAAGAATTGATAAATGGGACATCATGAAACTGGAAAGCTTCTGTAAGGCAAAAGACAGCCAATCAGCAACCTACAGATTGGACAAAAAAACTTCACTAATGCCATATCCAATAGAGTAATATCCAAAATATATAAAGAACTCAAGAAACTAGCCACCAAAAAACCAAATTACCCAATAAAAAAAATGGGGTATAGAACTAAACTGAGTTCACAACAGAGGAATCTTGAATGGCTGAGAAACACCTAAAGAAATGTTCAAAGTCCTTAGTGATCAGAGAAATGTAAATCAAAACGACCCTGAGATTCCACCTTACACCAATCAGAATGGCTAAGATCAAAACCTCAGGTGACAACACATGTGGGAGAGGATGTGGAAAAAGAGGAACACTACTCCATTGCTGGTGGGATTACAAACTGGCACAACCACTCTGGAAATCAATCTGGAGGTCCCTTTGAAAATTGGAAATAGATCTACCTGAAGACCCAGAAATACCACTCTTGGGAATATACCCAAAAGATGCCCCACCATGCCACAGGGACACATGTTCCACTATGTTCATAGTGGCCTTGTTTGTGATAGCCGGAAGGTAGAAACAACCCAAATGTCCCATGACAGAAGAATGGATACAGAAAATGAGGTTCATTTACACAATGGAATACTAATCAGCTATTAAGAATGAGAACATCCTGACTTTGCAGGCCAATGGATGAAACTAGAAAAATATCATCCTGAGTGAGGTAACTCAGACCCAAAAGGACATGAAAGGTATATACTCTCTAATAAGTGATATTAGGAGAGAGAGAGAGAGAGAGAGAGAGAGAGAGAGAGAGAGAGAGAGAGAGAGAGAGAGAGAGCACTTACATAACTCAAAAAAGGTTAACAGGCTGAAGGACCCAAGTGAGGATGCCTCAGTACCACTTGGGGGGGAGAAGAAAGCAACCACAAGCGGGGAGGGAGAGAGCTGGGAGGGGAAGGGGATGAGAGGGTGGAGTGGAGAACATGATTGGGTATTGGGTGGGGGAAAAGGACTAAAATTCCTGAGGGCCAGCAGAAAGAAGGGAAACATGAAACCTTGGGAGGTAGGAGGTTTGGGGGAACCCTCCAGAATGCACCAGAGACCTGGGAGGTGAAAGACTCTCAGAACTCAACGATAGGGACCTTAGATGAAATACCCTGCATTGGGGAGAGGGAACTTGTAAAGCCCATCTCCAGCAGAAAGACAGCGCATCAAGTAAGGGATGGAGTTGCCATCCCACAGTCAAAACTCTAACCCATAATTGTTCCTGTCTGAAAGAACTGCAGGGATGGAAATGGAGAGGAGCCTGAGAACAAGAAGGCCCAAAGTGGGATCCAGCTCAAGGAGGCCCCAAGACCTGACACTATTTTTGAGGCTATGGAGTGCTCACAAAAAGGGACCTATCATGACTGCCCTCTGAAAGACCCAACAAGCAGCTGAAAGAGTCAGATGTAGATATTTGCACCCAACCAATGGACAGAAGCTTCTGACCTCTGTTGAATTAGGGGAAAGCTGGAAGAAGCTGTGGAGGAGGGAGACCCTGTAGGAGGACTAGTAGTCTCAATTAACCCGGACCCCTAGATCTCTCAGATACTGGAACACCAACCAGGTAGCATACACCAGCTGATATGGGGCCCCCAACACATGTACAGCAGAGGACTGTTAGGTCTGGGTTTAGTCAGAGAAGATGCACATAACCCTCAAGAGACTGGAGGCCCCAGGGAGTTTAGAGGTCTGATTGGGTGTGGGTTGACTGTGGGGACATCCTCGTGGAGAGAGGGGGCGGGGAGGAGGTATGGGTTGTGGAACAGTCGGAGGTAGACCAGGAGGGAAATAAAATCTGGAGGTTTTTTTTTTTTTTTTTTTTTCCTTTTTAAAAAAGAACTACCAGTGTAACCCAGTGCAAAAATACCCAGTGCAATGTAAAAAGATTTGGTTTTGCAACTTGACTGTATGGCCATCAGATATGAACTTTGTAGATGACAGTGTTGGGGTGCAATATCAATGGGCTAGAGGTACCTGGGACGTAGGGCAAACCCCTGCCTTCTGATTCTATGTATTATAGTAAGACAGTGGTACATCAAAAAGGCTGATAGAAACACCTTTTATTGCATGTCCCTGCAAGACTCAGGGCAGCCCTTACTAAAGGTGTGTTAGACATTTGCTTTTTTATATGTGCGTCATAAAATAGGCATGCAAACAGCGAAAATGATCTGTGTCATGGCCCATCTGCTTGTTCACTCTAGCTCATTTTCCCCTTCATTTCTCTCAGCATGTAGATCCCGAATGGTTAAAGATCTGCCTCACTTCCTTGCCAACTAAAATTACACTTCCAGCTCCTTGTTAATTCTGGACCTTTGGGAAAAGTGCTGCCACTTTCATTTATAATCATGCAGTGGAGCACCCGGAAGTAGAGTACAGTACATCCCTGCCCTTGAGGGCACAGTAGGGCAGCTTATGTGGCCCTGATGGCCATGGGCTTCCCATGGGATGTCTTGTTTAGTGTTCATGGCAACTTTGAATTTAGCAAAGGGAATTAGTTTTCTTATTTCAGCAAAATTAAAACAAGATGCATTTAGCTCAGAAATGACCCAGACCTAACAGCTACTTGACTCTCCTGAACCCATGCCCTCCCCCCAAACCCTCCCCATTTGATGGATGGCTATAGAGAAAATAACAATGAATGTAAGGCTGGATACATTTTGAATTCAGGCTAACACAAGCCTGGCAGCATAAAGTAACCTCATAGTTTAAAGCAAAGGCACTGGGCACCCTGTAATCAGTAGAAGCTCCCTTGGAGGAGCCGCTAGACTGCATGTCAGATACTCAGGATGGGAACAAGAGTGGTGGGCACCAGTGTACTTAAGGATTGGCCTCTAGCTGTGACAAGCTGTACTAAGGTGCCCTGCCAAGTGAAGTTCAGTGGGAAGGAAATCCCGGAGCAGGATGGGAATGTGTGGGGCCTTATAAGAATCTGTATCTCTCTGTGTACCAATATGTACATGCTTGATTATGTTCACAGTGTGTGTGTGTGTGTGTTCATGTGTATATGTGTATCTACATGTGCCTGAGAAGGCTTTAAAATGTGGAGGGAAGATGTTTTAAAACTGAACATCATTAACATTGGGGAAGGGTCATTTTAAATTTCTCATTTATCTGAAAAATGTGATATTTTAGTGAGGAAAATGTCATGTTTTATGCTTTCTCCCCAAGTTGTAAAATAAAATAACTCAACCTCTTGGCTGAGTTCAAAGTATCTGTGAAAAATGTGGTATATTTATACAATGGAGTACTACTCCGTTATTAAAAACAATGAATTTATGAACTTAGTCAAATGGATGGACCTGGAGGTTATCATCCCGAGTGAGGTAACCCAATCACAAAAGAACTCACATGATATGTACTCACTGATAAGCAGATATTAGCTCAGAAACTTAGAATACCCAAGATACAACTTGCAAAACACATAAAACTCAAGAAGGATGACCAAAGAGTGGATACTTCGTTCCTTTTTAGAATGGGGAACAAAATTCTCATGAAGTATAACTCCCTTCCAAAGAGTTACAGAGACAAAGTTCAGAGCTGACACCGAAGGAAGGACCATCCAGAGACTGCCCCACCCAGGGATCCATCCCATAAACAACCACCAAACCCAGACACTATTACATATGCCAACAAGATTTTGCTGACAGGACCCTGATATAGCTGTCTCTTGTGAGGCTATGCCAGTGCCTGGCAAATACAGAAGTGGATGATCACAGTCATCTATTGGATGGGACAGAGGGCCCCCAATGAAGGAGCTGGAGAAAGTACCCAAGGAGCTGAAGGGGTCTGCAACCCTATAGGAGGAACAACAACATGAACTAACCAGTACCCCCACAGCTTGTGTCTCTAGCTGCATATGTAGCAGAGGATGACCTAGTCTGCCATCAATGGGAGGAAAGGCCCTTGGTCTTGTGAAGATTATATACCCCAGTATAGGGGAATGCCAGGGCCAGGAAGTGGGAGTGGGTGAGTTGGGGGCCAGGGGACTTTCAGAAAATCTAGGAAAGGGGATAGCATTTGAAATGTAAATAAAGAAAATATCTAATGAAAAAAAAGAAAGTATCTGTGAGTTGTAAGCAGAATGAAGAAATTCCTTCTGAGTGTTGGTGAGATAGGTGCAGTGTGGGGAGGGGAGAGGGAGCGAGCAGAGGGCAAGAGCCACTCTACTGAGTCTGGGAGGAGAATCTGTGAAAGCAAGAAGATCAGAGGGACATCTTCATGAGAGCTGGAAGCAGGATGCCTGATGTTTAGATTGGAGGTGAGAACTTGGTCTTGGGGTGAGGTTATACTTTCTTATAAGAGACTAACATTTTGATTGTTGCCAGAAAATTTTTGTTGGTCCAAGCTGTATAGTGTAAAGTGTGAAGGTGCCAATAATAATCTCTCTCTCTGTCTCTCTCTGTCTCTCTGTCTCTGTCTCTCTCTGTCTCTCTGTCTCTGTCTCTGTCTCTCTCTCTTTCTCTCTCTCTCTCAGGAATGTCAAACAACTTCACATCATTTAAAATTTCAAATTTAAGTTGTATAAAATTTAATCTCTTATATATTTTGAAAGGTCATTATTGCAGAAACAAAGGAAATGTGGTTGTACAGTTGTCAGAAGAAAAAATCTTGGATATGGTGAGTGACTTGGGATTCCTTTGTAGTTCTCAGAGATAGAACTACGTGAATTGGCATGAATCTAGAGGATAGGTACAGGGCAGAGACACACCTACTTTTTTGGCATCTTAAGAAGAAATGAGGAATTATATTTCAAATGTGTAGAACATTGGTGTGAAATTTTGAGTGTGTACACTGTCGTGCAAGTGTTAAGACAACCCAGTGGATGTTGAGATGGAGAAAGGAAGTCAAGGGAGCTTAAAATACATCAAAGGAGGCTGAGAAACAAAATGTGGACACTTTGCCCCTTCTTAGAATTGGGAACAAAACATCCATGGAAAGAGTTACAGAGACAAAGTTTGGAGCTGAGACGAAAGGATGGACCATCTAGAGACTGTCATACCCAGGGATCCATCCCATAATCAGCCTCCAAACACTGACACCATTGCATACACCAGCAAGATTTTGTTGAAAGGACCCTGATATAGCTGTCTCTTGTGAGGCTATGCCGGTGCCTGACGAACAAAGAAGTGGATGCTCACAGTCAGCTATTGGATGGATCACAGGGCCCCCAATGGAGGAGCTAGAGCAAGTACCCAAGGAGCTGAAGGGGTCTGCAACCCTATAGGTGGAACAATAATATGAACTAACCAGTACCCCCAGAGCTCATGTTTCTAGCTGCATATGAATCAGAAGATGGCCTAGTCAGCCATCATTGGAAAGAGAGGCCCATCAGTCTTGCAAACTTTATATGCCTCAGTACAGGGGAACGCCAGGGTCAAAAAGTGGGAGTGGGGGGAGGGGAGTTGGGAGGAGGGTATGGGGGAACTTTTGGGATAGCATTTGAAATGTAAATGTAGAAAATACCTACTTAAAAATAATGAAAAAAAAGACTCAAAGTAAGCAGTGGGCATAGGTGTTAGAATAGTCTACAGGAGGATTTGCACACTCTTGGGGGATGAGGGAAAACGCCACAAGCAAGGTGGCATTTCAGCTATTACAATGTTATAGTGTTGATGGTGTCCATTTGGAGGATGGAGAGGTGGAATAGAGGGGTAGGGTGATGGATGTTTATGGAGAAACATGAATGTTAAGAGTCAAGTATGTTAAAGTCCAACATTTACTTATGGAACCAACCACAGCTCTCCTGTGTAATAGTGATTCTCTGAAACTAGTAATCCCTGCCTAGAGTCACCACCACAGGCCTCAAGGAATTGCTGAGTGTTTTCCCAAAGGAAGGGTAGAATAAGGGATGAACTGGAGGAGAGGAATGGGTTCAGTATGGAGGAGGGAGAGCATAGGCCTGTGATGTAATACATATGTTAAATGAAATTTGGCTCAAATATGCTGCCACCCAGGCCTTTATGTAAGGAAGTTCCATCTAGCTTAGCAAACTTAGCAAAAGTAAACACTTGGAGCAGTAGTTAAGGGTCAGCCATTCACAGTAGCCAAGCTTCAGGCAATTGCAGTCAAAAGCGCCATGCTTAAATTAGGCCAACTACACCTTGTAGCTATTGGGCTCTCACTATAATTTATTTCCATAGTCTACCCACAGGTTCGTTCTGGCTATGCAGCAGAGTTCTTTAAGCCTGTTTTGTTTCTGAGGGAGTCATATTTGTTCAATTAAACTCAGCTAAATCTAATTTGTCTAAAGTTTCTTTTTTTCTTTTCAGAACCTAAATTGAGCCCAGCACTAATAAGTCTTTGGTATAGTTTACTCTGTGCTGTTGTTACAGAGTCCTCCACTCCCCTGCAAGGCAAATGCTTTCTCGTAGGCATCTTTGCATCTTGGTGTATACACTGGACTCTACACAAGTTTCTGCTAAGCACATCAAGACAGAGAGCTCTTGCGTGGACTTGGCTAAGAGGTGCTGATGAAGGCTTCAGCGGGAAGTTTGGGAAGGCAAGGTTCTTTGAGGCAAGAAAATAAAGAAAAATAAAACAAAACAAAAATGCACAAGCCAGTGTGTTGATAAGTTTTATGTTGCTTTGAAAAAAAAATACCTGAGAAATTTAACTTATAAGATTTGGCTCCTAGTTTCAGAGCTTCAGTTCATGACCGTTGGTTTCATTGGTTCTTGTAGGCACCTCTTATCTGGGCAGCTGAGGAAGCAGAGACCAGAATTCTAGAGCTTA
Organism: Mus caroli; assembly: GCF_978045245.1. Classification (NCBI taxonomy): domain Eukaryota; kingdom Metazoa; phylum Chordata; class Mammalia; order Rodentia; family Muridae; genus Mus; species Mus caroli. Next base: position 58,032,665 of record NW_028227267.1, read on the forward strand.
GTTGGCCTCCTTCTTTTCCCTTTGTCCAAGGCCCATGTGGTGGTACCACCCATCTGTAAGTGGGTCTTCCCTCTTAGTTAAATAACTCTGGAAGCACACTGGTGTTATGATATATGCAGAAGTGTGCCTCCTTAACACACTGAGTGTTTCTTAATTGAATCAAGTTACAGCTGAAATTAACCCCCACCAGCCACGTGTAGAACATCCAAGGAAGTCACACACCAGTTGCACAACTCCAAAGGAGTGCAGGTCAAACATTCCTCATGAGTGACAGCCACTATTCAGTGGGCATCCTGATGGCCATGCCTGGAGTCTAGCTACCCTACGTAACAAATGTTAAAAAAAAAAGATGGAACCTAACTGCCGTGGCTGTTTGGCCCGTGTCTCCAGATTGGCCAAATACATGGAGCCGGATAGGGTTGTGGAGCTCAGTGTGCCGAGTTCTTTGTGAGCTGGTGAGGTTCTAGGGTTCCTCATTTAGTGACCTTTGAGGGCTTTTCTGACAGGGTTTTATTTCTAATGGGCCTCAGCTCAAATCCATCATTCCCTAAGTTTAAACACCTTCCAAAGTGGTGATGCAACTGTCTGAGATCTGTACAGCAGTTACAGGCTTCACTACACTTGGAGAATATAGACCAGCCTGTTTAGTGCATCCTCCATGCTCAGGAACCATTAAATGTTGTCACTTCTACTGGGAGTGATAACAAATCACACTGGGTTGTACATTAAGCAGTCTTAAAATGCTCATGGCTCAATATCTGAAAAACGCTTATTATCTGTGATGGAAATATTATGTGGTTTGCTAAGGTCCTTACAGTTAAATCAGGATCATAGTGGCATACAAATGTCAGTGCAAGAAATAATTATCCAGGACCCATGGTGGTGGACAATAAACCTGCATGCTCACACGTGTGCCTTGTATCTGTTTCTTGGTTTCTTTAGCAACCTCTGTCCTCAAGACTTTGTCCCCCTTGTGCTTTGGCCCAACAGTCATCATCTCCCAAGTGAGCTATTTCTCCTAAACTCTCTGTTTCACAAACACGATACATGTTTATATCTGCCTGCGTCCAAGCTGCTCACCGTGGGTATCCCTCTGTAGCTCACTATTCATCACTCATGTCTCCGGGGTTATGCAGAAGACAATTTATGCTACACAATAAAATCCTCTCTTAAAATTGTTTGCCCTGAAAGTGAGGAGGGTGGAAGTCACAAACTGTTATTATTTTCCCTTAGATGGATCTAAATATTAACATTCCCTCCGCTTTAAAGATTATTTTTAAGCCACTCTTTTATAAACAAGTGAACATAATAAGCCTTGGTTGTCTCGGGCTCTGTCTGCAGCACGGCGGAGCTAGAGGAGGGAGCCATCAACTCGACAGGTTTTTTGGCATCGAGCACAGAAAATAAAGATGTTTAAATAGCTTTAAATGTTGTAAAAAGCATAGCATATGGTAAACTATTTTGAATGTTTAAAACAGTCTAAGGACCCCTCATGTAGAGGAGGAAGCTGCTGTCTCATTGCAACTGTGTTAGCTACTAGTCAAGCCAGAGGTAGAAACAAAGGCAGCTAGAGAAGAAAGAGGAGGAGAAGAGGGAGGAGGAGGAGGAGGAGGAAGAGGAAGAGGCGGAGGGAGGAGGAATTATTGATAGTCTCAGTCAGGGTCCCTGCTGTGCAGTTTGGGGAAGAAAGGATTTATTTTACCCAGGGAAGTCAAGGCAGACACTCAAGGCAGGAGCTGAAGCAGAGGCCATAGAGCTGCCTACTGGCTTGCCCATGGCCTTGCTCTGCCTGCTTTCTTATACAACCAAGGGGTGGCATCTTATACAGCCAACATACAAGGGGTGGCACCACCCACAACAGGCTGGGCTATCTCGCATCAATTACAAATTAAGAAAATGTCCTACAGGCTTGCTTGCAGCCTGGCCTCATGGAGCATTTTCTCACTGAGGCTCCCCTCCTCTATGATGACTCAAGCTTGCATCAAACTGATATAAAACTAAGCCAGCACAGAGGCTCTGCGATGAGTGAGATGATAAGATAGCAATGGTAGTGGTGATGGTGATAGTAACCTATTTCTGGATTCTCTATGTTCAGGCTGCCCTGTGGAGAGCCCTCATTTTACACAAGAAGAAACCTACGTTCCCAGAGGCAAGTGGATGCAGGAGCCAAGATTTGGGGAATAGTAATGAGTAACCACGTTCAAATGGCCCATGTTTCTCCTTCCTGATGTAATCATTCCACTGAGTTCCCCAGGAAGCCCAGGAGAGAAGTGGCATTGTCACCCTCAGTTAACTCAGAGCAAAGAGAGGCATGGGAAAAGGGCACGCTGGGTCTGGAAACAGTGCTGCCCAAGCCAGCAGGCCAGGCCTGCCTGTCAGTTTGGGGTTTAGGTTTGAGTTTGTAGATTTGGTTTGGATTGATTTGTTGAGCAAGATGAAGTGTTGTGGACAGAAGCAGCTACCTGGATGGGGCCCCTGGGACCCCAGCTGTCCTACACTGGCTCTTCTTGAACAGTATCCTGATGTCTTGATTTCAATGGCCCTGAGAGACCCCCAGAGCAGATGGGGAGAGTCCAAGGATGCACTTGCTTCTCACTCATTTCAGGGGCCAAAAATATTCACTAATAAAGAAATACAATGTTTTAATACAACGTTTTAAAGTAAGTAAATATTTAAAATAAAACATTTTAAATAAGAATTAATGTTCCCGGCAAATACCTATGCTTGAATAAAAATAGAAATATTTAAAATAAAGACCTGTCTTGGGATACCTGGCAGCAGACTTCTAAGTAGAAATGGCCTCTCTGGGCCCTTGGAAACATCTTTTTCCCTCTACCCAGCCCTAGGTACCACTGTACATTCAGTTTTCTCCCATGGCAACTCTGGGAGGCTCAAGGAAGGAAGCTGGTTAGCAATAATGGGATACCCTTAAGGAAAGCAAATAAACAAAAACCCAACCCCCCCCCCAAAAAAAAACCCAAGCAGGATTTCTTCATTTGCTACTGTATTTAAAAATGAGGATGGAGTTTCTCAGGGTTACATCGGAGAATTTAAATCTCTTCCTTCTACATTTTCTCCCTAAAACTGAAGGAATGACTCAAAATAGAGAAGTCAGTGACTGTAGACTCAAGCCTCAGGGCTTTTCAGTGTCTATTTTTATTTTATTTTTTTGTTTTTTATTTTTATTTTTACGTTTACTACTATGGGTATCAACTTAAGAAAAGTTGGCTCTGTCCTGGGCAGGCCAGCTAGGATATGTGTGGTCTCCCGATCTCACAGCAGAATTGCCCATTCACAGTGACCTTGGCTCTGAGGACTCAATCCAGTAGTGCTGAATACAAATATAGCTGCCTCCCACCCCAGAAAACATTCATTTATTAAAAATATTTTCTTTGGGCTTCTTTAATCCTTGGGGACATTTGCTTGACAAATAGCAAATAAGTCCCCTAACCAGACGGTTGTTATAAATATCTGTGGCGTTTATTCAAGCCATTTTCACTGGAGACCTTTCCTCTGGGGGGAAGAAGTGGCTGCCTGAACCTCAACATTTGGGACATGATTTTTCCCTAAAATAACTACAACATCCATCTATTTTCTCCCGATGGTGTGTCAATTTTTTAATGAGAGGCTGGGTCCTTCTGGTGACTTTGGTCTCCATGGTAACAGTTTTCATGTGTTTATTCTGGCTCACTGAAATACCAAGAAAGAGTTGACTCACTTTTGACTGGGGGGGGGTGAGGGGGGAAACTCTCTAAATTAGAGAATAATTACTTAAATTTTGATCACAAACATGAAGATACCCCTAGTTTCAAAATAATTGCCATGTAACACACTTTACATGACAAATTAGGGAACGTTTGGGCAGATGTTTCTAAGCCTTGGCTGACTCTTTGCAAGGGAAGGTGTTTTTGAGATTATTATTATTTCCATCCGTGTATAACTGACCCTGACTTCCTTCCCGAGATCTAGTCTCCCATACCAGGAGCTGAGTCATGCAGTAAGTAATGGACCAAGTGTCTGGAGTGGCGAATACACTTCTAGGTGTTGTTTCGAATCTATGAGATATGCTACTGAGACCTGGTCAATACTAGAACATCTGTCTTCAACAGCCACCAACCAGGAGAGGCAGAACGGGGCCTGGATATCAGCTTTCCCCGCTCCTCACCTGTACTCTCGGTTTCGGTGTGGGAACACAGTAGGAATCCTGAAGTTCTCTGTGATTATAGCTTTTTTTTTTTTTTTTTTTTTTTATTAATTGACACGGCGGCTAACTTTTCTCTTCTTTAGGAGGGGAGCAAGTGGGCAGGCAGAATAGGTTCAGCAGGTAATGGTGAGCGAGGGCACAATTTGAATGGATGCTTGTGGGAATCTATGACCACGCACGCATGCAATGAATCCAGTGGAGAACTGTCTCGGAGCTTGTCACCTCGGCGTTGGCTGTTACTGCCAATCTTCTTACCTTCCTTATCTGTTCACAGCGTAAGTTTTGCACCGAGTTACCTTTGCTCTTGGGGAGATTGTTCAAAAAGAAGACAAAGATTCTGAGTGAGCAGTAAATACAATTTCTACTGTAGATGGACTTGCCCAGGAGGGTTGCCCATCAGCTGTTCCCTGGGGAGCACTCCTCTCTCTCTCTCTCTCTCTCTCTCTCTCTCTCTCTCTCTCTCTCTCTCTCTCTCTCTCTCTCTCTCTCCACCCCCCTAGCATCTTTGATTCTTTAGGGTCTGAGACTCTGTTTCTTCCTCTTGAGCCCAGGCTAAAGCAAAGCAGGGCCCAAGACCGCCAGCAAAGCTCAAGACAGCCTGTTTCTCACGCCCCATCTGGTTGAGCCTCGATCAATAAGACTTATCTAAAATAGGAAAGGGAAAAGTTCCCTGGCAAAATTGAGAGCTGTTTTACACCCGTGACCCTCCAGTGAATGACTCCCTGAGACACAGTGAGGTGAAGACGGCTTTATGAACATGCACGGCTCAGGCAAAGCAGCTATGGTTTGGATATGACTCCAGGGAATAGGATGATGGATGTTTACAGGCAGTATTGCAAATCCATCCCTTTGATGGCTCTTAGCAAACTCTAGACCCCAGAAGGCAGGCCTTTATTCAAGGAAAGGCATAGCTCACCTAATTACAACTTGTCAAGTGTATGAACCAGTGCATGATAAGGGCAGTCGTACATGACCCAGTCACTTCTCAACAGTAACACAGCAGGGGATGGAGCTCTGGTTCAGTTACTAGAGAATTTATGTTCCTTAGTCTTGCAGGGCCTCAGAAGGGGCTTGAGTGGTTGGAACGTTGCTTCTCTGACCCCACCTAGAGCCGATCCTATCCCTCAGTCCTCTCTCCAGCTGCCCTGTTCCTCTTACTCTTTCTCTTTCTCTCTTGGTTTGTGATTTATTCAAGACACGCTGACTCAGGGACTTGACTGTGGCCAGTACAGTTTAGGTTCTGGAAAGGGGGGATTTTAGACATTCTTCTCTTGTCTGCATGACTCTGTACTGATGCCTAAAGAAGTCTTTTTAAGCCTACAAGTTTATATTCAAAGCTGTTATTCGGTAAGGGTCTGGCAACCCTTTGCTGAGGTCTTCCTTCTCAGGATCTAGGAGACAGATGTTATGAGTTTGCCTGGATCTCAGCCAAGAGCTTCTCCCCTGACACAACTGCACCCTACCACCCCGAGGGAGGGCAGTGACTCTGCATGGAACATCCGTAGTCCTAGACCCTGTTCTGAGATCAGCAGAAGTTGGTCTCTTCTAGTTTCTCCAGGCCTCATTCTCACTGGGCTGTCACCTCTTCCTGCTTTGTGTGCATTGCACCCACAGTGGCAAATGTGTCTTGGTTTGACTGAATAGGTTGCATTGGGATTTGGGGACTTTTTTTTTCTTATGTCATGTACTTTTCAAGACTTTATTATATTAAAAAAAAGCACAAAGTTGTATTTACTTCTAACTCGTTGTTCTCTATAACAGGCAGGCAAAGAAAGACTCCTGAGCCTGTGCTGTGCAGCTGTGGACAGCAGTATGCAGAGAACCCTGACTGCCAGAAACTTAGGGGCAGTCTACAGTGAGTGACCATAACACCTAGAAGCTAGCAGAGCATCAGAAGTAAAATATGTTTTGTCTGACAGCATGAAAATACTGCTTTCTCCATTAGCTCTGTAAATCACTCACTCAACTGATGGCAGTAAGAGTTTGGCATGAATCCTTCCATTCAGAGCCAAACTCATTCCCTCCCATCAGATATTGATGGGGCCACTGCTAGCTGCTGGGCATGGTTCTCATTGTTGAACGGTTTTCACAGAGTACTAGCCTAGTCAGGGAGACTGATTGGATTTAACCCCACTCTATGAGATGGGGCTTACAGCTGATGTGGCTAAAGTGGCCAAACAGCTGAGACGAGATGGGTCATGGGCTAAGGGACAACCTAATACTATTATCTAGGTAAAGGAACATAGCAATAAAATGATTCCTAATGATGCACTTCTGTATCCATAAATCAGTGCTTTAATCAGGCTTCATAGAGAAGTTTCTTCTTGCGGTAGATAGGAACTAACAGAGACTCACAAACTGTCAATGTGCAGAGAGTGAGAGACTTTGGAGCATTTGGTTCTTAATGCGATGTCTTCTCAAAGCTCTCTCCTCCAGGCCCGGGAACTATGAGGAAGAGAAGGCAGGAAGACTGTAAGAGCCAGAGGAGATGAAAGAGACAAAGGAAACTAGGTCTTTCCATCCCAATGAGTGCTCACAGAGATGTGGAAGCATACCCAGGGCTTGCAGGTCCAAGCCAGAGGAAGGTCCATCAATAAGAAGGGGAAGTAGGCACAAACTTCTGTCTGGAAGCAAGAAACAACTTTTAACGGATGCCTATTAGGAAAGGGAAGTCAGTTTTCTTCAATGGAGTGGCACTAGGTTTGTCAGCTAAATGTTTACCAGCTACCCCATGTCCAGAAATAGTTGGCTGACCCAAAACAGAATCCATATTGTTTTGTGTGCTTTTTAAAAAATCATTATTTGTATTATTGATTTCTTTCTTCAGGTTTTTTTTTTTTTTGCTTTTTTATTATCTGCCCCCCCCCTTTTTTTTTGCTTTTGAGACTGAAAGAGAAAGAACATGAAATTGGGTGGGGAATGAGATTGGTAGGACCTAGAAGGAGTTGGGATAGAAGAAAATATGGTCGAAATACTTTGTATGAAAAAATTTTAATTAAAAAAAAAAGATGAGAACAGTAAGTTGCTAGGGGGAAAAGATGAAACATAGTCATTTGGTGAGAGAGGTGGCCTCTCTGTGGAGATAGTGTTTGCCCAGAGAACTGACTGCTGGGGGGAGGGGAAGGGAGAATCTGGGGAGGTTCCCTTCATAGCCATAAACCAGAATTGTCACCAGAAAACTAAGGCCTAGATCTACCTCAGAGACCACTGTGGGGACTTGGGGGTTTATGCTAAGTGAGGAGACACTTTCAGAATGTGATATGACTAGAGTTTTAGAAAGCTCCCTCTAGAAGGTAGTTTAGTAGAACGTAAGAATGGGGAGACAAATCTGTGAGGAGGCCATCACCAAAGCCTGCTCTGTAGAGACAGTTGATCTTCGAACATGTTTGCTGTGTTTTTTTGAGTTCCCTGAAATGATCCCAAGTATGCAACCACCTTGTTCTCCCTTGACACAGACTCAATTGGTGTAGAAAGAAATTAGGGAATCATTTATTCCAAGGGTGGTGCCGGCTGAGCTGGTGGGTGATGGAGATGCTTCCTGGGTTGGCAGCCTGTTTTTCCTTTTCTGCCTCCCCTCTTTCCTGCTACTTCTTTTCACTTGCCTTTCTAGAACCAAATGTTTTCTCCTTCCTTTCCCCTTCTGTCTTTGAATCAAACCTTTCCACTCATCTCACAAAGTTATCTCCACGGCAAGGGCATTTGTAAGCATCCCCAACAGGGACACCTTGTGTTTTGTTGGAGGTGGCCCAAAAGTTCTGATGGCTGGATGGGAAGCTGTTCTTCAGGAGTCCCTTGAAACACTTTTCAGGTACATGATGGACCGAGGGCACTTGTTGGGGCTTGTAGGTTATGAACCCCTTTTCGTTTCATTGCCAAAGTGCTTGGGGATCTTATTCATGATCTCATGTCCCCTGAATGTAGGTTTTATGCATCTGGCTGCTCGGTTGTTTTTAGAAGGTAGGAGTGATGGTTCCATTAATGGGTCATGTTTTCCATGATTAGAGAGGAAACCCGAGAATGCTTTCCTAGCAAATCCGTGGACAGTTTCCTCCAACACCTGTTCTTTCAAACCATGAGATGTTGGTAAATAGTCACACAAGTTCCTGTGTCAGATCCTGTCTTTTGAACACTTACTAGAGCAACATATAATTTTTGCTAGTGTAAGCTGATGTCAGCACCCACCCACTTTCCCAATTTGCCCATGGATTCATGTACAGTTAATTATTTGATTTGGAAGGTGGCAGGAATTTTGGATCAGTAGTGCTCAACAGATGAGAACATAGAATTTAAACAGAAAATTTCCATCATTATTTAGTTAGGAACTAGGAGTCTCTGTATCTCAATACGCATTCAGATTGCCACCCTCTGGAAGGGTCAGAGGCCAAGCAAACATGCACTCTCCTGGATAAGTCAGAGAGCAGAAGTGAACTTTCAAAAATTACAAATACGTGAACTTTGTCATATTCTAGTAAATGGCAAATTTCGTGGGAATGAAAGTTGAAAGGCGCTGAGTTTGAGTACCTCACATAGGGTGGTTAGGTGGGGTGATCCGACATTTTATCAAAAATGTAAAGGAGTTATGGGGTTGATGAGAGCTCTGAGGAGGCGTGTGAAGCAGGCGCATCTGAAGAACAGCAGAGAGGATAAGCTGGGGGCGAGTTTGAGTGAATAAGAGGACCATGGCAGAACATGAGGTCAGCCGGCTTTTGGAGCTGGAGAAAGGCAGTGTTAAGCAGGAGCCACACCTGAATTTTCTTGGCATCTTGAGGCCAAATGAAGTTATTCTGGAGGCAGTGGTGGCCTATACCAAAAGACAGCACTTGGTCATGAGATATATTCTAAAGTCGATTTTGTTGGCTTAAGATCTACACTGAGAATTTGTGATGGGATCTGAAGTAACTGGAGGAAGAGAGAGCATCAGTAGAGGGCTTTGTCCACATGGGTCATAGATATTGCAAGCATAGTAAGAGGACTAGTTTGTCTATCAATCTATCCACTCATCTACCCACCCACCCATCCACCCACCCATCCACCCATCCACCCATCCGTCTATCTATCTATCTATCTATCTATCTATCTATCTATCTATCTATCTATCTATCTATCTATCTACCTACCTACCTATCTATCTATCTATCTATCTATCTATCTATCTATCTATCTATCTATCTATCATCTATCTATCTATCTATCTATCTATCTATCTATCTATCTATCTATCTAATCTATATGTGTTGGGAAATATGCGTGAGTGTGTACATGTGTGTGTGTGTGTGTGTGTGTGTGTGTGTGTGCGGTGCATGTGAAGCCAGAGGTCTGTGTTGTGATGTGCTGTTCCTCAGCAACTTTCCACCCTATTTTTTGAGGCAGGGTCTTTCTCTCATTGATCCTGGAGCTCAGTAATTCTGGTCAGCTCCCTAGCCAGCAGGCTCCAGCGATCTGCATGTCTCTAACTGCCCAGTGTTGGAATTACAGATGTGTGCTATTGTTTCTAGCTTTTTATGTGGGTGCTGGGGATCTGAACTGAAGTCCTCATGCTGGCACAGGCAGGATCTTACCAACTGGGCCATCTGTCCAGCCACTGTGTCTTTCTGTTTTGAAAAGGGGAAAAATTGTAGTATGTTTTCATGATGACAAGAATAACCTAGGAAGGAGAAGAAATAGATTAACCAGAGAGATCTAATGGAGCTGAGAGGAAAGGGATCCTGTTCTAGTTTGTGTCTCTGTCACTGTGACAAAGCCTTGACCAAATGCATCTTGATGAAGAAAGGGCTTATTTCAGCTTACGGCTTATAACCCATCATCAAAGAATGTCAGGGCAAGAACCCAAGGCAGAAACCTGGAGGTGGGAACTGAAGCAAAGACCGTAAGGAAATTCTACTTACTGGCTTTCTCATTCCGGCTTGCTCAGCTACCTTTTTAATATATCCAGGCTCATTCATCTTCCTAAAAATGGCTCAGCCTGCAATGGATGGGAGCCACATACAGGGATGGCTCAGCCTATAGTGGATTGGGCTCTCATACATTCATTAGCAATTAGGAAATGCTTTATATAAATAGCCATAGGTTAATCTGATCTGGGCAATTCTCCAGTTGGTGTTCTTTCTTCCTAGATGACTTTAGGTTTGTGTCAGGTAGACAAGAACTAACTAGCATATGTCCAGTAGACAAGAATATGGCACTTAATGAAAGTGTAGTCAGTACATTTCTGTAGAGGGAGATATGAAGGGCACAATTATGAGTCATAGATAACTACAGAGACAAATTGGTGTTTCATTCTCAGTTCACAGCAATCAGAGTTGCCAGCTGGGTATGGGGTTGTGTGACAGAGTGTTTCAAGAAAAGAGAAAAAAGTTTGAAATAATTGTAGAGATGGAAACACTGTGATTGCTGTGATCAATCTACAGAGGACTGGAAACAAGGTTAGAATCCGTGTCTGGGAGAAAACTAGAGGTCAGATATAACAGATTCTTGTCGTCTATTATATCAGTGCTAGATCTTGTTCCAAGTGACCGGGAAGCTACCAGAGGGCTTGAGCAGTGGAGAGATACTGACTTCCATGATAAAGGATCACCGTGGTTATCCTCTGCTTATTACTCCCGCAGAACACAAGGAAGAAGGCACCAACTCTCTTATCTAATGACCAGTGGTGATAGCTTCTGCTAGGCTGCACATGGGTTTGAAATGGATTTTGAAAGTAGAGGTGACAGTATTCTCCAAACACAAGTTCAGTGTGGGAAAGAGGCATCAAGGAGATAAGTTTGGGTCACACGCAGATGCCAATGGGATCTGTGGGCTTTCCAAATGTGACACACCCACCTGAAGATTCAGAGCTAGCATCCCCACAGGAGAGAAGGCATGCCATACTTTTCTTTCTGTGTCTGGGTAACCTCACTCAGGTTGGTTGGGTAACTGTATCTTATTTTCTCTGAATGACTCTGAAGGGATGATGGTTCTCAGCATGTAGTCTGTAAGCCACAGCAGCAACATCCTGGAATCTTCTGGAATTCAGTTATTTGAGCCCCTCATTTGAGTTATTTGGAACCTCGTAGAAGAGGCTCAGAGGCTGGGTTTTTCTAGTGATTCCCCATGTACTGTAAACCTGGAAAACCATGGCACACAAACCCAGGTCACCGCAAGGACTTCTGATCTATAATGTCCTTCTGGGTCCACACAACACTTACACAACCTGTGAACCCTGAACTATGAGAAAATGGCAACACTAAAACCATCCATTATCTACCGAGTGTTCAAGTACTTAACTCTGTAGCAAGCTTGAGCCATTGAGCCATCATGCTACTGTGCTGGTGTGAGGTTAGCATGGAGGTCCCTGGCACAGTGGGAGGTGAGAGAGCATAGCATTGATCTTGAGTTTTTGAGGGGTAGTGTAAGATTTTCTTCTTCCCTTATCAAGAAGTAGAATGGGTATTTTATGCTAACATCACTCGTTTTCCTACTTTGAGAGAACAGAACAGGAAACAGTTAATGGTTCAAACCCACTGGCCATTTAATGGATGGCTAGGAAGGAGGCCAGCATGGGAGGAAGGGCATCAGTGTAAAGAAGCTTTTATTTAGTGAAATGTTACAAGGATCTTATGATCACTTGGGAAGAGTGGGTTCTGTATCATGGGTTTTAGTTTGACTAAAGTTTCCAGTGTCTCCCCATTCAGATTAAATGATGGTGTGTGCTGTGAAGGGGCTTTTGAGGATCTTCTGCAGAGTCACTATTTAGATTTGGCAAATGGCAATGTTTTGCCATCGGAAAGGCAGGTGCTGTGATCAAATGCCAGAGGCGAGTGTTTATTTCTTCACAGTCTGGGAATCTGGGAAGTCCAAGAATAGATGCTTGCTGCTTTGGTTCCTGGTGAAGGATCTCTATCTGGCTTGCAGATGGACAATTTCTTTCTGTGTCTTCCTCATGGCCTTTCTCAGCGTGTGTGTCTGTGTGTGTGTGAGAGAGAGAGAGAGAGAGAGAGAGAGAGGTGGAAGGAGAGGGAGAGGGAAGTCAGTATGTAGAAGGAAGGAAGAAAAATGGAGTGTTCACTGGTCCTTTAGGACACAGACCTGTAGATGCTCCGTTTATGCTTTATCATTTATCTTTAGTTTCTTTCTCAGAGGTCATATGTCAAAACACAGTCACCATGGGGTGGTGGGCGCATGCAGATGTGACTCAGCTCAGTGCACAGCAGCTGTCTGTCTGAATTTGTTTTCCCCAATTCATTCCCTAGCCTTTCTCTAGACAGATATTTTTAAAGTTGGTATAGTTTTTCTTTCCTTATATTGACTTTTTTTTAATCACACAGATTCACATACTTATTCCTATAAAGCCTATCATATCAGATAATGTGATTCACAAATTTTATATAAATGTAATACAAAAAGGTATTGGCTCCTAAAAGTCACCTAATAGTCTGTATCTAGTAGTAGTATTCTTCCAATGTCACCAGTAATGGGCTGTACTTTATTGAGTCATTCTTGCGGCTGTTGCTTGGCTTGCTAACATTAGATGTAACGTCTATGCTCCTGAGAGTGGTTGAGTGCCCAAACTATGCTTTTATGATGCTTTTGTTCCATTTTGATTTTGAGACTTTGTTCTCCTCCTAAAAGAGAGCTTGTAGAGCTTGTAGAGCTTCCTTTCTCTTTCAGGTTCTGCAAAAGTTTAGATACAAAAGCACTTGTGTATTTTAAAAGTCTACTAAATCCTCCTGACACATGTCTGGTCCTGGTGCTGCAGAGCTACTTTGTGGATGGTCTTTTCTTCCTTATACAACTGACTCACTTTCTTTAGTGGATATGTGTTTACTTAGGGCTGCTGCTTTATTTTTTTAAAACACTTTGGTTTTCATACAATGGTATAAATCATTGCAACTATTGTCTGAGTGTGTGTTCACTGACAAATGTGGATACTCATGCCTAACACACTAGTGTTGAGATTGTGACTTTGGGAAATGTTTACTATAGGGGACTGAGGGACTTATTCATCTGTTCTGCCATATGAGGTCTGGAAAGCAGGGAGTGACCACAGAGTCAGTGTCTGAGTTAGGGTTGCTGTTGCTGTGATAAAACACCATGACCAGAAGCAAGTTGGGGTGGAAAGAGTTTATTTGTCTAACACTTTTACACCACAGTTCATCATCAAAGGAAGTCAGGACAGGAACTCAAGCAATGCAGAAACCTGGAGGCAAGAGCTGATGCAGAGCCCATGGAGAGGTGCTACTTACTAGTTTGCTCCCCAGGACTTGCTCAGCTTGCTTTCTTGTTGAACCCAGGACCACAGCTCAGACCACAATGGGATGGGCCCTCACCCACCAATCACTAATTAAGAAAAGCCCTACAGGCTTGCTTAGAGCTAAACCTTTTGGAGACATTTTCATTCCTAATTGATGTTTCCTCCTCTCAGATGACATTAGTTTGTTTCAAGTTGACAGAAAACCATCTAGCATAGTGAGTCCCTGTTATCATTTTTAAAGTTCTTTATTCTGTACATTCTGTACACACTCTTTTCTGTTCTCTCTTGACTAAGATTCATCAATTCAAAGAGTGTGTGCTTGAATTCACTGACTCTTTTCTCTTATCATATTTCCTCCTCCTCTTCTTCCTTTTCCACTTCTTCCCCTTCTCCTCTTCTCCTCCTACTCCACATCTTCCTCTTCTTCCTCTTCTTCCCCTCATCTCCTCTCCTCTTCTCCTCTTCCTCTTCTTCTTCATCTCTCTCTCTCTCTTGCACACACACACACACACACATGCTTTCTCTCTGGTTTACTTTAGAGCTTAGAAATATATTTTTTTTTATAAAAGTCTAGTTTCAGTTGTAAAACATGAACTATTTTTTTCTGAATCCTCATTTTATTATATTATGGTTAGAGAGTGTTGTCTGTGTCTTTTATGTTGTTGCTTTGGGTTTTGTGTTTGTTTGTGGAGATCTTTAATTTGCTTCAAGCATATTTTGGAATGAATTGTGCATATTTAAAAAGAACAACATTTTCTCTGTGATACATACTCATTAGATTAAGCAGATTGATTTTTATTTTTATGCCTGTGTTCAGTTTTTGTAAAAACTATTTTGGGAACATTGAAGACTTTCATCATTACTCTAATTTGACATTTTTGCTCTGTACATTGCCAGTCTATGCTTTACATATTTTGAGATTATCTTGTTAAGTAAGGGCAGCCAAGTGTCTCTAGGGATTGGCACAGAAGCAGATGATAGGTGTTTGGGAAATGTCAACTAGAGAGAAAAAACAAGGAGAAGGCGAGGAAAGACTTTCTCCCAGACTCTTAAGTCCAGAGTCAACTTAAAACACCAGGTATGTTTGCCAAGTCCAAGGGAGACAGACTTGTCTTAGGGGCCGTGAGCTGCAATGAAGAATGGATTCGTGAAAGGAGGTCTCAAGACAAGCCAAATGCCATAACTCACAGCTTCTAGCTGTTATCATACCTGCGTGCTTGTTTATGAGTGGGTAAACTTGAAGTTGCCACCTGCCACTGTGCCCCGGCAGGAAGTGAGTCTCTTCATGGACTGATGCAGGCTCAGGGCGACTTCTGGCATTTCATTCTCTCCCCAGCATTCTTGCTTTGCAAAGATACATCTGGCTGTTGTATGAGTCCCTTTGCAATATCACTATAGAATTTTATTTTACCGTTTTTGTGTTGTGGTCTGTAAGGGTAAGTTATTGTGGGTGTTTTACTTAGCCGTTTACTGTTTGGAAAGAACTTTGTGAGTTCAGTGTTCCTGGTAGCTTTCTCCCCCGAGAGTTTGAGCACAGAGCAGAAATACTCCTGTTACAGCAGTTGGTTTATCTGTAGATAAAAAAAGGCCTTTGTGTCTTGAATAAAACACTCAGATGTCAGGTTTGACTCTGCCTCTCTCTGTTGGTGCTTTTAAAGCTCTTTGTTAAGTCGAGGTCTCTAACTCAGACACCACTGAGGAATGCTGAGGGTACAGTATAAGTAGTTCAGCTCTGAGGAGGCAGGATTCCCCAACCGAACTGATGCAGCTCTGCTTTGGGGAGTTGGGGCAGAAGGGAAGGTTTCTCTAATGCAAGTGACACAGCTGTGAAGGAAAAGGTATCCCGGCAATCAAGAGCCAAGGAACACCAGAAAGTCATACTGCACAACAAACTTCACAAAAGAGATTTATTGGGAGAAAAACCCGCAAAATGATGGCTCCCTCTGCTTAGGTAAGAAATAACAGGGAGCTGAGTAGAAGACAGGGTTTATTCAGAGTTTCTTGGGAGGAGTGAGACTTGCTGGGTGGGGATTGGTGGGATTTCAAGCTCAGTGATTGGTGGGTTTTCAAGTCCTGAGCTTGGGCATTTTACTTTGTGAGGCTGAGCTTGGCCACCTGAGTCTGGAGGGGCTGGGTCCCACAGTTAATGTTCTGTGGGCAGAGCTTGTGGTTGGAGGTCCTCAGGGCCAGGGTCTGGCCACGGTTGTGCCTCTAGAGGCTATAAACACTATGGAAGACCGCTAAGGGTACAGGTGTTGTTTTATCGGATGTGATGAAGAGCACTTTATTGATAACTCGTGATTCTCAGCTGTGCCAAGACAATTTCCCTTTGTGGGTGTAGACCAAGCTTATAGCACCGGAGTTTAAGGAAACTAAGCTTTTCCTCTCTTTTCTTTCCACCCCCTCCTCTCCTCTCTTCTTTTCTGTTTTATGGCACATCTCTATAGGCAGTCACAAAAGGGGATTTATTATTGGAATTATCCTTCAACCCTGACAGCGGCTGCTCTCTCTAACAGAAAGCATACATAAGCCCTCCCCTCTTTCCCTTCTATTAATTCCAGCTCTCTGTGTTGAGAGAAGAAAGCAAAGTTCATAGTGGGGTTTATTTTAGCACGTTAGGCAATTGGCCAGCTGATTCAAGATTGCACGTTTCCCTAACTCCATGCAAACATTTATCTTTTTAATTTAGGTATGCAAATGAAGCAGATTCCTAAGGGAGTGTGCCAAACATACATTACATCTCCACTTTCCAGTTTCCTGGTTTGGAGATGATCTGTAGGTGGCATGAAATCTTCAGTTTCTAAATCCTTACAACATGTTTCAAAAATTGGGCAGAAGCCTGTTTTCTTCTTTGGTTATTTCTCATCGTTCATTTGATCATTCTCTTTCTAAACTTCACCATGCTAAATCTCTTGGTTCCCCCTATGAGGGTCTATTCAGAGCATAAAATCTGAGTAGCACAAACAATAGGCGACCTATCTCTCTGCCCACCCCTCTGGAACAAAAGTCAGGAGTCCAGTGAGATAGTACTTTCGAATTCCCACAAGTGTGAAGCCAAGTGTTCACCAGTGAAAACACAAAGAATCAAAGCCGTGGACTTATTCTTCACTCCCCTAAAATTCTTTCTTTTCTCCCATTTATTTTATTTTTAAATCTGGTAAGAACACTGTAGTGGCTTGACTGTGATGTCCCCATAGCCTCAGGCATTTCAATCCTTAGTTGCGTAGTTTGATGGCACTGCATAGGCAGGCTTAGCAGGTGTGGTCTTGCTGAAGGAAGTAAGTCACCTCACCGAGGGAGGGCTTTGGGGTTTTAGAGTCCAGCACCATCCCCACTTCTTGCTTTCTGCTTCTTGCTTGTGGTTTAAGGAGCAAGCTCTCAGCTTGTTGTTGACGTTGCTGTGTTTGCTGCTGCCACACTTTGCCTCCCTGATGGTGATGGGCTATTGTACTTTTGGAACCAAAAGTCCCCAATAAACCCCTACTTCTATAAGTTGCCTTGAGTAGCATGTTTTATCATAGCAGTAGAAAAGTATCTAGGAAAAACACTTAACATAAGATCTCCTTTCTTAGAAAAGTTGTGTTCATTATTATAAAATGCATACCATAGGTATAGACAGTCTGCTGTAGAGAAGGTTTCCAGAGCTTAAGCAAGATTATAATTCTATATTTGTACTGTAACTTTCCAGTTTCTTTGGAGACTCAGTTGTGTTATGTGATGTTTTTCTGGAAACTGTCTTATGAGAGGGTGTTTTGCTGAAGCAGATACATGGGAGGATATTTTGCTGAGAACATGTGGTGTTTTTCTGGAAGCTGCCTGGGAAAAGGGAATGTGATGTTTTGCTAGAGCAGACACTTGAGAGGACTTGTGATGTTGGGAAAGAATATAAATATAACCCAACAGACAATTGGTAACATTGTGTGACATTGGTTCACCTTACCACTCTTTGCTGGTCTTCCTTGGGTTTTGCTGACACTGGTCTTCAATGACAATGCTGTGGCATTGGTTCTCCTTGCCTTCTTCACTGATCATCATTTGCTGTGACTTTGTAGCAAGAAAGGCACCAGAGAACTTCTCATGATATTCTGGTGACTTCTTGCCTTTCTGGTTTGTTCTGAATCAAACTGCCATTGCTGTTTCATGAATGGAGTTTGCGAGTGGATTGAGCTACCATTGCTTATGTCTGTGAACTGAACTGCTGATATCCTGATAATGAAGACTGGAATCACCCAAAAGAACTATTTCTAAACAGGTCCACATCTTCCTTTGCCCTATTAACCTTTCCTTTCCACTACTTCTGGTGGATGGTGGGCTAGAAGGGAGGCTGAAGCGTTTAAGAACCCTTATTAAAGTAGGTTTTGAAACATCATCTTCACTTCATTTGCTCTAGCTCTTGGTAAGCACTACTCTCTCTGTTGCACCTATTAGTGTAACTGTTTCAGATTCCACATGTAAGTGAGATTAAGCAATACTTATGGCTTATGTCACTTAGCTTAAAATTCTTCACATCTATCCATGTCATGGTAGAATCTTTAATCTATACACACATCCATCTATGCACATTGAGGCTGTATTTACAACTTGGATGTTGTGGATAATGCTGCAGTGAACAAGATGCTGCTATTCTCCTCAAGACCCCAATTTCAATTCCTGTGTATCAAATTTAGAAGAGGGTTTGCTAGATAATATTTTCAGCTTTTGAGGATTTCCTTACCATCTCCTATAATAAATCAACCAATTTGCACTCCCATTAATAGCTCTCATTCTCTTTACTTGTTAATCTTATTTTAAAAAGTAATATCCATCATAGTAAGTGGAAAATGATATGCCATAGGGTTATTTGTGCTTTCCCAATGGTTAGTGATATCAGACACTTTTTCTTCCATTCCTTTGGATATGTTCATGTTGTCTTTTGAGGAATGTCTATTCTCTTGTTTCTCTTTCAAGTCAAGGGTTTCTCCTCCCTGAGTTATATGGCTGCATAGGTACTTTAGATATTAACCCCTTATCAGATAGATAGATTGCCTTTCATTTTTGCTGAAAATTTCACTTGCTATGTACAACTTGTGGGCTTGATGCAATCTCATCTGTTTAACTTTCACTACCTATGTGTTGATGTCTCATCAAAGCCCAAGCATTTCCAAGACCAATGTGAAGAGCTGTTTCTTCCTAATGGATTTTCAGATACCAGTTCTTCTGTTTTTCATGCATTTTGAGTTGGCTTTTGTGTTTAGTGTATGGAGTAAGCCCTGTGCCATCATTTTCTGTCATCATTATTGATATCTAACCTTTTCCCATGAAGTCCTCATGGCATCTTTATAAAAAAGCAATTGGTTATAAGTGTGTGTGTGTGTGTTTCTGTCTTTGTGTCTGAGTTTGTCTGTTTCTCTCTCTACACAACCACATTTTTTTCAATCTATACACTTCTGTTACATGGTATGTGATGGCTATTCCTGGTTGTTGACTTGATTACATACGGAATGAACTACAATCCAGAAATGGAGAGCACAGCTGTGGTCCAGATCTCGAGGCTGGAAGACACAGGCTTCTGACCACATCTTGACATGGAGATCTTGAGGCATAGTGGCCATGAAAAGCTTAGACCCAGACAAGGTAGTACATGCCTTTAGTCTCAGGAGAGTGAGGTCAGCAGATCTCTAGCCTGGGACAAAGCAAATTCCAGACCCAGGCAACTTGGACAAAGGTCTTAAAGCCCATACCCAGAGTGACACACCTACTCCAACAAGGCCACACCTATTCCAACAAGGCCACACCTCCTAATAATGCTACACTCTGGGCCAAGCATATTCAAAACACCATGAGGCACGGAATTAGAATGTGCAGAGCTTTTAGCCTTGTCCTTGCTTTGGTCATTCTGCTCACTTAGAGGCCATTCTAGTTCCTCACATGAAGTTTTCAATTGTTTTACTATTTGCTATGTTAAAAATGTCATTGGAATTTTGATGAGGGTGGCAATAGTTTATCTTAACTTGTGCAATACAACATTTAACAACACAAATTCCTCCAGTAGAGAAACACCAGACTCTTTTGCATTTAATCACACCTTCTCTGATTTTATTTATACATGCTTTGAAGTTGTCAGTATAATGATCTCTCATAAATAGTTGGCTAAAACTAAGTGACTCTCCTCATCTGTGGGTGTTGAAAATCAACTGCATTCTCTTTTTTTTTTTCCCCCAGAGTATTTGTTAATGTAGAGAGACACCGCTCAGTTTTGCATTTTATATCTGAAACTTTACTGGGCCCATACATTTCATTTTAACAGTTGTTCTTTTGAGCCTATAGAGTTTTCTATGTAAGATCATGCCATCTGCAAACAGAGACACATTGACTTCTTTTCAGTTTGGATGAATTCCCTTGTCTAACTGGGATTTTTAGCACTACAACAAACAGAGGTGATAATGGTGGATATGCTCACCTTGTTCCTGATCTCAGAGTAAACACCTTCCATTTTTTCAGTATTGAGCCAAATGTTAGTTACATATGTGGCCTTTGTTGTGTTAGACACATTCCTATTCTCTGTTGGTTTTGCTCATGGGAATAAGCAGAACTGTGTACTTCTGAAAAAATATTGGGTAAGCACAGCAATCAATCTCTGCAACTTTAAGTTAATTTACTACCTAAATCACGTTAAAGTATATTTTGGGACTCAGAATAGAAATGCTCTAAGTGTCTTTGAGTCAAGCAGTCTAAGCCCTGGGCTGTTTGTTTTACTATGGAAAACATTTAGAACAGTGGTTATCACCATGTAGTAGTGTTCAATAAACATTAGGTGTTATTTTCAACAATGCAGAGCTTGAAAATAAAATGAACAGATATGTGTCTAACACAGAGAGAATTGATCGATTTTAAACATTTCCCCTGAGGACTCAGGCTTTTACTATCATCACCTACATTTAGACTTACAAAACACATTTGTCAAATTTGCTTATCTCTTTGTGCTGTCAGTTCAGGTGGTCCCCAGCTGACGACATGCTTAATCATCCAACTGTTCTTTGAAGCCTAGCTTTTGCTGGGGCTATACCCAGACCAGCTGATCAAGCATTCTGTGGTGGGTCTTGGGCATCAGAATACTTCAAAGTCTCTCCAGTCCTTTCATAAAGGCAGGCATTGTCAGAAAAGAAGCCAGGGAGTTCAGCTACCCAAGGCCTTGTGATGACTCGCATACCACTCAGGTCTGGGATGGCCTGACCTCAGCCTCAAGTGAATGACCAGAAGAAGATGAGAACTTTCATTCTTCTGTTGTCCCAATGAACAAGAATTAATCTCTGAAATCAATAATACTGAATAATGAAGATTACCCCAAGTGTGCTTTTTGAAAAATCCTTCACTCTCTCATGCCTAAATGACATGAACCTATTCCAAACCTCAATCTCTTCATGGGTCACAGTTGGGTTTTGGCACCCAGTGTTGTTTCCTAGGACTCTGTAGAGCATTCATACAGTGGAAGCAGCGGCTCTTACATCAAGGATCCAAGCTCTGTTTAGGTAAGCTTGTATTTGTTGTCTTTATGACCACCGTATGGGGCAAGCATACTTATCACCGTGTTTCATGGGTAAGAAGGTCCTGTTCTGGTCATACCCCTTCTGTGAGGCACAGCTACAGGGCATATGTACCAGAGAGGAAAAAGTGTAGAACCAGGGCTGATGTTGCCAATGGTGGGACAGACACACCTGGAAAGTCCCCCCATTTCGCACTGAGTTGCTCATCTGTAAACCCCCATCTCCTGGTTTCCTGTAGTTGAGGATAATGATGACAGAAGTGGAGACTGGTACATTATATCAGCAGGCACTGGGTTGTTAGGGAAGGATTCTATTTTTAACATGGCATACGATTTTAATAAATTACAACTTGTACTATTAGTTGTTATTTCATGGTGGATTATAAGTTTTTACAAAAGCAAATAAACAAACCCTGGAAGCTCATTTTTTAATCTTACAACTGAGAGAACATACTGAACACATTTTATCATCTGTACGTTTTTTTTCTTTGCAAATATGTTTCGTGAAGTGAGGCAACATACATTGTTTTTCCTCAGCTGCTTTGCACTCAGAGTCTTTCTGTTTCCTATAGTCTTGTTCCAGTGCTATATTTTGATGCTTACATCCATAAATGTTTAATACTATTGCAAATAATCCAGGCCTTGGTTTCATAGTCTTGAGTGACTCAAGAACTTAACATTTTCCCATAAATAATCTATTTCTCTTATTCTCCTCATTTTACATGGAATGGAGTTAAAACACAGAAGCAGGAAGACTCAAGCCAGGAGCGGGTCCATTAGACAGTTCTGGAAAGGTTCTGAGGTGCAGCATTGAGTGTCAGGAGGACCAGAGAGATCCAGGCAGGAAGCTCTGGAATTGCTGGCTCGCAATGGCAATGCTGGGTTGTGAGGGGCTCAATATGCAAGTGGACAATGGCTGGATCATAGGATAAGTGAAGCCTCATGTGCAGCCTATAGATGTATCCAGAGGTGCAGCTTTCATCCATATTAAACACCCAGGTAGTTGCCTGCTGTTAGACTCAAAGGAAGCCATATTGTTACCTTGAGTTGTTATCCAGGAGGCTAAAGGGTAAATGTTGTGGTGCTTTGAATAAGAATAGGCTCATAAGATGCGGCAGTACAAGGTGGTGTGCCCGAAGGAGTAGGTATGAGTAAACTTTGAGGTTTCTGATACTCAAGCCAGACCTTGTGTATTTCTCTTCCTGGTACTTGTGGATCCAGATGTAGAACTCTTAGCTTCATCTCCAATACTGTGTCTGCCTGCACACTGCCGTGCTTCCCATCATGACAATATTGGACTAAGCCTTTGCAACTGTAAGCAAGTCCTAATGAAATGTTTTCGTTAGTAAGTGTTACCATCGTGCACAGTATCTCTTCACAGCAATGGAAACCCTAACTAAGACACTTATATAAAGTAATCAGCTCCAAATCTCTAGGACTTGAGTATTAACTGACAACTTCTCTAGTTTTTTCCCTCCACTTTCAACTTTAGACCAATCAGAAAAGTCAAATATATCCATCTATCCAAGGGCAAAGGATACACCCATTATGGCTAGTCCATCTCTAACTCCTCCACAGCAGTAGATTTCACTGAGATACACCAGAGCCGTATTTTCTGCTCTGAGTTTATTCACACTTTTGTCTGTCTGTCTGTTTCTCTCCCTCCCCCCTCCTTCTTCTTTTCCTCCCTCACTCCCTCTCTCCCTTCCTTCCTTCCTAGTCTAAGCTGCCCTCAGACTCTATGTGGTGATGATCTTGAATTTCTGATCCTCTTGCTTCCACCTCCCAAGAGCTGTGATTACAACCATAAACTGTGCCTGGTTTATGAAGTTTGGGGGACTGGATCCAGCATTTCATGCATGAGGAGGCACACACTCTAGCAGCTAAGCCCCTTCTAACCTCCACTGCTTGCTTTTGGCTTTCAGTATGTGGGGACTGATATCCTGGTACAGGAGGCTCTGAAGAAGGAGCCATGTGCTTCACATTTGGTGGTTCTTAGCTTTTCTCTAACACTTGCTTAAAGCTGGGACCGGACTGCTTAAGTACGCATTGTGAGCATCTTGTCTCTGATGAAACCACATCATCTGTGTGTGTGTGTGTGTGTGTGTGTGTGTGTGTGTGTGTGTGTGAGTGTGTGAAGGATAGTCTACTTTTCTAGAGAATGGGACCCATCACCTACTTAGCTCCAACCCTTAATGTACAGTACTCGTCTGCCTCATAAAGATTGTGAAAGTCCCAAGGACTACGCCCTTCCTTTTCTAATATGGAACCAATGTTTTGATAACATAAAATGTTGCCCCAGGTTCCTGTTTCATTGCAACCAAACTGGAATTGACCTGAGCTGGATATATATATATATATATATATATATATATATATATATATATAGAGAGAGAGAGAGAGAGAGAGAGAGGCTGATGGATTTCACAGAATCTCCTGAGAACTATTTCAAAAAAATGTTTTTGTGCAGGGCTTTTTCTTTTGAATTGCTCCCACTAATCTAAATTGTATTTGAGAAAAACTTAAGTTTAAAATATAGTTGTTCCTCTAGATAAGTAGAAGCAAGCATTATCTAGATTGTCAAGAGAGCTCTGACTGAGTTGGACTCTGGCTTGTTAGCCCGGTTTCCCAGGAAGGTGATTGGAGTAACCCCATGAAGCTTCCGGCACTGCTGTATCTGCACAGGCCCTTACCCAGAAGCACCGTGGGCTCAGTATAGGCCAGCCCCATTCCATATTCCTTCCCAGTGAGCAGAAACACAGCCAGCTTTTGTTAGGGACCCAGCACACCACCATTGGTGGATATAGTGCCCTGACCTTGTGGGCACCCTTGGAGATCATTGCTCTCTCCAGATTCAAACACTGAAGTGATTTTATTTTGTAGTAAAAATTTCTTGGTGTGTGAGAGCAGAGCTCAAAGGTGAGTGGCTCTTTCTCAAGAGTTCCACATTGCCCCCACCCCTGGAAGAACATTGCTTATGCTAAGCGTCTTTGTGAAGTTAGACTTAAGCTCTATCCATCGATGAAGACACAGGGGGTGGGGGAGGGAGGGCACATCTTCTTTTGATTCCCATCCCCTGGGCCTGGCACAGAACACACTCATTAGGATTTTGCTTGGTACATGGCGGTGTGAACTTGGGGTTTGGAGTCACTGTAGATGGTGCAGGGAGCAGAGCCAAGGGTCTCCCGGGAGCCGCCTGAGAATGTGGCCTGGCCCTAGTAGCTTCCCTTGCAGAGAGAAGGCTGTTTGGACTGGGTACCTATGAGCAGGTGGAGGCTTTCCCACTGTCCCCCATTTTCACATGCTTATCACAGTAGTAATTTATCAGTAAAGGAAATGACCCCCTGAGATCTCAGACATGCATAGAGGATCTTACAGAACAAACAACATGAACATACTTTTCTGGAAGAGAAAGATCTAGTAACACCCCCCCCCCCCAATCAGGAGCACCTTGTCCTGGTGCCAAAGGATGGTTGAGCAATGATTTATGAGGAACAGCATTAAGGTACTTATTTGATTAAAAAAAAATTAACACACACACACACACACACACACACCATAGACCATGACCTCAAGAATAATCAGCCCTGATAAAGGAAGGGTCCTGACAGCTATATGTTTTTTTGTTAAAGATTAAGAATTCAAGTCCATTTGTCTGTCTCCATTCACATGCAGTGTTACCAAGAGGAAAAGGCTACCTTTGTGGGATTCTAATACTTTTAAGTAACTGAAGCCATGTCAGCACCAGAACCCAGACCCCAACTTCCCAAATGATTGGCATTGAAGGGGATGCTGTTTTTGCTAGGGATGAGATCTGGTATGCCCACTGCCTCCCTTAGGAGAACCTTTCTTGGTTGAGCCAGATTGTTCTGTTCTACAGGAGTGAGGCTAGGGGTAATCTTGGGTTGAGTAATGACTGTATTGTTTAGAGAAATGACCAAAGACCGACCTACATATGGGTAGGACTAAGTAAGCATACATAGTCAATGGACTCAGGAACCCACCCATCACTGCCCCAACACCACCCCCACCCCCAACCCCTGACTCCCTGGCTGCCAGGGTGCCGATATGACTTAGAAGTCCATGTATTTTAAAGATAGAAGGAGAGAGCAGTAATACTTCTTAGGTCGTAGGAGAGAGCCCTGAGCTTGGTTCTTCATCTCGCTTTACTCACAAAGTTGTTTGTGGACTAGAACAGACTGCTTTTTGTGGGTACTCTTCTCAGCAGTGGAATCCTGCCCCCCACAGCTGCTTAATTGGGCTCAGTCAGACGTTCTGGGTTAGGCATTACCCAGGGTTGCCCTCCTTGGTTACTACTGCCTTGGTTTTAGACAATCATTTGCCAAAGTACTGCTGTGTGATTTTTTTGCTTCCTGAATTCCAAGCAATTGTGTCATATTTTTCCTGCTGTATTCTGGGAAGCGGTAAACAATTAGACACCAATGGTTATGTTTAATAAAGCAAAGAATCTGTTCAGAAAAGAGTTGAGCCTACCAACTTCTCGACTGAGGGCCTGGGCTTGGGATTTCCTGGTCTCTTGTTAATGAGCCTTCATTTCTGGTGTCTCAGGAAGCTCTAGATATTGACAATAAAATAGATACCAATAACCATGGTTCTAAAACATTATATTATGTGTTTTTGAAGCACAGTCTCTAGTATTGGAGGGAAGGGAGACTGTGACAAAACCGAGAAGTGTGACAATGTGCTGACTGTCAGCAGGCTAGTTACTACAAAGCAGCATCCGGCCTGCACCAGCCCCATTAGAGCAACTGTCTGCTGTGGGTTTCCTTCACCCAGCATCCAGGAACAGGCTGTGATAGTTCCAGGAGCTGCTTCCTCTTTCTAAAGACATTCAGTTAAAAGAGACTAAGTGGGCGCATGTGTCTGTGTGTGTGTGTGTGTGTGTGTTTGTGTGTGTATGTTGGTGTCATTGAAAGTTATACTGAGTTCTTTGCAAAGGATCGTGGCGTTAACAGGCTGGAAATTGGATGCAGGGAGGGAAGGTTCTAGCTAAAGTGATTTCTTGCCACATCTGTTAGTGCTGGAGCTTTATTCCATAAAACAGGGATGTGAAAGTAAGGAAAGGACAGGGCGTCAGAGTGTGCTGAGGTGGTGAGAGGAATGGTGTGGGCAACTGCATGGCACAGACAAATCAGAAAACCTGCTGACTTTGTGCCTTAGTTAACACTTCTGTTTTCTCTGTTGTCGCTACCAATTTCTGTGGTTAAAGACTCCATGTAGAGGATGGTGGCTCAGAGAAGCAGAGCCCGGTTGAAGCGTTGGCTTCCACCTCTTTGGCCCCTTACAGCTAAGACTTTTTCCTGGATGTGATTTGCAAGGTTGAGGCTCACGAGAGGGCTTCCTTTGCTGTGGAAGGATTTGTGTGCAGCCACGGGCTTCACAGCCCTACAGTTATGCCATGTGCTTGAAAGTCTTCTCTGAAAGTGAAATTTATTGAAAGGGAAAGCCATTTTCCACTAAAGTTGCAACAGCATGTAACCTGTGACTCTCGCTGTTGGTTGTGGGAACCGTGATGATATGATGTGCTTCGAGGCTGGTGCAGGAAGACATAAGCCTTCAGGATGGGAGCTTCCGGTTCTCCCCCACGGCTGTGTATGACTTTAATGACTTTAATTTCTTTAATTTTTTTCCAAAAAGGAGTCTCTTATTGTATGACTTGCTAAAGCATAATTCAGATTATTATAGTAAATGCCTTAGCTGATCAGAAATGTCTCCCTTTGTATTATATTAAAAATGAGATTGTAGTTAAATTGCTTTATCCTAAAGGGTCTTTTTCTGGAGCTGAGACCTGTTCTCAGTTAGATCCTGTCTGGGGAGGGTGTGTCAATACTGTTGATGAAAACAAGCATTCTAGAAGTTTTTTTCTTGTGTTGCAGTAGTTGGATTAATTTTTTTTGATGCAGTAATTGACTATGAATGGGAGAAAAAATCTCAGGGCCTTGCCTGTATAGGCAAGAACTTTACCATGGAGCCCATCTTTATGAAAGATTCAGAAATTAGCTTACGAGTCTCCTAAAAGAGATTTTTAAATGACTAAGAAAGTCTTGCAAAGTATGTAAGACTCATGGGGGAACACACCTTCAGAGTGGACTGCAGTTTTAGATACATTTTATTTATTGTCTAGTAAATATGAATGAAGTTAAGAAAACGAACATTGTTTAGATAACTTGATTGCATATATGTGGAGACATGGTAGCAGAGAGTGAGACAATAGAAAAACCACTCAGACACAACAAATATGGCGGCTACAGCTGCGACGCTGACGAACGCTGAGGCGGTGGCGGTGGCGGTGGCGGCGACGGCAGTGAAAAGGGCTGTGGGGATTCCTCGGTGCGGTTGTCAGGAGATATAACAGACTTTCAACTTAAAGAAAGAAAGAAAGAAAAAAAAAGCACCAAGATGGGTGAAAAAAAAACCAGAGCCTTTGGACTTTGTAAAAGATTTCCAGGAATACCTGACCCAGCAGACGCATCATGTGAACATGATTTCGGGATCAGTTAGTGGGGACAAAGACGCAGAGACTCTTCAGGGAGCTGGAACAGATGGCGATCAAAATGGCCTTGATCACCCGTCTGTTGAAGTTTCCCTGGATGAAAACTCAGGAATGTTAGTAGACGGGTTTGAAAGGACCTTCGATGGGAAGCTCAAGTGTCGGTACTGCAACTATGCCAGCAAAGGAACGGCCAGGCTCATTGAGCACATCAGGATCCACACAGCAGGACAGTTGTCCAGCTTGCCACCAGAAAACCAAAACCCTGCCTCTCCTGATGTAGATGCCTGCCCTGATGAAAAGCCTTTCATGATCCAGCAGCCCTCTGCCCAAGCAGTTGTCTCTGCTGTGTCAGCAAGTATTCCTCAGAGCTCCTCCCCCACAAGTCCGGAACCTCGGCCATCGCATAGTCAGAGGAACTACAGTCCGGTGGCAGGGCCCAGCAGTGAGCCAAGTGCCCACACCAGTACTCCCAGCATAGGAAACAGCCAGCCAAGCACTCCAGCTCCAACCCTGCCGGTGCAGGATCCTCAGCTTCTACACCACTGCCAGCACTGTGACGTGTACTTTGCAGACAACGTCCTTTACACTGTCCACATGGGGTGCCATGGGTATGACAGCCCCTTTCAGTGTAACGTATGTGGGTGCAAATGTAAAGACAAGTACGATTTTGCCTGTCATTTTGCAAGAGGGCAACACAACCAGCACTGAACACAATCAACATTGTTCTCACTTGGTTTGGCCTTTTGGGAGTTTGTAGTTTGGTTTTTAGTTTGATCATCCCTAATAAGGTATATGCTCATTTAAAATTTATACATTCTAGTCTATAAAATAGAAGTTTGATAGTGAGAAAGGGTTTTGTTAACTTTTCATAAAAGTCTGGTCAGGGTTATTTATGCATTAGATAGTTAGATGCATTGCTGTCTTTTTTATTTAGACCTATGAGAGTTAAAGTACAGTTGTAATCAGTTTCCTACACTTGTCCATAAGGACTCCCAGGGTTATCTGTACTCCTGATGCTTCAGGATATACATTACAGCTAATGTTCTTTCTGCCATATGTCAAAATGGCACACTTCGCATAAAATCTTTTATAACATTTCAGTGTTTATAGACAAACTGCCTTTAAGTTTGCTCCTAATTAAAATACCATTTTCATTCACATAACTTAAGTTGAATTAGTTTCATTACAACCAAAACCAGTAGTTTTTTCAGTGTAATAAATATTTCTCTCAAGGAGAAGCATAAAACAGTTCTTTTCAAATTTAAATTATAAAATGAAAATCTTGGAAGTTGAAATTTGGGGCTAAATTGAAAATTGTGTTTGGTATTTGAGATATCTGTTCATTTAATGTGTAAACATGTTTTTAGTTTTTCATTTATATATGTATTTATATATTTTGAGTATTATTTTAAAGCCACAGGTAAATATACTAGAGTGCTAGATGCCTTTTTTCAATCTGAATCTTTCATTTAAATTCTGCATTCACGTATTACTGGTGTCAGGTAAGATTGACAGCCACACTGATTATTTTATTCTTCCCAGTCTATGATGACCAAAGAGGAAGTGAGCGCATCATCCCACTAAGATGCTTCCAGACAGCCTCCAAGGCTCCTTTCCTGCCCTCTCTGCATAGTTGCCCATAATGTCCACAAAGGGTTGGTCTAGAAACCCAGAGCATGCCCAAACAGAGCCTATCGCCACTCCAGAGCAGAGCACAGCAGGCCATGGAAGTCCTCCCCGTGAGTCTTTATGGACAGAGACGGTGGGATAGTCACCACAGTGGGAAAGGATAAATAGAGTTATTATGAAGCACATTTAAATGTGACATTTAACTTACTTAGAATTAGAGTGGTTCATTTTATATAGGAAGCCATTATTTTCGTATTGTGTAATAAGTAGCTTACTCTGAAGAGAGCCTGGCAAAACAATAAAACATTGTCACTTACTATTGGTTTCTGTGTACTTTGCAAATTTTTCATTTTTATTTGGTTAATAGCTTGAAAATATTCTCAATTTGCTTCTTAAAGAAATACCCTGTCAAGCATTTATTAACCAAAAAATAGCCTCTTACAGTAAATAAGAGGGAACTATTGAGAGTGTCTACCCATGAAGCCCCAAGTGCCCTGGTAATGGACCTGCTCTCCCTTTCTGTGCTAGAAAGCCATTCGAGGGTGCCTGTTCTTACACAGCCAGTCATCCCAACTTGGCTCATCCCAACTGCACTGTTAAAGCGCAGCCCCGAAGACACTTTCTAGTGATTTTGGTCTGTTGCTTAAATCATTTACTAGATTAGTTTTAGGGCAACACTTTCCAAATACATAACTTGACTGTTGTGCTTATCAGCTGCCAGAAAGAAACAGGTTATTGTTGGGAAACCTTGCTGATTTTAAAGTTTGATTCAATTAAAAGCAATACTTCCAAATAGACAGTGAAAACTTCCCGAAAGATAAAGAAGCCCAGTGTGCTGCCATGCATCTGTAGTCCCAGCTGCTTGAAGCAGAGGCGGAAAGAGTGCTAGAGTCCAGGAGGTCCCTGCCAGGCCGGGCAACACTGCAAGACACAGTCTCAAAGGCCAAGCAGCCTGAAAGGGCTCTCCTCACAGCCAGCTTTATCACCTCTACATTCTGGGCCAAACAGTGACATGGGCATTTTGGTTTTCCTAACAACTAAAGATGAATGTTCTGAAGGTACATTTCATTTTAAATATGGAAAAAACTTTTCATAATTACAAACAAGAAGGAAAAACCCCTGATTTTCCAATAATATAAAGAGCACAGTTGGTCTTCCAAAGGTGTCCATGTGTGAAGCTACAAGTACTTCGAAATGCACTAAAATTTTGAAGCAAATCTACCTTAGGAACTTTTTTGAAATTGTACTTTTAAAGGTTTAGGCTTTTGCTTAAATATTCTGAGTTAAATTCTGTACTAGGAAAGATGTTGGATTCTTTCCTTAAATACTAAATAAGTTCCTCATCTTATTTTTAATCAAATGTTTTATAGAAATGAGTTGAGAAAAGTTGAACATGCACTATTTATAGTACTTTGCCATTAACAGGCAATGTTCTAAAACTAAATTTATTTTTGTTTAGTGAACATGAGTTTAGATTTTTAAAGTTGGTAATTTATCTCCACTAATATTTTTTTAAAGAAACTGTGAAGAGATTAACAGAATAATTTTATTTCAGATTTTACTAATGTAGTGTGTAGCTACAACTTGACATTCAAGTGAAGACTAGACTTCCGTTTTGAAATTTTTTCCATCAGGTAGTGTCAGTGGTTTCATTTTAGAAATGTGTTTGCAGATGTTTGACAAAGGGAATATTACTAAAAAAGAAAAGCAAAAAAAAATGCTTATCAAATGAAGAATTGTTAGAAAAATTTAAATTCCCTGCTAAAGACATTTTTGTTGGTCTTAGGGGGTATTTGCTTCCTAGAACTTGTTTTTGTTGATAGCTGGATGTATGGAACCTGTTTCTATGCGAGATGCAAGTCTTGCACTACAGTTGTAAGATATATTATTATATTGTTTAGGGATCAAGAAAGCAATCTATGCTGAAGTAACGATAGTATGTAGTTCCTATTGTGAATAATGCTTTGCTTTTGTAATGTATTAATAAAAAGTAACACTTTCTAATGAAAAAAAAAAAAAAAAGAAAAACCACTCAGTTCAAATCAAGACTCCAGGAGCCAGGCCAAATGAAAACGAAGTACCAAAGTGCCACAAGGGGTTAATAATGGAGCAACACAGAGCTTAAAGTTACTAATACAGCAGTGGGGAGTTAGACTGAGGCTTGGCACTGGTTGCTAATTTTTGAAAATGACCTATTTTTGATGATTACATTCATGTGTAGTATGGGTTATGATATTCCCATACTATATAATATTCCCCAGTGCCTTCTCTCTCCTCTCCCACTCTTGGCAGTTCCCAGCCATTCTCCTTCCGTCACCCATGCGGAAAGACTTGAACCATGAGCTCTGTGTTCATGATTGCCACGGCTATGTAATATCCAGAAGGAACATCACATGTTCCTCTCTGTATTCTGGCACTCACAGACTTTCTAACACCCCTTCTCTGCTGTGCCCTGGGCCTTGGGACAGACATGATAGAGATGGTCTTGCTTAAAGATGAGCACCCGCAGCAGGCACTTATTCTCAGAGCACTTAGGTCAGTTGTGAGACTCTGAACTGCCCTCTGACAAAAGAAGTTTCTGTAACCCAGGCTGACAACAGCTCTAGTCTTTGAGTTCATAAGTGTCTAAGAGGTATTTTAGCTCCATGTCAATACAGTAACACATCAGGATTCCTCTCAAGGCTGGGACCCACCTCCCCCCCAGGGGTTAGAGCAAGTTTGCAGTACTAGGCCTGCATTTCCTCCATGATAGGCCTCAAAACCAACGAGGAGTGTTGCTTAAACCCCAACATTCTCGGCAGAATCGACTCAGTGAATGTCTTCTGATGACAATGAATGACCAAGGGAAGAAATTCATTCAGGAAAGGATGGTAGGACTTGGAAGCAAGAACTAAGGAGAGGAAACAGGATAGAATTAAAAGTCCAGGAAGTCCACACCTTCCGGGAAATCCTCTCAGGAGGCAGAACCACATTTCAATGGAATATTGGCAATGGTCATGGAGAGAAATTTAAGCTAGTGAGTTGGTAATGGGGAAAATATCCACTGGGACAAGGTTCAGGTACTTTTTCCTGTCAATCTTCTCTTGCTGATCTGTTGTTTTCAGATCGACCCAGCTCTGTGCTCACTATGGTTTCTTGGCACTGAGCTGCTGCTAGGTGCTGCGCTGCTCATACTCCCTCTCCCTGGCTCTCTGAGGTGTGTATGATCTCCAGAAACTGTTATGGCTTCCTTCCTCTCCTGAGACAACTCAGCAAGGCCACGAGATTGGGAAGAGAGACACTGAGATTGACAGGGAGGGTAGGTGGCTTGGGTCAATGAGGTGGTGGATCAGTGCAGCAGTTCAGCTATGACCAGACCTTCTGCCTCCTCCAGCCTCTTCCTCATACAGAGCCAGGGACTAAAACCTCTGTAGGGTTTTACAAATAAGCAGAAAATGGCCTAACTGCAAGCCCAGGTCATCTGCTGTTCAGATTCATATCAGTCACCAAATGTCCCCTACATCATAGTCTGAGAGACTTTCTTCTGCCTCATGTACCAAGTGTCTCCCCATCTTGAACGGTTTTGTTCATCAGCTGTGTGATCTTAAACTGATGTGCCAGTCCCTCTACTTGGCACCCAGTCCCATTTCAGCTCCTGCTCCCTAGAGACAGAACTGAACAAGGTCTTCACTGCCATCCTCAGGCAAACTCCAAGCAGGAAGTCTGTACTTACCAGCCAGCCCAGTCTCTCCTGCTGCTACACTCAGCTTCAGCTTCCCCAAGCCCCGCTCTCCCCCCCCCATTGCTCATTTACCTGTTTTGCCTCCCTCCATTACTCTATAGGAGCCTTCTCCATGTTTACTGTCCTGGCTTGTCACTAATAATGTTTATAGTGTGTTCCTCATTTACTTGTCTGTCTTCTGTCCGTGTCTCTCACTCCTACTACTTGGCTGCATGATATTGATAATAGTTCATGCCACCTCAAGTTTTATAATCACCTTCTCTGTGTCGGTGAAGACAAGAATGAATCATGCACCTTTAGACTCTGTATTAATTACTTCTATGGCCAAATCCCTAACTAGAAACAATTTAAAAGAATGAAGGGTTTGGGTGGTTTAACACTTCAGGGGTACAGTCCTTCTTGCATAAAAAAACCATGAGGTCAGGACCCTAAAGCCACTTGTCACAGTGTGTGCAGATCACAGAGCGCTGACTGTGGGTGCTTCCCAGGCTCATCCTTTTCATCCCATTCATTGGCCCTCAGGGAAGGATGCTAGCACATTCATGGCGGATCCTCCTCAGTGAATCCTCAGTGGGAACACCCCAAAGACAGACGCGGGCTTTGTTTCCTAGGTGATCCTAAATCTCACCAAGTTGCCAGTCCACAAGCATTAAACCCCACAGGCACCTCTGCCTTTCTCAGCTCTCTTGCATGGGGTGGAATGTCACTGTCCTGCACACGCTGCAGGTGGCCAGTGAGGTTGCCCTGCCAGCTCTCGAAAGACTTACAAAGATGACTTAACAACTTAAAAATGTTTTGTAAGGAGCCTTTCCAGGCACAAATCTAATTTCTTACTAGAACATTCTCTTGTCAGAGTCAACTTGAAAATCCCTGTAGGACACAGTGAGCTGGGCTGGCACCATGGAGAGGAATGGCTTGAGGGGCTCCTCTCCAGGCTTCTGCCTGACATAGCTCTCTATCACTAAGCTGGCTTTTCAGTCCAGAGTCAGGTGCCTGAGCTCCCACTGAGCCTGAATAAATCAAGGGAGAAAGCACGTGGAGCTGTGGGTTTCCAGCAGTTAATTTTTTCCTGCGGTTTGCCTAACGGACAAAGCAAGGATAGACTTCAAACTTCAATTTCTGTGGCGCAGCAGGGCTGCATGAATAAAAGTAGCAGTTAAAAGCTGGCAACTTAATTCAGGAGCAATCAATCTAACATCTCAAGGGACTGCTTGGTGAAGTGGATCCAAAAGTAGGAATGAGGTTCATGGGTTAAGGTTTTGGTTTGTCTCCAAGTTTGCTATTAATGTGCTGTGTGTCTGCATCTGTGTTTCAGTCTAGTCCTGGTTTGTAGAGGCTCCTGCATCAGATGATCTGCTGTAGAAATGTACTAAGACCTGCGAGGTGATTTATAAGAGTCAGATTAATAAGCTGAAACACTTGATCATCTCTTACTGTATGCTAGCCATTGCTGATACAATGCACCCTTGTCTACCAGCTCTTAGAACTTGCTAGTGTAATGGGATGATGTTTGCACTGGCAAGCTGTGTGCCTTTAATCCACACATTTTCTTTGAGGAATTCCCCAATTTAATGATTGCCATGAGGCATATCCTCTGATGGTTTTTCTTATTCTCAGTTTCAAATCCTCTTTTAAAATGTTATCCTCTGTTTTTATCAGCTCAGATTTTCACTTTATTGGACTCATCACCAAGATACACATCATGGTCAAGGAGTGGATTCTTTCACGTAGAACAACCATTTTATATTTTCAACTTTCAAGCCTTTGGTTAAATAAATACATGCCACAAGACATATAAAAATTCTTAAACTTGGATGAAAAGAAACATTTTAGAAATTGAATGCAGTCTTTATAAACATGTTTATGCACTGTAATAAGTTTAAAATAGACGGCATGTTTAACATTACACATTGTAGAAACTCTAAGCTTAATTTTTAAAAGGTTGAGTAAATACACACTCAGGATGCCTGCAATTCTTACAAACAGTTCCTATCTACCTGCCAAGTGTCTATGTCAACATTCACAAGTTAGTAGATGACATTGATTTTTATCACAGCCACTAAACCCTTGTCTGTTTATCTGGAGTGATCGTGTGAAAGTCATATCCAGCTGAACCTTGGGAAAACATACAAATTTTGCATAGAATGAACACATACAAAACAGGTTTTCAACAATGTGTCTGTCCAGAAACCTTGAGAAGTTTAAGTCATAATGCAACTAGAATAGTTTTTAAAATCTGATCATAACCTTATGCTTTAGAGCAACAGCACTACATAAGGCATTTGATTGACAAACGTTTTAGTAATTGCTGCCCGTGAATCAACTGAGACCCCGTTGTCTCCCAACCCTTTCCATCCAAAACCTGTAAGAAGTGGTAGTATTCAAAAAACAAGGCAGGCACATTTGTCAAGTGACAGCTGACACGTGTGCCCTTCTTACTGGCCATGAGTTCCTCCTACAAACCTACATTTGACCTACTGGGTCATGCTTTCTGCTGTTTCCTGACTTGTCTGTCTTTGCTTTGGTGGTGGGCACACCTGACTCTAGTGTATTGTTTACTTCCATGGTTCAGTTAATGTCTGCAGTGAGGCTTTGGTCCATGTTCAGACAAGGGCCTGTTTTCCCAGTCTTGGGTCCACCTGCCTTGTATTTGTGCCAGCTGCTGGAAGGAGGTGACAGTGTTGGTGGGCCAATGAAACCTGGGCCTTTGGGAGACATGGGTGCATTTGCCTTGTCTTCTGGAACCTGACCTCCACCATGGAAGAAATGGTGTCACAGCTTGTAAACAAGAGCATATACACTGTCACCTAGCTGGTGCTAAACTAGCACACCCATTCCTGACTATCCTGGCATCTCATCACAGAACATAAGTGAACTGAACAATTGGTAGTCCTCCCAGCCAACCTGTGAGCTGAACAAAGGCTTCTTATCTTGTTGTGTTTTGTGGCTACTGTCACATGACATTGACACAGTGATGTAATGGACACATTGACATATTTCTTCCAAGTACAAACAGCTCAAATGCTTTTTTTATGCTTATAAAAACAAACATGGTTAGTAGAAAAAATCAATTACTACAGCAAAATGCAGAAGAGGAAGAAGGAGGAGGAGAAGGAGGAGGAGGAGGAGGAGAAGGAGAAGAAGAAGAAAGAAGAAGGAAGAAGAAGAAGAAGAAGAAGAAGAAGAAGAAGAAGAAGAAGAAGAAGAAGAAGAAGAAGAAGAAGAAGAAGAAGAAGAAGGAGTAGTGGCGGAAAAAGTAGAAGAAGCAGAGGAAGCAGAAGAGGAGAGGAGGAGGAGGAGGAGGAGGAGGAGGAGGAGGAGGAGGAGGAGGGAGAAAGTTGTTGCTTTAAATTTCAAAGCACAGAGAGCCACTGAAGTCAAAGCTTTGATGAGTGATTTTCAAGTTGTTTCCTTGCACACACACACACACACACACACACACACACACACACACATTTTTAAAAAAACAAACATCAGATGACACTTTACAGATTTCTTTGCATTCTTCATTTTAAATCAGGAATACACTGTGCACATTTCTGTGTCGACAAACCTGTCCTATTAATTTCAGTGACGCTAAGGTCTCATTATATTGAAAGTTATCTCGTCGTTTCTTTACTGATAAAGATTCCTCTTTGGCTTTAGAATTTTAAGTAATGCTTCCATGAACACCTTTTTGGTTGTTCCATGTGAATTATCCTTAGACTGAATTCTTAGAGACTGGCTGAGGTTAAGTATATCTAAGCTTTTATAGTGCTGTATAACACTTACAGTGCTAAATTGCCTTAAAAAAGGATGTCTTTTTCTTATATGAGTTATAGTACAACCAAAAACCCTGGGGCTCGTAGAGAGAGGAATTTTATTATAGATGATAAGGTGAAGAGAGAAACCCTTTATAGTTAAGAAGAAAGAAAGGATAGAAGATGGGCATCTGAATAAAAGGATCAATGTGTTCATTTCATAAGGGAACTACAATAGGGTGGCTTGGGGAAGATTTTTGGATTAATTTCAATGATTTGTGGAAAATGCATCTTAGAGAATGAACACTGAATGCTTTAAACAATGACTTAAGCTCTAATACTGAGCTCTTTCTATATATACATATATGCACACATGTGGACACACATACATACACAAACACACACACATGGACACACATACATACACAAACACACACACATGGACTCACACACAATCACACACATGGAGACACACATGTGCACACATATATACACAAACACAGACACACACACACACATGGACACGCACACAATCACACACATGGAGACACACATGTGCATACATATATACACAAACACAGACATACACACATATATATGTATATGTATATATATATATATATATATATATATATACACACACACACACACAAACGTACACACATGGACACACATACATGTACATATACAAATACACACATGGACACACACATGCATACACATGGATATATACATAGACACACATACACAGATATATACACATATACAAAGACACATATAACATATATGTGTGCATGTATACACACATTATACTATAAACTTATTTAGACATAGCTTCCATTCTTACAGTTTTATAACTTTGAGAAACAATGATTTAAACCAGCTTTACTTGGGGATGATAATAAGTCGAAGGCCTTTTTATTTGTGAAGATAATGGGTCAATGTCACCTTGATTTGAGGATGACTATGTGATGAGAACTTCATTGTTTCCTGAGCTTGGAGAGAGAAGAGGAGAGGGAAGTGTGGTAGAAACTTAGTTCTGGGGTTTGGAAAAGAGACCGCTGAAGACCAAGGCTCTTAGGCAATAGTGACATCCTTTGTGAACAATTGGCCACGGGCTCCAGATTAAGTTGAAGCCTGATACATTTCTTGACTTGGTGGCATCAGCAGGGAGGATGTGATGGATAGAAATGACCTTAAAGTGGTTCTCAAGAAGTGTCTTAGTGGATCAAGGACAGCTTCAGCCAAGGTAGGTTGTGAGGTGGATCCACAGAAGCCCCAGATATTGTGCTCAGAACATGTGTGACTTGTGGAACAACTGCCTGTGTGTTATTAGTCAGGGATACCCCAGACGTATGCAAAAACCAATGCCAGCTATTTTATTGCTCTTGGATGCCCACTATAAGTATATAGTAAGATCCTATTGCTGAAGACACCACATATTTTGGCTGCAGGGGATAGAAAAATGAATCCCAAACTGACAGGGAGACTTCCCATTGGCTAAAGTCCATAGCGCTGGGCAGCACTGTGCAGGCTTCTTGGGGGAGAAAAGGCAGAAATGTCTTCCCTAGTGCTAGGTTTTGTGTGCTACAATACTGATCTGCCAGGCAAGATGTGCCCACCGATGTACCAGTGGCAT
This sequence comes from Mus caroli, assembly GCF_978045245.1. Lineage (NCBI taxonomy): Eukaryota > Metazoa > Chordata > Mammalia > Rodentia > Muridae > Mus > Mus caroli. The sequence goes on from NW_028227267.1 coordinate 58,070,863, forward strand.
GGCGTTCAAGAAGTAGCCAACTGCTTTCTTGTTGTATTTGAGGCCTGCTCTACAGCAAAGAATTCATGCCTGATGCCATAAAGCTACTCAATAGCCTGTGGCTGGGAACACCACAGTCGTCAGTGTGGAACCAAGCCATCCTGTCAATCTGCTTTCTAGATATGTATGTTTATTCTCATAACTGTGGGCTACTGTCAGACTTGCCAAGAGACACTTCATTGTTTTTTCAAGGGTCAACACTTAATGCAAAGGCTCATAACTAGTTCAGGTGCTGAGAATAAGCACCCACAAGAACTCTTCCCTAAATGAGATGCCCATACCAACACTTCCCTCCCATTCAAGAAGCAGGGGTCATTGTGGAAGGGGATGGAAAGATGCAAGCTCTGGAAGATGGGGATGTGGACTGTGAAGGGCTTCCTTTTAGATATGACACAGCCACTGAATTCACAGAGGCTTCTGGTTACCTGCACAGGACCAAGCCCTTGAAAATTTCAGCATGGAGCATCCAGAGTCTTGGGAAGCCTAGTCAATGGTGGCTTAGGGAGAAAGAGTTGTGTTTGTGGGGAAGTATGGCCAATAGTTGGTTGCCTGTGGCTAGTAGTTGGATGGCATCACACCCACGCTTGCACCGGCATCACTAATTGAAAACAGTGGATATTATATTTTTAAAAAGAGATATGACGTTGGGATGAGGTTGTGTTGGGGGCTTCAAAGGAATTGAAGGAAGGTATGGAAAAATGCACCCTATACATGCATGAAATTACCAAAAGACCAGATTTTAAAATGATTCTGAAAAGACAGTGTGCACCTTGCATGGTTAGTTGATCTTTTTCATTCTTGCTGTGCTTTCACTCTTCCATTGAAGAAACAATTTCATGCATTACTTTACGCCTTTCTCACCATCAATCTGCAGTCGATTTGAAGGAATGGATTATGTTCTCAGTAAATTGCCTCTCTCAAAAGACACTTCATCACTTTTATTGAACAAAAGGAAGGTTACATTACAGTTCAAAACCATCCTCAGTACAGGATGTGGGGAAGCTAAATGACAGCATTATATGAAGAAAGGGCCTTGAGGGATGTGTGTGTGTGTGTGTTTCTGTGTGTGTACAGGAGTGTGAGAACATTGTGGAATAAACAGTGAACTTGGGCAATAGTCTTAGTGGAGATACATAATTTCAATTTAAAAAAGGCAATAAGAAGGTATTCTTACCTACATGCACATGTTAGCAAACCAAAATCTAGAATATATTTAAAAGTTTTATTATGACTAAGCATGGCTTCCTGCCCCAAGAAATGCAGGGATGGTTTGCTGTCAGAACATCAATGTGATTCAAAATTTCAATGAAGAAGGTAAAACATATCTCTCTGAAGTAGACAAAACAGAATAGATTGAATTCCATGGATTTGAGAGTTTTAAAAAAATGGCTTTATAGAGTCTATTGTTTCCTGTCTTAACTATAAAAATGACCACACATTTGTATTCATATAAATGTTTTCATTTAGAGTGAGGGAGGGCAGTAGTCCAAAGTGGGATTTTCAGGGTTTGGGGTTCTGTTTTTGTTTTTTGGTGGTCAGCAGCTAATGCAAATACTCCTAAGTGAGACTAACTGAATGTTCAGCCCTCCGTGGGACATCTATAGCATCACTATGTCCCATCCACGGCTCAGGGGTCATAGTCAGGGGAGATGGGAAGACAGCTCGACTCTTCTGTAGGCTGAATGGAGGAACTGACTGCCCTGCTTGCACTCTTGATTTGTGCTCCTTCTCCCTTGCTCCCATAACCACACTGAGTTTTTATTCCCTCTGTACTAGCACTTAGCTCTGCCTACCTCTCCTTCACTGACACTCTACAATGTCCTCTTTGCCTCTCACGCTCACAGGTCCCAGGGTCATGATGTAGATCTTTCATAAGGAACTCTGTTTAGCAGTTTGTAGAAAGAGTAGGGATAGAAATAGAATAGCTACTTCAGAGATCAATTTTCTGGTATTCTATAACACAAAATGGGCAGTGTGAGCTCTGTTTTCCTTCTGGCCTCCATGCAGGGGAAGCACAGCTAAGACACTCACTACCTCGTTATTTACATTGGGACTGAAAGCTGAAAGGACAGTGGTATGTGGCATAGTAGTGAGAGCACGGTCTTGGGCTAGAGAGATTTAGATTTCATTCCTGGTGCTACCATTTCCAGGCAAAGTGATACTATACAAATAAACTAATTAACCTTCCTGATTTGCTTCCTAGTATGTAGAATGAGAGGCCAACATAGTCATACCACCTGCTATGAGTTTTAAGTATGTAAATCCATGCACAGCGCTTAGCACAGTGCTTCCTATATGGTCGGCTCTGGTCACATTAAGTGAGTGTGATGTTAATAATGACATCAGTGAAGGCCTGGCCCAGCTCATGGGAACCATGTGCCTAGATGCTTAGTGAACAGAAGCCCATTCATAACCTGTCAGAAGACAAAGCCAGAGCAGGGTGCTGAGGAGTTAGTGAGACTATGAAGTTTCCTGGCAATGATTATTCCTGAACAACTGAGTAAGCATGCCAAGAAAGGAAGGCAAACCTTCATCATCTCAGGAAGCTTTTGGAACTTCCTGAAGGCCATAAGGCTGAAGTACTGCCAGGGAGGCTCCTGTACGAGCAGGAGAAGCCAAGCCACAGAAGGTCCAGATATAGGAGTGTTGTGGTGTGAGGTGTTAGACTACCTCCTGCTGCCGAATTGGGATGCTTAGTGTTGATTGGTTTGCATTCTTGCTACAAGCCTTCCCCAGTGCCCTACTACCCCAGTACTCGGTATTGAACTTAGAGGCCCTTGTGCTCTAGGAGAATGGTCTACACGGGGGGTGGGGTGGGGTGGGGCTATGTTTCAGTGCTCCTTCTACATCATATGTCTTAGTGAGATGGGCTCTCACTGAGTTTCCCAGCCTGCACTTCAGCTCACTCTATAACCCAAGCAGATCTTGAATGTCTCATTCTTCTGCCTTAGCCTTCTAAGTATCTGGGAGGCAGGCCTGTGCCCCAGGCCTGGCTATGGACTCATGAAAATGTAGGCAAATGTGTACACACCTCACTGTCATCCTCCACCCATAGCATTAATGATCACAAGATCAAATTTGTTGTTCAGCAAGATGATGCTTTTTACTTAAGAATCCTGGAGATACCTGGTCCCAACATCATTCTATACTATGGGGATTGGACAGTTAAAATTGGTAAAAGAACAGTTCCCTGTCTGTCTGGAGATACCCGTCATGAACCCTTGCAACAGGTCCCTATCTATTTGTCATGAATCCTTGCATGAAGACTATTATAGAAAAATAAAAATAGTCAAGAATTTCATACACTAAAAACACCAGAAAGTTACCTCAGAATGTGTTCTGCATAACCTTTAGTGAGTTTCTAAGTGTGACACTTAAAGCTAAAAAGATTGGCCAATTTGACCTCCTTTGGGGAGGGTTATGTAATGGGTTAAAAGAAACGTTAAACATGATGTGTCTTTAAGGGTCTTTATCACAGATTTGAAGTCAGCAAGTTATATGCACATATGTCTAAGGATGCTCATTATTGCATTGTTTTAAGACACACAAAGTGGGGAAATCACCATTGTTAATACTTAGAGCATATGTTGAATAAGAATTAAACTATCTAGTGGGATACTGTGGGGCTACATTTTTAAAAAGAGACACCGATCACAAGGCAGTAATAATTTAATTGATTAAAAGAAATATTTTGAAATTATAGAAGCAATATATAAGTTGGTAAATTCAGAAACAAGAGTTAAAGTATTCTTCATATTTATCAGAGCTTATCCATATTATATTTCTGTATTGGTCTGTACTCCAAAATAATTCCTTCTTCCCTTAACTTGCTTCTTGTCAGGTACTTGCCCATAGCAATGAGAGAAGTAACCTGCACATCTGGGCAATGATACATGTGTTTGAGGCTCCCAGGATGTTCTCGCATGAAGCTGTGCTCAGAGCCATTGTCAGAGGCTTGTTGAGGCTCAGAAGTTCTGACAATGGGCAAAGTTTAGCATCCAAGGAAGTAGAGGCCAGGGTCTTTGGCAGGAGAACCTGAGGCTAGTGAAAATACAATTTACGATTGTCTGGTTTGGGCCCTTTGTGTGTTGTGGCAGAGGTTGTATGTCACTGCTGTTAGCCAGGTGTCCAGTCTGACTGTGTTCTCCTCTGAGGTGCACTTTGGAATAATGGCTCTCAGTGAAAACTACTCCGTGTGAGAATGTTGTTTATATGAACTCTTAGGGAACAAGAGGTTTAGTTTGGTTCCTCATGACACACAGTTCCAGGAATTTACATTACACCTGGCCTGCTTGTCAAATCCATTTCTTATCACTCAATAAAACAATTTACTAGGAAAATATGGTTTAAAAGTGCCAGGGTGACATGGAACACAGCTCTTGCAATTCAGGAATGTCATAGATCTTGTAGACCAGGCGAGGTCATCTTTCCTGGGGCTCCTCCTAGCTGGGAGGTGGGTTTAGGGGGCTCCTCCTAACTGGGAGCTAGGTCCTGGGGCTCTTCTGGCTGTGAGCTGGGTTCTGGGGCTGTGCTGGCTCAGGGAGTGAGTTTGTTAAGATGGTCAGGAGCCAAGTGGGAAGGTTCTGGATGGGGGCTGCTGGCTCTGGTCTAGAGCTCAGTAATGGATGTTATGCTTGTAAGTACCGGGTCTACATACTTATTATCACCAACAGGAAACAGAATTTCTTGGCAATAGCCATGGGTGAGGAGGCAGGTGGGCTTAAGGAATGTGACACAAAATCCTGCTGTTTGTAACTATTTCTAATGGTGAAGTGTGAGGCTACATTATCAGGGAAAGAGTGGGAACAGAAACTTCCCTGCCTTTTCTATTGGTCCCTCAAGCCCACATATGTCTCTGTGTGTTTCAGGTGATTTATCTTCAAATATCCATCACCCCCCAGGGGCAGTGGGAGAATCATTACTGTACCTGTCTAGCCGAGGGTCATTTAATGTTTCATAAAATCCAGTCTCTCTTCCTTCTTGCCCTCGGCACCCAGTGAACCGCAAAGATTTTGTAGATACAAGTATTTTCCATCGAGCTTATGAATAACACCACCACTTGGCAGACGACCCAAACAAAGACCCAGACTGCAATGTTTTCTAGTGACTCTACATACAATAAGCCTTAATTACTGGCAAGCCTGTCAAGAGCTTATTCCCACACGTGTCAACACTTCCTTAATATACTGTAATTCATCATGTCTGCAAGGCAGAAACAAGGTACGCCGCGTTCTTACACTCATCCATCTCCAAGTGAGGGTCTTGAACTATGTATTCCCATCGAGCATCTTCTCCTGGTGAACAAAGTACAGACTATAGCATTGAAAGGGCAAGGTCCCTGGAGTCCGTCAAACTCGTCCATCACAGACCACTTTAGCCTGAACTCTGGAGAACTCTCCTTCCAAAACTCACTGCTCCACTGTCAAAGGATGCTCGCTTAATAACTCCAGTAAATCCTGGAAGGCCATCTAATTTTAGACAGAAAGCTTGGAGAAGAAGGAATCCTATCACTTACCCCATGACAATTTTATTCATTGAATTCATTTTCATGCTAGTTGTGTGATTAAATTAAGACAGGAATTTATTTCTTTTTAATTAAAAAGTGGAATGCCTTTGGGTTGGAAAAAGGAGAGTGGGAAGGGAAAAGAAAAGTCTAGAAAAACATCACATCTCAATTGAAAGTAATTTGAAGTGCCATGTTATGCTTTGGGGGATTGTCTCTCAACCCTAGGGCTCTTCTCAGTGAATTTAGGAATGGGCAGAGCCCAATTTGGGATGGTTTGGGAAACCTGTGGCTAAGCGGAGTTTTGTCTCAGGGGACTAGCACTGGATCCGGACGCAAGTTTGCTTTGGACAGATATTCAGATTGCTCGTTTCTTATTTGTCTTTCAGTTTTATAATTGAGGAGAGGAGAGACAAACCTACCTACTCGAAGTGTCAGATTGCATGAGAACCTCTTCAGATGATCTCTTGGGTAATGCATGCGTTTTACAAAGTGTATATGAGAAGACCAAACTCTGCAGAGGGAAGAGACCTCATTCCTTGTACTGCTGAGGTTTCAAAGGACATTCTCTCCCTCTCCCCCTCCCCCTCCTTCTCTTTCTGTATCCCTCCTCTTTCTGTATCCCTCCTTCTCTCCCTCCTTCCATTTCCTTCTCTCTTTCTCCTCCTCCTCTTCCTCCTCCTCCTCCTCCTCCTTCCCACCACCACCACCATCTTGGACTTTGAGACATGGTCTCTCTATGTAGCTCAGACAGGCAGACAGGCACTGAACTTGTAATCCTCTTGCTTCATCCTGTTAAGTGTGGGATTATAGGTGTGCTAGACCAGCTTGCAAGTCTTTTCTTTAATAGCCATTCTTTACCTGTCACTGTTGAAATATGTGAGTAGAGTTAATGGTTGACTTTCAGTCAACGACGGAGAGACCACTTATTTCCATCAGTCTGTTACATTACTTTGCATGGCTTTCCCCCCTATAACTGGAGCAGATTATATGTGATAAAGCTGGGTTAATAATGCTTAAGCTTATTTGTTAAGGGCTGCGCAGATCTGAGCAGGCATACAAATGCATAGAGCAAAGAGGAGATAGCAAATCCCTGTCTACCAGAGCAGCAGTTTATCTTTCCCTGTTCACACATATCCATCTTGCTATCGGGATGGCGTGAAGCAGATATGGAAGCATATATTTTTCTGTTTTTCAGAGACTTGCAATGGAATTGAGAGATTTATGTGTGACTGAGTGCCAAGAGAAGGGAGACTTCTGGGGTAGGCCACTGGGAGGCATCCCAGGGTGGTTAGAGTGGTCCTAAGGGAAGTTGTCATTAGAGTGAAGGCCTTTCTAATAACAGTTTATTAGAAGCAGAAGAGAAAGAATAATAAGAAAGAAAGAAAATAGCCTACAATGAATGTTTCTGAGGATGCCATGGAGACATCTGTAATGGAAACTTTCTAAGTGAGATACAATCCTAAATTATGCATCTCGTCACTTGATAAGACTTAAAGCTGATCACAGGTTGTTTCTTTTTCTTCTCAAACTCTATTCTTTTTCTGCACTCCTTTGTATGTTTATGGAATCAACATCTTGTCATGCTTCTGCGTTCTAAACCTCATGAGCATCTTTGCTTCTTCCTTTCCACCCCAGGTGGACCACACACCAATGTTCCAAGTGTTTGTTCCACAATTATCTTTCCAAGTTTCCTCTACTCCTGGCTCCATCCTCACCCCTCAGTCCACTCTGGTGGGATTCTTCCCCAGGGGCTTCTTTCTCCACTTCCATCTGGTTCACACTCAGCTGTCAGATCAGGGTTTTGTGGTTGTTTTATATAAACTGTACAGAATTCTCCAAAAAAAAAAATGCTTAGCAGTTCTCTTTGCTTATTGAGGCAGGTCCAGATTCACAATCCTGCACACAAGGGCTTCTCTACTTGGCTTCCAGGTCTTTCCCACCCTGTAATTCAGATAAGCAAAACTTTCTTCCTACTTCCTGCTTTTCCTGCTACTTCTGCTGGGAACTCATTGTCAGTGAGCAGTGTTTGAACTGAGGATGTCAAGTAAGTATTGAAAAAGCTCATTAAGATGAAATACTAAGGTATTGGAAGTTTTTTTATGAGCTGGCTAATAACATTATCAGGAGTTGAACTGTGGAGATAGCACTATTTATTCTAAGACCAACATTTAAAAAACGTCTTCAATGTCCTTTAGGTCATTGGTCTTGTTGGTTGTTAATGAAATTTGAAATCCTTTAAATAGGTTTCTTCCTAATCAAAACAGATTCGATTAAGCAGGAATCTGTGTGTAATATGATACCCAACAGAAAGCTAACAGGAAGGAAAGATGTGTCTTACAGTAACATTAACTGTGTTGATGTTAATGTAATACAGCTATGTTGTGCTGGGTTGATACGGTAAATGCCTGTGTTCCGTGTTCAAGTACAGTCAATTCCAGAACAGATCAGACAACCATCTAAACCTGTGTTTCTCAACTTGTGGGCTGCAACCTCTTTGGGAGGAGCTCATATTCAGATATTCTGATATTTACATTACAATTCATAATGGAACAGTAACAAAACTACAGTTATGGAGTAGCAATGAGATAATTTTATGGTTAGGAGGTCACTACAACATGAGAGATTGTGTTAAAGGTTGCAGCATGAGGAAGGTTGAGAGCTACGGATCTAGTGCAATTCTCCTCCATATAGATGACCCACTGAGATCACCATCTTAACATGTAGAAGCTTGGGCACAGGGGTACTTATATTCATGTATCACTTTAACTTAATATATCAATTTAATATTCTGTTGGTTAAGACTAATCACATGGCCCTACATACCTGCTGAGCACAGAGAAGGTATAAGGATCCTTAATGGTTTTGGAGAAAGTAAACAATAAGATACACACATACACACCAACTTACATTTTAACACTTATTATTTGTTGACGTGTGTTTTTCCTTGTGTGTTTATTGTGGTGTGTATGTAGAAGTCAGAGGACAGCTTGCTGGAGTTGGTTCTATCCTTCTACCAAGTGGGTTCTGGGGATTGAACTCAGGTTTCCAGGTGTAGTGGCAAGCACAGTTACCCACTAAGTAAGTCTTATCTCTGGCTTTCACTAATATTTTAATGAACTGTGTTCAGGACCCCAGTTGTAAAGAGATGATACATTTTATTGTCAAGCTCAATTTACATCCAAATAAATAAAAGAAGGACAATGTAGTAAGAATATTCCAGGGAAAGAAATTTAAAGGCTTATGTTACTGTTAAGTTGTGGCTGAACTTCAAAACCTTCAGATGACTTCTCATTTGTCCAGTGAGACTAGTCACATCTTTTAACTGATTCTTTTATTGAATAATTAATTCTCAGGTCTGCAATAATTGTTTCTTTGACAATAATAATATTCTTCTGCTTAGTCTGACACACTCTTGTTGCTTCTGTCCTCTGTGTGGCCTGAAGTGACCATCTGGAAGCTCCAGGCCTCCTGGGCCTGTGCCTCCCTTAGGAATTCTAACTGACTCCTGGCATTGGTATTTCTGTAGTGCTGTCATGGAGGGGGCCTCATCCCACAGTCTTGGTGCAAGAAGGAGGATATATTTCTGGCCCATTTGTACATCACAGAGCCCGTGTTGCTTAAATGCTAGGTTTATGCCTCCAAATAAGCAGTTTTCTCATGCTCTGGAAATGTCCGGAAATCAGTTGAATCTGTGTTCCCAGTGAAAACAAAAGAAAAATCTTGCTGCTGCTCTTGCCGTCTTCTGGTCTTTGATGACCTAAATCACTGACAGTGGTGAGTTAGCGTTTTGAAGAATTGGTTCCACTAAAATGCGATTGTTTGGGGCAGGGTTCTCCATGCTTGTCTTTTAATAACAGGGCACCAAAACTCAGTAATCACCAATAAAGCAAAAAGCAGCTGTTTCACATCTTATTAAAATAATAAATATTCTTGTATTCTTGTAATATATTTCCTGAAAATCATCATCAGAAATAGAAAACGTTAACATGTGCTGATAATTATTTAGGAAAAAGTGAAACTATTTAAAGTCATTTTAAAACAGGAGGTGACAGAATCCGTAAAGCTCATTCAGGGGGTTCGAAACACTTGAGCTCAGAAAGCACTTGAGCTCCACAGAAAAATTATTTTTCTTTAATTTATTCCTTGAAAATTTCATGCATCTAAGTTGAGGTCCTTGATCATACCCATCCCTCGTTACCCTGCTCCAGTGCTCCTCAGGACCCTTCCCCCCTGCTTCTCACCTCCAACTTCCTCATAATTATTTATTTTTAACCTGTGAGTCTAGTTAATGCTGCCCATATGTGCATGGGTGTGAGGTCAGACACACCCTTGTCTGTCTGGGGGACAGACAACCTTCCAGTGACCACACTCTAAAGATGAATGACTTTCCCCCTATCAGTAGCCAGCAAATGTCAAGAGCTCCTCACTTAGGGGTGGGGCTTAGGAACCCCTTTCCCAGATCCTTGCTGGAATTTTTAACTTAGTGGATCTTGTTGTGCAGGTTTGGTGTAGGTAGCATGGCTGCTGCAGACATTTGCTGTGTCAGCCATGTCACATCCAGAGAACAACAGTTTACAGCATCCTTCCCCATCTTCTGCTCTTTCCATTTCTCTGCCAGCCTTCTGGGTATGTTCATTCGTGGTCACACGTAATCAGAATCTTGAGTAGTCCTGCATCTCTGGGCTAATCACTTCCCAGGCAATAAGAAGAGTCTCAAACCAAGTTCAGTAGCAGTACCAACCTATGGATTTGAACATGCATGTTTAGAAGGCAGTTTGACAACATGACTGTACTGGCTATTTTTGTGTCAACTTGACACAGCTGGAGTTATCACAGAGAAAGGAGCTTCAGTTGAGGAAATGCCTCCATGAGATCCAACTGTAAGACATTTTCTCAATTAGTGATCAAGGGGGAAAGGCCCCTTGTGGGTGGGACCATCTCTGGGCTGGTAGTCTTGGGTTCTATAAAAGAGTAGGCTGAGCAAGCCAGGGGAGCAAGCCAGTAAGTAACATCCCTCCATGGCCTCTGCATCAGCTCCTGCTTCCTGACCTGCTTGAGTTCCAGTCCTGACTTCCTTTGGTGATGAACAGCAGTATGGAAGTGTAAGCCGAATAAACCCTTTCCTCCCCAACTGCTTCTTGGTCATGATGTTTGTGCAGGAATAGAAACCCTGACTAAGACAATGACCATCCATTAAAACAACATCTAAGTTCTCCCTTAGGGCATATGACTTCCTCATCATGATTTTTAACCATGTTTAACATGTTATCAGGTATAAACTCCCTTCTGCAATGTAGGCCTCATATCCAATCAAGAGAGGAGTTGCTACCCCTAGAAAGTCTTGCGACTCTTACACCGATGGGCACATTTGCCTGTTAGGTTGGCATTGCAGCATGCAGGGTCCAGTGCTGGATAAGATCCTTAATAGTTGTTCTTTCCTAACAGCCTGTGTAACACTTTCCAGCATTATGAAAGCTGGCCATCTGGGAGAGTTCCCTGGACAGTTCAAAACTGATTTCTCTGTGTCCTACAACCAGTGTCTGATGTCTTCAGCAATAGACTCTTACAGCTAGTAATGGTAGACAACCAAGAGCAATGTGTGTATCGTTTGAGGGTGATTCTGGGGCTTCTGTGATCAATAACTCATAAGGAGATTGACCCACTCCTGGCTCTGGGATTTTTATTAAATAACTTGTGCTTTCTGGGAGCAGTATTGCTCCCTAATAAGAAGTACTTTTCTCTAAAGTCCAATCTTAAAAAAAAACCAAAAGATTATATTCTAGATTAGCTTACCAACTAGCAGAGCTTCAGTAGCCTATGGCTTTCTCCAAAACTGACCATATATCAGGACCCCAAACACGTCTCAACAAGTATAGAAACTAGCATCCTGCATTCTATCTGACAACACTGGAATAAAGTTAGATGAATTAATAGCGATAGAAATTGCAGAAAGTACACAAACTCCTGGAGACAAAGACACATTCCCAACTTAAAAAAACAAAAAACAAAAACAGCCTAGAACCAGATGGATCCATTGCAGAATTCTATCAGAGCTTCAGAGAATTAACACCAATGCTACTTACATTTTTATATACTATAGAAAGAGAAGATTTTTTTTAATTTATTAGGTATTTACTTCATTTACATTTCCAATGCTATCCCAAAAGTCCCCCATACCCTCCCCTCCCCACTCCCCTACCCACCCGCTCCCATTTCTTGGCCCTGGAATTCCCCTGTACTGAGGCATATAAAGTTTGCAAGACCAAGGGGCCTCTCTTTCCAATGATGGCCAATTAGACCATCTTCTGGTACATATGCAGCTAGAGACACGAGCTCCAGGGGGTACTGGTTAGTTCATATTGTTGTTCCACCTATAGGGTTGCAGACCCCTTTAGCTCCTTGGGTACTTTCTCTAGCTCCTCCATTGGGGGCCCTGTGATCCATCCAATAGCTGACTCTGAACATCCACATGATCATCTCGTTAGATGCTGAGAAAGCATTTGACAAAATCCAACACCCATTCATGATAAAAGTCTTGGAAAGATCAGGAATTCAAGGCCCATACCTAAACATGATAAAAGCAATCTACAGCAAACCAGTAGCCAGCATCAAAGTAAATGGTGAGAAGCTGGAAGCAATCCCACTAAAATCAGGGACTAGACAAGGCTTCCCACTTTCTCCCTACCTATTCAACATTGTACTTGAAGTCCTAGCCAGAGCAATTCGACAACAAAAGGAGATCAAGGGGATACAAATTGGAAAGGAAGAAGTCAAAATATCACTTTTTGCAGATGATATGATAGTATATATAAGTGACCCTAAAAATTCCACCAGAGAACTCCTAAGCCTGATAAACAGCTTCAATGAAGTCGCTGGAGAAGAATGTTTTATAAAGTCTTTTTGCAGAATTAGTAAATAACCCAAACAAAAAAAAAAAACCAGATAAAGACATCACCCAAAAAGGAAAATTCAATCTCCCTGATGAGCATATATGAATAAAATCTCTTCAGAATAATTCCAAATAATGCCTGTGATAGATTATGCCAGTCTCCCAAAGGTAGGAAGCATAATCCTGACAGAGGCAGAGTGGCTTCTTTTCATGTTTTGTAGTATGGAAATTGGAGAGAAAAAGGCATAGTCATTTTACAGGAGTGAAGATTGGCATCTACCACTCAGCCACTGACCAAGATCAAGGGTTGATAATTATGAATCATGTTGACAATATGACCCTGAATACAATGGGATGAAAATACCCTCAACTTCAGGGATCTTTCATATGCACCACCAGTGTGAGCTTTAGAAAACCCCACAGGAATGCCAATAGCGCAATAGCCTACAAAGTCCCCAACCAGAGTTCTCAAGGTCATGAAAAATGAGGGCATCAGAGAAACTGCCACTGTGAAGAGGGGCCTAAAGAACGAGATCAGTGCTATGAAGAATTCAGGTTGGAATACCAGAACAGATGAAGGGCACCAGGAGAACACTAGCTAACTGAATTAGCCATGTACTGTGGTTAATGCACTGTATGCACTGTAGTTAATACAGATGCTTCACTAACTGTAATAACCATGTCACATGGTAAGACGTTAGCGCTGAAAAAAACCGTTTGAATGTGTTCTTTGAAAGCATGTGTTGGAAACTTGTTCCTTGCTGTAACACTGGAACAGTGCTGGACATGGGAGGTAAAGAAAAGTCATTAGACCATCATAGCTCACGAGTGAGTCAATGCCATTACAGAAGTGAAAGAGGGCTCTCTCTCTCTCTCTCTCTCTCTCTCTCTCTCTCCCCCTCCTGCTCCCTCCTCCTCCACTTTCCCTTTATCTCTCCCTTCTTCTTCCCCTTTCCTCCTTTTATCTTTCTTTCACCTTTTCTCCATTCCATGTGATATTGGCTGAACTATGGTAAAACAGGATTGTTCTCTTCTTAGTCTCTTCAGTGCTGTTATCATTAAATGGTAATGGATTTTAATTACCGGGGTGGGGGTCCAGGAAACTCTGACTTGAACCCAAGTTCACATATACAAATCCAAATGGTGGGATGCAAATTCTTCACTACATGGGGTAGCTGAAGGTTCTTCCATGCAAACACAGCTTTCTGACTTTTGAGAAGGGGGTGGACACCAGCTCTGTGTGGCTTCACCTGAATGATGTGAGCTAGCCTGCTGGCCCTTCAGCACCATAGCTTCCCCTTTCAGCCTAGTATAAATTGCACCTAAAGAATATACTACTGTAGCTTGGACATGTCTCATTTTCACAGGTACATCAGAAAAGTGCTTTTGGTGAGAGGGAGGACTTCTTAGAGCACTCCACACACTCCGTTGATGAGAGCTACTCACGTGGGTCCTACAGAGGCTGGGATCTTCTATTCCACACACGGAGCCCATTGTCATGAATATAGCCAGGTAGCAGTGACTGGCTTAATTCATACCAAGAGGAAAGGCTGGAGGCCTGTCTGCACGAAACTCACATTACTGGCAAAGACACACACAATAATAGGATAAAAAAAATAAATAACACTCGAAACAAATGAAATCTGGATGCAAGAAGAAACAGCTATTATATCTGACAAAGTAAGTCAAGCCAAAATTAGAAGATATAAAGTAAAATAAAACTAGTAGAGAAACAGGCCATCTAGAAGAAATAACAGTTGTAGATATTCATGCTCCACAATTGTAGATATTTATGCTCCACATGTTGGTATGCCTAACTCCATAAAGCAAACATAACCGACATACAGGGACTGGAAAGTCAAGATACAGGAACAGTGATGAGGTCTTCAAGATCATTCTGTCATTGGGTAGATTATGTAGATCCAAAATAAACTTAGAAACAACAAAAAATTATGGCTACTGCATCTGAATGGGGCCTCTCTGACTCTCAAAGCCCTGAAACTTGTATATATTGTCTATATACAAGTGTCTGCTAGCGTGTATATATGGGCACCACATGTGTGCCTGGTACCTGAAGAGGCCAGAAGAGGGTGTCAGATCTGCTGCAACTGGATGGTTGTGAGCTTTCAGGAAGCTCACAGGAAGAACAGGAAGCAGGGGCCCCACCAGGAGCCAGGAGCTGTGATAGCCTTCAAGGTCCACCTCTGCTTCTGCCAGCAAGGCTCCACCAGCCATAGCACAAACCTCACACATAAAAAGCAAAATCTGTATGATAGATGTAAGATCTGCTGGTTTTAGTAGAATGGGTGGAAGAAATAAAGAAAGGAAAAGATGAATGCCTAGGTCTCCATTTAACAAGTCATAGAAAAAAATTCTATAATGAAAATGGTGTGCGTTCCCTGCAAAACAAAGGTGTCAGATGGACCACATGGAAAGGTGTGCTACGTTCAAGGACTGGAAACATCAACAGTGTACGGTTTTCAACTCTTCCTAGTTTGTGTATGTGATGCAGTCCAAGTAAATGTCACAGTTTTGCCAACATTTTATAATGAACTACCTATGCTAACAAGTTTATTTGAAAAATGATCAAGAAAGAGTAAAGAATAAAAATATATAATTGGTTAGTTACACTGATAACAAAATATCATAAGGCCTACACCACAATCTGTAGGTGGCCCCAGCTATGTATTGCTGAATGTAGCTTGCCGGTGTACACAGGTTCTAGGTTTATCCCAACAGTCACAAAGCAGAAATCAACCAACCAACAGCAACAGCAACAGCATGCTTTTTCTTTGAGAAGAAATGGAGCAGTGGATCAGAATTTTAAAAACCCAGAAACAGACTATCACACATGCAAATTGGTGAGAGAGGAGACAGGCTTTTGAGCTGTTGTTGGGGAAACAGGATATTCTTCTGCTAATACAAAAATGATCTTGTCCACAAACCAAAAGATGAATTTCAAGGATAGAGATTTAGATGTGAAAAGGGATTCCTGTAAGCCAAAAACTTCTTCCCAGTTAGCTGGCTTTCGAACTTCTGGAAAGTGCTATGTGGGATGTGTCTGCATCTCCCTAGTATGGCTGTTAAGGCAAGTGCTTACAAATAGACTCATGTAAATCTGCACCATGAAAATAAAAGGACCAGCATGAAGCAAATATTTGCAAGTACAGCTCAACAGAAGGGAATGGGTTAACAAGAAACTCTGTCTCACAAAACAAGGGGGAGAGCCAATTGATGAAGGCAAGACCTTGCATTTTACTGTGTGAACACACACACACACACACACACACACACACACACACACACACACACACACACACACCATTCCTCATGTTATGTGGGTTGTTATCCTCAGAAAACCTGGGCTGCAAGAGAGATAAAGCAAGAATACCTCATAGATTCAAACAAACAAACAAACAAACACAATAAATAAATAAAACAAGACAAGACAAAAAGCAAATAAGCAAAAGCTATCCAATCCTCATAAATGTATTTTTGATTCTCAAACAAAATAAAACTAGCAACCAAAAACACAACAAATGAGCAAACAAACAAAAAATCTTTCAAATCATAATAGGATACTTGATACTATTACATAATTACTATGACTATTTTGGGAGTAGAATAATGATACTATGTTTTGTTTTTTAAGTATTTTTATATTTTATCTAAAAAATCCACAAAAATACTTATTAGTAAATATGTTTTCTTGGTTATACTTCAAATAATTCAAGAGGAAGTGATTTTGCTATGAGATTGTCAGTGAGCTCCCTTATCAAATGCTGATTAAGTGAGGTTTTATTTTCCTCTTCATCATTTTAACTTGAAATAGAAATAACTTGTGAAGTTTTGTGGTAAACAGAAAAATTAGAGGATGCTTTCTTCCTGAAAATATTGGTCAGTCTATGTACAGAATACAGTGGCTGAGATGGGAGGGTGAAATATCCACTTCAAATGTTATTTATTTTGCGTATTTTCAGTTAGAGAAAATGCAGATCTACATGTGCACAAAAGAGCTCTGAAAAGCTATTATTTTGTAAAAACTAAATTATCTATCTATCTATCTATCTATCTATCTATCTATCTATCTATCTATACCTATATATACCTGTACAAATCTATATATACCTATATATATATATATCCATATCCATATCTATATCTATCTATATCATCTATATCTATATGTATATCTATATGTATATCTATATCATCTATATCTATATCATCTATATCTATATCATCTATCTATCTATCTATCTCTGTCTCTGTCTCTATCTCTCTCTTTCTCTATCTCTATCTCTATCATCTCTATCTCTATGTCTATCTCTATGTCTATGTCTATCTCTATCTCTATGTCTATCTCTATGTCTATCTCTATGTCTATCTCTATGTCTATCTCTATGTCTATCTCTATGTCTATCTCTATGTCTATGTCTATCTCTATCTCTATCTCTATCTCTATCTCTATCTCTATCTCTATCTCTATCTCTATCTCTATCATCTCTCTATCTCTACATTAGTATAGGAAACACACATCCAGGCATAGGCTTTTCTTTCTGATACCCACTCCACCTTTCTGCCCAGGAAAGCTCTTTTTTCAGGAAGAAGACCTCAGATAGAGATGACCACAGCAGGCTGCTAAGAAGACCACAGCAAACTGCCACAGAGACCACATCATTTGCATAGCACAGCCCTTGCTCCTCTGGTATTCCACCTCTGTTTTGTGAAGAGAGTGGATAAATCTGTGGAGTATTCAGGGCTTCCTGCTATCACACTCTCTTAAGTGAGGACATTACATTCTCTTGTTGCTATTTGTCTGTTAATTCAGGTTTTTTTTAGAGGCTTAGACCCTGACCTGCAGAGAACAAGGAAAAGCTCTCTTACCCACCAAGTACAGGAAAGCTTCAAATTGCTCTTTGGAGCTGACAATGTCCTGAAGCACTATGCCAAAATCTTTCTCTCATTGAACACATCGTGTGCATTCTTTTTTTTTTTTTTTTTTGGCTTTTCGAGACAGGGTTTCTCTGTATAGCCCTGGCTGTCCTGGAACTCACTCTTTAGACCAGGCTGGCCTCAAACTCAGAAATTCTCCTGCCTCTGCCTCCCGAGTGCTGGGATTAAAGGAGTACGCCACCACGCCCGGCACCATGTGCATTCTTAAAGTAATTTAATTCAGACTTTACTTAGCTCATTCAAATATTATTTTATGAGAAATGTTCAATGTCCAATTTACACTCATCCACAAACAAGAACAAGCCGTAACACTAACAACAACCTCCTATATGTTAAGCTGTTTTCCATTTGAAGTATGAAGCTATTATTTTGCTAAATAGGTAAATGTTCTTCTTGGAAGAATAGTTTCATGTATTGGTTACACACAGGAAACCACATGCAAGCTGCAACAAGCTGTCACTACAGCTGACAATTCCTCAGCAGGGCAGAGCTTCTGTGCTTGAAGATGGCAGGAGCTGTGTTCAGTGCTGGGTGCTCAGGCCTTAGCTTTCCTTGGTTCCCTTCTCTCTACCTGGTGTCTTTGCAATATATGACTTCATGGAATTCCTCAAGGAACCCTTGATGGAGGGGGCAAAGGCTATCAGGTCTTTTGCTTCAAGGCTTGGAAGTCACAGACAGTGTGTTGACCAAAGCAGCCATGGGACCAAGTGAAGAGAAATCACACTCTTGCATGCAGAGAGTGGAAGGCTTGCGTGTGCCTACTGAAGAAATTAGCTTTCACTTAAGTATAACAACAAGCTTCTTTACACAGGCTACCCCTTGTTAGCTTGAAAGATAGATATACAGCTAGATTCTGTGTATATGTGTGCATGGCCATCCACAGGGCTGCATACCACAACCTAATCTAGTGTTATCTTCTCTCTGCTACAGTTAACATGCAATGTGTCCCCAGACTCCATGTGCTAAGGGCTAAGCCCCAAGCTTGATCCCTGGATAATAGATGGGTAGGTCCTGGGAAGAGATTTTAAGCCATTGGAGGTATGCCTTTGAGGGAAATAGTGGGATTCTAATCTCTTTATCATTTTGAGATCTAGGCTCATGATGATTTTAATGAAAATGACCCCCATGGACTCATATGTTTTAATGCTTGGTACCCAGTTGGTAGAACTGTTTGGGAAGGATTAGAATGTGTAGTCTTGGAGGAGGTGTGTCACTGGGGGTGGGCTTTGAGGTTTTTAAAGCCCATGCCATTCCATTCCTACTTAGTTCTCTTCTCTCTCTCTCTCTCTCTCTCTCTCTCTCTCTCTCTCTCTCTCTCTCTCTCTCTCTCTCTCTCCATGTCTGACTACATGTCTCAGGGGCATGTCTCTCTGCCATGACAGTCAGGGACTCATCCTCTGAAACCATATGACCAATAAACTCTTCTCTGTGTTACCTTGGTCACAGTGTTTCTTTACACTCTTTGCCCATTTGGAGAGATCTATCCATATACTTCTTTAGCAGATGTCTTTCCAATCACGATTTTTTCCCATGAATCAGTGAACTGTCACGCATTTGGCCATTTCTCATTCCAAACAAAATGTATGACCACGAGCACTGCCTACTGTGGAGATTTCCCTTTGTCAATATCTTTTAGGGTTGTCCTGGAAAGATGGTGTAATGATACAGCTGTCCACTTCTGCGTGGTATCTGAGTCTGAAAAACTGTCAGTAAACCAGACCCTGATTTTTGCTTCCTCGGTCAACTGATCATAGGGCACATCCAATGAGGTTATAGGTATATGCATGGGAGCAGAAGGCTGTGCCACAGGAGTAGAAACCATAGGCATTTTTGGGAAAATTCTTTATGCAACTTTCTTCGTGCAACTTTCTTGTTCCCTCAGGTATATATATATATATATATATATATATATATATATATATATATCTTACATTTGATAATTGACTGCTGCTGTGCACATCCAACTTTATAGATCACTAGGTCAGATAACACCAGGTTCATGATGGGCAGCTTGGATTGCATGGTAACTTGGTGGCGCATTGTCAAATGTTCATTTCCCACTAAGGCCCAATAGCAGGCCAAACTATTCTCAAAGACAGAATAGTTATCTGCAGATGATGGTAGTGCCTTTTTCCCCAAATCCCAAAGGCTTCCTCTGTCATTCAACTCTAGGGGCTTGCCAAAGGCTTCAGACTGCATCCCTAACTGCCACTGACACCCTAAGTACCACCAGGTCTTCAGAATCATATGGCCCAAGTGGTAGAGCAGCCTGCAGAGTGGTTAGGACCTGTTGAAGAGCCTTCTCTTGTTCCAGGCCCTACTCAAAGCTAGAAGCTTTCTGAACCACTTGGTACATGGGCTTGAGTAACACACCCAAGTGAGGCATATGCTGTCTCCAGAATCCAAAAAGGCCCACTAAGCAGTCTGCTTCTTTCTTGGTGGTGGGAGAGGCCAGGTATAATCATTTATTCTTCATGTTTAAAGGAATATATCTTCATGCCCCACACTATTGGACTCCTGAAAATGTCACTGAGGCTCTAGAATTTTGGTTGAATTTACTTTTCATCCTCTGATGTACTATATATTACCAACGAAGTTGTTGCTGCCTCCTGCTCATTTGGTCCAGTCAGCCTAATGTTATCAGTATAGTGGACCAGTGTGACATTTTTTTTGGAGGAGACAATCAAGATCCCTTCAAACTAAGTTATGACATAGGGCTGGAGAGCTCATGTATCTTTGAGGTAAAACTGTACTTTGTCAGCTGAAAGCAAATTGCTTCTGGGTGATCCCTATGGACAGGTACCAAGAAAAAGGCATTTGATAGATCAGTAGCTGCATACCATGTACCAGATGTGCTAATTTCCTCAAGTGAGGACATCATATTTGGTATGGCAACTGCAATAGTAGTCACTACTTAATTACATTGTCAATAGTCAACTGTCATTTTCCATGATCCATCTGTCTTCTGCACTGGCCAGATAGGAGAATTAATAAGAGATGTGGTGGGAACAAGCACCTCTGTATCTTTCAGGTCCTTGATGGTGGTGCTACTTTCTGTGACTCCTCCGGGGATTCCAAATTGTTTTTGGTTCACTATTTTCCCTGGCAGAGGCAACTCCAAAGCCATTCATTTAGCCTTTCTAACCATAATAGCCCTCACTCCACAGGTCAGGGGATCAATATGAAAATTCTGCCCACTTCTAAGTATATCTACCCAAATTGTTCATTCTGGTATTGGGAAGATAGCCACAGAAAGAGTTCAAGGACCTACTATAAATCAGATTCCAGCCCAAACTCCATCAGTCACCTGACCTTCGTAAGCTTACCCCTGACTGCGACCTGCTGCCTCACTACAGGGCCAGCAGCAGCAGGGACCAGAAGTGTGATCGCCATATCCGTAAGTCAAAATGTCCGTTCTCTCTTTGGTAAGTTGATTAAGGTAGGCATTTCTGTTACAGCAGCTGTAAGCTGATTAATCTCTTTCCCAACCCATCATAGATTCACCAGGTGGCTTTATTACCCCACTTCTGCTTAAAAGGAGCAGTGCCACAGTTCAGGAAGCACGTGTGAAAGCTGACCAGGGACAACCTTTACAACTGTCACCCCCTGGCATATCTCTCACACATGGGCAGTTTCTACAGCAGCTGCTGTCTTGTGGCTGACTCTATGCCTGGCCCTTCCTGGGGGAGAATATTTAGCCTTTGTCTCATCCTTCCTTCTCTGACTGGCCCTTTTAGTTGTTAGGGGAACAATGTTTTTAAACTCACTCGGCAGAAGGAAACAAGGGAAGCCTTTCTCTGCTTCCTGCAAAAGGTCATATGGACAAAGAGCATGGGCAGAGTGGTTCCCACTGGACATGCAAACACATGCAGAAATGAACACAGCACACTGGACATCAGGGTTAACCCTTGCCTCCCCGGAGAAACAGGACTGCTTTTCTGTTGTCAGATTTCACTGTTTTAATTTTGAACTGAATTTATATGACATTAAAAAAAAATCAGGAGCAAATCTCCGAAACATTTGCTTGCTCTTCCGGTGCTCAAAGCACAGGGAAGATCTAGGGACTCGGAAGCAGGGCACTGAGCACTCATTAGCAAGTTGGGGTTTTCTCCTAACTCTCGGGATAGTAATCAGAGTGGAGCCACTGGGGATATTGAAGGCTGACCATCCTGTAAGGACTTTACCCTTCAACACTAGTTGAGAGGGCACTAAACTAAACTAAAAAGGAGTGTGCTTGTTGAAACTGGCCTTGCTTTTCTCACATGGTTAATGATTTCAATAAGGATAATTAATGTTTAATTCCTTTTCTTGGCTCTTTCCCTCACTCCTTGTTGGGGTAAGAAAGTGTTGGGTGTCTCCCGTTTTCCCAGGCAGCTCATATCATCACTGGTAGGATACTCTGCTCCTTGGTGTTGTTTATCAGCTGACACTTCTGTCCTCTGAGAGTCCTGTGTCTTTTGGGCTGTAATATGGTTGCTTGAGGGTGAGGGTTAGTTCATTTTCAAATTTCTGAAAAAAATATTTTAATAGATCTATCTCTCCATGGAGGTATTATAATATAAGAAATATATAATAATGGAACCTACGTAGGAGAATGTGATCTTCAATGCCACCATCTCCAGTAGCAAACACCAAAGATACTTCAGCCATTTACCACAGGATAGATTTCTAAATGTGCAAAAATCCCACTTGCTTATCAAGACATATAAATAGGACAGAACTTTAAAACACATGTGAGCCATAAGGAATTCTTCAGTAAGAAGAGGCAATGAATAGATTTAAGTAGATATTTTGGCAGCCTTGTGAGGTGCCCAAGCAGAAAGTGGGTTTGCTTTTCCACCAAAGACCATAAGAAAATCTACGTTGTTTGACCTGTATGTGAGACACAAACATGAACAGAAATAATAATTAGAAAATATGTTTAAGGTTCCTGCCTGCCTTTCTACCACAGTAGAATGAGATTAAATGTGCACAGCGCATAGCTTTCTAGAAGACTGATAGCTCCATTTGAATGTGTGTCTCCCAGTCTCCAAGCCTCCTTGTATCCCTTTCCCTTTCTCTCTTTCCTTCCCTCCCTCAGGTCTGCATTCCCCTTCCCCCTCCTTTTAAAGAAGAGAGCGAGCACTGTTCTCAGAACTCTCTCAGGCTTTCTTAATTGAAAGCAACCATCCGAAGTCGCTCCTTTATGTTAAGTGAAACACTTCTGCATGGATCTCCAGAGATGAAGTGATTAGCTCAGCAAGAAATGGGGACGCTGGCTATTCCTGCGGGCCGTGGAAAGAATTAAGTACAACTTTGCAAAGATAGCACTGAAAGAATAGGATTTTCTTTCAAAACATGTCTCTCTCTGAAACATCAGTGCAGACGTATGTCAAGATAGAAACGGGATCGTGTTTCTAGCCATTGAAGACTCGAATTTCGTCAAGCAAGACTGTTTGTTCCCATGCCCAAACTGTCCTACACTGCCCCGTTGTCTGGACGAGAATGGAATACAACCAACTTTGGACAGCAGAGCTTGAGCTGGTGCCAACCTTGCTAATGAACACGTGGTTTCAATAACAATGGAACTACTTGCTGGCTGGGTGGCTAGGTGCCAGGCACTTAGTGTCAAGGGGCAGCATGTTTAAGAAGTATCATCTCCTGATATGATTGCATTTCCCAGACCGTCCCATGCACACCTTGAGATTCCACAAAACAGGGAGGTCATGGTTGCAGCCAGGAAGAGGAGGCCTGCAGAGGTCTTGCACAATCTGGAGGAGATATGGGTGTGGTATGGCGTTGGGGTATTTCCATGTTCCAAGTTCCCGGTGTGTTGGATTCTGGAACCAGAGGGTCTGAAAACCAGAAGACAGAGAAAGAGAGTTTACTGATATTCCCACTGCACTGACAAAATGGATCCAATTACATGATGGTAGCATTAAATGTTATTAAGAAGGGATCCAAAGTCTTGAGGCCAGACTTTCACAAAATCATGATAAGCTGCTTAAAACAGCTGAAATAGCACCCTCGCTTTGCTGAAGGGGAAAGACTTGGTAGTGTTGGCTCACATTCTGCTGTGCTGGCCTGTTAACCATGAGGTTAGCACATGGAAATGGAACTCCTGTGCCTTCACTAGGTCTGAAAGTATACTTGACTCTTTTGTTTGTTTTGTTCCTTCAATACACTTTTGTGAAGTACAACTCTAAACGGCTTGCTCAAGGCCATTGGTGACCTCCTCCTTGGGTGTGGTCTGTAGGGACTGACCCTTCTAAAGGATGGACCTTCTCCTTTCACTTACTGGCTCTCTTCTGTTTATTCTTTGAAATTTTCATACACATATACAATCAATGTATCTGGGTCATAGCCACCCTCAATTCCCTCTGAGTTTCTCTATCCCCAACGTATCACTTTCCCAAATTCTGTTTTGTTTTGTTTTGTTTTTGTTAAAATAACATACTTAGTACTACCCATATGTTCATGAGTATGGGTTCATCTTCTAAGGTGGGTAACATGCAAGCATCCACCCCACTCCAAAGAAAAAGAACTCCCCCTTTCCCTAGCAGCCATTACCTGACAATAGCTTCTGAGCTAGGGGTGGGATTTATGTGGCCCTCCTCCCCATCATCGTTGTTTTGTTCCTGTGCATCTCTTGTTCAGGTAGGAGGTTGTGTTGTAGGTGTATCAATTGGGTTTGAATACCCGGCACCTGAGCCTCAGAGAACATCATGGAAGAGGGGTGGAAAGATTCTAAGAGCCAGAGAACCAGGAAATCTGGTGCAAGGTGGTGTCTTCTATACAAGATAGGGAAAGGAGACAGGCACCCACAAACTCCCAACAATATGGTTTTCTAAATATGATCCACACCTTGACAACACTAGTTTACATGCCAAGTAGTGGGGGGGGGTGTGTGAGGGAATCTCACAAGACTGTACCCCTAGATGAAGAGCTACCAGCTGGTAGGGGGTGCCAAGATGGGGAAAATCGATGTTCCTCAGGGATAAATCTCTTGATTCAATCCCAAGAGGGCAGCCCTAATGGCATAAAACAAGCAATACTCAATGGGCTCAGCTCAGCAGGTTGTCTTTACATAACCACATGTGTGCATGTGTGCATATGTGGCAACAATTAGGAAGACAGAGTCAAGAGTATGAGAGGGAAGGGAGGGGGTTGGAGGATGGGGTTGAAATGATATAAAGAAAGAGCTCATATATGAAATTCTAAAAAAATAAAATAAAATAAAAGGGGAAAAAACAGGACTCTTGCAACCCTGTTGTTAAGTGAGTAGACCCAGAAGATTCTATGACTCCAGGAAACTTTACCCAAAGAGATCATAGGTGTTAGACCGCCTGGAGCTGGGTTATAGGTGGTTGGGCCACATGACATGGATGCTAGGACTGAACTTGGGACCTCTGCAAGAGCAGTCAGTGCTCTGAACTGCTGAGCCATCTCTCAAGCCCAGAATGTACTTTTAAAAATATTACTATAACTACTCAACATACATTCTAGTTATTGTTTTATGGACCATTCACTGATACCCATCCAAGTCTGGGTTTTGTGAGGGCATTACACATCTAATCCATGAGACACAGCATGAGGCTACAATTGCGTTCTGTCATACTTAATGTCCTTCAACACTGAACATTACACATCCTTAGTTCAAATAAAAACAGTTTCTTCTACTTTATATAAAGACTTTGATACACAGAATGAGTTTCTTGTTTTTCTTCTTGTCTAACTCTGTCTTTCCACTGAAGTGTTGAAGCTGTTTATGCTTAGCCAATTAGACTAAAACCTGTAAACTTCTTTATACTTGTTTATTTAGGTCTGCATTTAAGTTTGCCCTCCTTCATCTCTTTGTGGCAACAGTTTACATTTTTATCATAACATTTGATCTTCAATAGTGTCTTTTAAACTCACTTATTATTATGTTTTTGCCAGCATGTAATTCTATCTAGCACGTGTTTGCAGTGTCCACAGAATCCAGGGAAGAATTGTTTCCCGTGAAACTGTTGTTGCAGAGGATTGTCAGCTGCCATGTAGGTGCTAGGAACAGAACCCAGGGCCTCTGGAAGAGCAGAAAATGCTTTTAACTGCTGAACCATCTCTCCAGCCCTTCAACCACTGACTTTAAAATTCATTTCCTGTCACTGCTTGGTATATATTGCATGTTGAGCCTCGAGGTACGTCTGTGCTCCTGAACCACCGCTGTACTTCAAGCCCTAGGCCTATTCAAGACCTACAAGGGCTTCTTGCTGCTCTCTTGATATAAAATCACCAGTATTTGTACTTAGGATATGTAGGGTTCGGTGCTGAAGGACACTAAGTATGATGTAATGCAACTGCAGTCTCATATTGTGTCTCGTGGCTTAGATGTGAAATCTGCACCCTCCGCCCCCAACCAAATGTATGAGCATTAGTGAATGGTCCATCCGTGTTAGTGGAAATGGCAGACTTTTCTTCTTTTTAGAGCTGAGCCATGTTCCACTGTATGTACATACCTCAGTTTCTTTCTCCATCTGTCAGTGGACGTTAGGATGTTTCTGTGTCTTATCCCTTGTAAATAGTGCTGCAGGGCCTAAGGGGTTATAGACATCACCCATTTTCACACTCTCTTTTATTTACCTTTTATTTTTAGTAGCTGCCCTAGATATTTTTGTTCTTTTGTTTTTTGCTTTTGTTTTAAAAATGTGAATTGACTTCAGTGACTATTCAACTAGAAAAAATGATTAGAAATAGAAATCATCAATTATATAAAACACATTATCAAATCCTATACAGGTCTACCAGGTCCTCTAACACAAGGTCATGAAGAAATTGATCAGCTCTTCATAGGAAAATTGCTAGAAGCTTCACAATTTCATAAAAACACCATGTTTAAACACCAACAATTAAAGAAAGAATTTCTTTAAGAATCACTTGGCAACAGACCAAGGAAATTATAAGGAAATTCCATATTCGTTCTTTCTTTTCTTATTATTAGATATTTTCTTTATTTACATTTCAAATGTTATCCCCCTTCCTAGTTTCCCCTCCAAAAATCCCCTATCCCCTCCCCCTCCCACTTCCTGGCCCTGGCAGTCTCCTATACTGGGGCATAGAACTGTCACAGGACCAAGGGCCTCTCCTCCCATTGATGACCGACTAGGCCATCCTCAGCTACATATGCAGCTAGAACCATGAGTCCCACCATGTGTTTTCTTTGATTGGTGGTTTAGTTCCAGGGAGCTCTGGGGGTACTGGTTAGTTCATATTGTTGTTCCTCCTAGGGGGCTGCAAACCCCTTCAGCGCCTTGGGTACTTTCTCTTGCTCCTTCATTGGGGACCCTGTGCTCAGTCCAATGGATGATTGTGAGCATCCACTTCTGTATTTGTCAGGCATTGATGCCCTAGATTTTAAAAATGCATTTTAATGAATCTATGTTTGCCCTCAAATACGGTTCAGTCGTGAGAAGTGTAGCATGAGCACCTTGAAAAGGCAGGTTCCAGATCTTAGACTGTACACTGTATCACTCTTTAACCTTTTCATATAATATAAGCAGAGCGCTAATGTTCACTTCCTCACCGTTCATCCATCCCCTTTCCACAACTTTTGACTCTCTGTGGACACATGCATCTCTCCCTAGCACTGTTCCTTCTGTCTGGATGATGTCCTTTTGTCTTACAGAGAAAATATGCCAATAGTTAACTTTCTTGGGATTTTGTATAAGGAAAATATACCTCATTTATTATTTTTTAAAATTTTTAATATTTTTTATTACGTATTTTCCTCAATTACATTTCCAATGCTATCCCAAAAGTCCCACATACCCCCCCCCCACTTCCCTACCCACCCATTCCCATTCTTTTGACCCTGGCATTCCCCTGTACTGGGGCATATAAAGTTTGCAAGTCCAATGGGCCTCTCTTTCCAGTGATGGCCGACTAGGCCATCTTTCGATACATATGCAGCTAGAGACAAGAGCTCTGGGGTACTGGTTAGTTCATCATGTAGTTCCCCCTATAGGGTTGCAGATACCTTTAACTCCTTGGGTAATTTCTCTAGCTTCTCCATTGGAAGCCCTGTGATCCATCCAATAGCTGACTGTGAGCATCCACTTCTGTGTTTGCTAGGCTCCGGCAGAGTCTCACAAGAGACAGCTATATCTGGGTCCTTTCAGCAAAATCTTTTTTTTTTAAATTTTTAATGTTTTTTATTACATATTTTCCTCAATTACATTTCCAATGCGATCCCAAAAGTCCCCCATAGCGCCCCCCACTTCCCTACCCACCCATTCCCATTCTTTTGGCCCTGGCATTCCCCTATATTGGGGCATATAAAGTTTGCAAGTCCAATGGGCCTCTCTTTCCAGTGATGGCCGACTAGGCCATCTTTCGATACATATGCAGTTAGAGACAAGAGCTCCGGGGTACTGGTTAGTACATCATGTTGTTCCAACTATAGGGTTGCAGATCCCTTTAGCTCCTTGGGTACTTTCTCTAGCTTCTCCATTGGGAGCCCTGTGATACATCCAATAGCTGACTGTGAACATCCACTCCTGTGTTTGCTAGGCCCCGGCATCGTCTCACAAGAGACAGCTATATTTGGGTCCTTTCAGCAAAATCTTGCTAGTGTATGCAATGGTGTCAGCGTTTAGAAGCTGATTATGGGATGGATCCCTGGATATGGCAGTCTCTAAATGGTCCATCCTTTCATCACAGCTACGAACTTTGTCTCTGTAACTCCTTCCCTGGGTGTTTTGTTCCCAATTCTAAGAAGGGGCACAGTGTCCACACTTTGGTCTTCATTCTTCTTGAGTTTCATGCATTTAGCAAATTGTATCTTATATCTTGGGTATCCTAAGTTTTGGGCTAATATCCACTTATCAGTGAATACATATTGTGTGAGTTCTTTTGTGATTGTGTTACTTCACTCAAGATGATGCCCTCCAGGTCCATCCATTTGGCTAGGAATTTCATAAATTCATTCTTTTTAATAGCTGAGTAGTACTCCATTGTGTAAATGTACCATAATTTCTGTATCCATTCCTCTGTTGAGGGACATCTGGGTTCTTTCCAGCTTCTGGCTATTATAAATAGGGCTGCTATGAACATAGTGGAGCATGTGTCCTTTTTACCGGTTGGGACATCTTCTGGATATATGCCCAGGAGAGGTATTGCTGGATCCTCCGGTAGTACTATGTCCAATTTTCTGAGGAACCGCCAGACTGATTTCCAGAGTGGTTGTACAAGCTTGCAATCCCACCAACAATGGAGGAGTGTTCCTCTTTCTCCACATCCTCGCCAGCATCTGCTGTCACCTGAATTTTTGATCTTAGCCATTCTGACTGGTGTGAGGTGGAATCTCAAGGTTGTTTTGATTTGCATTTCCCTGATGATTAAGGATGTTGAACATTTTTTCAGGTGCTTCTCTGCCATTCGGTATTCCTCAGGTGAGAATTCTTTGTTCAGTTCTGAGCCCCATTTTTTAATGGGGTTATTTGATTTTTTGGAGTCCACCTTCTTGAGTTCTTTATATATATTGGATATTAGTCCCTTGTTTGATTTAGGATAGGTAAAGATCCTTTCCCAATCTGTTGGTGTTTTTTTTGTCTTATTGATGGTGTCTTTTGCCTTGCAGAAGCTTTGCAGTTTCATGAGGTCCCACTTGTCAATTCTCGATCTTACAGCACAAGCCATTGCTGTTCTATTCAAGAATTTTTCCCCTGTGCCCATATCTTCAAGGCTTTTCCCCACTCTCTCCTCTATAAGTTTCAGTGTCTCTGGTTTTATGTGAAGTTCCTTGATCCACTTAGACTTGACCTTTGTTTATATAGCCTTTATCTTGGCCCCATTTGTATTTAGGTACAATGCCTTCCTGTGAGCCTCTTGGCTGTGACAGAGTTTCAGAAATCCTTTATTTATGGTGACTTTGATTGAAGTTTGGTCTAGTAACATGTCTTTGAATTTGGATTTGTTTGATATTTTTCTTGTGGTTAGACCATGGTCATGAGGTTGGAGAAGAAAAGCCAGACAGGAAAGTCCCATTTTCATATCATCAAATTAGGAGATGTGTTGGTAGCATCTATTTTCATGCCCAGTGCTGACTGTGACGCCTGCCTGGGGACAGTTTGCCAGACTTTGCACTTTGAGGTTGCGTCTCTTCAGTCTTCAGATTGAAGCTGGTGTGTCCTCCCCACTGAGGGTGGACAGTGAGGCTTCTCTCCTTAACCACACATATTGCGTGGGATGCCACAGGGGACTTGTATTTTTGCTTTCCAGTTATTGCCTTTTTTGGTCATTTATGTATATTACTATGAAAATGTCTTTTAATGTGGGTCACAATCATTTTAAATCTGTATTCTCAATATAGGTGCCAAACCTGTTTCTACTGATATACTCTTGACAGCGCATTTCATTGATACCTTTTGTATGATTCGTACCTTTACCTGTTGCTGGAAACTGATACTTAGAGGACAGTAGATGTGCAGGAAGCTTTATCCTTAGAAGGGAGCACACTTCCTTCTGCTGGGGCTTTGGGCAGGTTATCCACTCAGCGTGGTCAGGACCTGAGCTGCCAGCGGAGAAGCCTGTACTCATTACCTACAGTGGAGTACACACTTCAGATTCCCTGGTGAGACTTGGCATCTAGAGTGGGTCTGGTTTGACAAGAGCCTTTCTTTAAGGATTGGTGTCCTGTTCTTTAGGTTTGCTTTGTCTTGTGCCTCAGAGATTGATGTCCCCTGGATCTCTGAGCACTGATGCTCTATGACTTATCACCTGATGTGTGTGAGAGCTGTGTGTGGAGTCAGGGGTTCATTGTTTGTCTTTTCTCAGTAAGTGTGGTTTAGGTGGGTATTAAGCTCCTGGAAATGTTTTCTCTCTCTCTCTCTCTTTTTTTTTTTTAGTCTTAAAATGTTAGTGCCTATAGAAGTGGGGAGTTAGAGACATCGCAATGTATTTGAATCAAAACCACCTCTACTCTTTGCAAAGCCCAGGGCCAGAAGTTTGAGGTGAAGATGTGAACATCGGTTGGTTTGTCCCACTCTGAGGCCTTGTATATGACAATCACAACCCAGTAACTATGATGTCCTACTGTGTGTAATGATGATGGTGAGGTGCTTTTAAAATCCAAAGGAAGGTTTCATACCCAGTGAAGTTGTTCCCCCTCAGGACAGCTTGCCTGTGTTCCTTCAGACAAGAGACAAAAGTTTGTGGTGAGCAAGGGAAAGGTCTGGAAATCCAAGGTGGCCTTGTGGGAGTTGAGTGAGGAAAGCTGAACTACAGCACTTCCTGGAATCCTTGTCTCTGTGTTACATCAGGTGTCTTTGCAAAAACAAAACAAAACGAAAAGAAACAAAAAACAAAAAGCAAAACAAAACCCCCCAAACACCAACAGAATAAACAAACCCACAAGCTTTTAATTCTTACAAACCTGAGATTTGGCCTTCTCACCTGTAAAATGGCTTCTTGGGGGCCTTTACCTCTCTCCAAGACTCCTGTCTACAGTTTCTCCTCTATAAAAGTTTAGAGACATGTCTAAATCACACTAGATTGCAATGAACATCACATGACACACCAGACAGCTACATGGAGTGGAGCCATTAATATTCTTGTTTGAAGCTACTAAACTCAACTGTTTCTAGCTGGTTGGGCACCTCCAGACGACAGGATTTGCAAATTTGCAGAGGGGTCTACTTGGAATATTCTGGCTCTTCTCACACTATGCTAACATAGTGGGGCAGCAGCTTTCAAGTTAGGCTCCCTACAAGCAGCCCCTAGGACTCAGCCCTCTGGTCAGCTTTCCCAAGTGGCTAAGTCTCAGTTTTCTTCAGCAAGCACATGGCCCCCGAAGGTTCATGGGCCACAGCATCTTGGCCATGTGGACCATCTGGTACATTCAACTACCAGCGTGGAAAGTGATCTTGTGCGTTCTGGGATGGATTAAGAGTGAGCTCTCAAAGGTTCAGACAGCCCCTGCAATCAAGGGCAATTGGACTATAATTGAGATGTCACTCAACAGACATGCCAAGAGCAATGGAAACTGAGATGACCACCATGCCTTGTGGTGAGTGCCCACCTCTGGGGACTAGCAAGATGGTCAGGATCTGGGCAAAAGGCAGCAGTGGATAGCTTGGCTCTCCTCTTCCCTTTAGCATTTAATCCTGTTTGCTTTAGGCATGGAACTCTAGAGAAGTGGTCAGAACAAGTTTCGCCTTAGAAAACCTTGTCAGGCTCAAGATCCAGACTCCATTGAAAGCAGACCCTGGCTCAGGTGATGTCCCCACGTCTTGGTTCTCAGCTGCAACCCCTGGTGTGCATCTTTAATTTTTTTCAAAGCCTTATTTTTAATTTATGGTTCTTAAATGCTTTAACCTCTCTTTTAGCCCACCACCCACCAGAGGTAATGGGAAATAAAGGATATGGGGGAAGTGGACCTGTTTAGAAAGGGTTGTTGGGAGCAACTCCAGTCTGTGTTATCTGGAAATCTGCAGTTCATTACACAGGTTAGGAGTGGTAGCTCAATCCACTTGGAAACATTTGATGGATACACCAACAATCTAGTTTGGAAGAGTTGGGCTAGCAACAGTGGTGACATGACCTACCAGAGACAGCCAGGCCTCAGTCTCTGCACAAGTCAGCAGGAGAGACCTGGAGGAACACCAGGAGAAGTTCTCGACTGTGCCTCTCTCAGCAAAGTGAAGATCAGAAGACACAAGTTCCACAAGCATTGTCCATCTAGCTCTATAAGCAAGCCCAGCTCAGCCCCTGTCACTGTTTGTTGGGTCCTATTTATACCCTCCAAACATCAGGTATTCTCCATCTGTCTTGCCTCAGCACTAGTGTTGCCACAGCACATGTGTCTGTTTCAGCTGACATCACTCTGCCAGTCAGCCCAAGTCTGCAGAAGTGGCAAGAAACTGCTGTACACCACCAGGAGTTTGTTGGTATGTTTCTTTCTATGGAGTCCCAACAAATGCAGATCAACTACTCAGTATAAGGCAGACCAATACATGCATGTCATTAGCAAAGAATCTTTCATCATGTGTCCTTTCACGTGCTTGCTTTAGCAGGACATCCTTTCACCCGTGTCTGCTTTAAGTAAACGTTCCTTCATGAGTCTGCCGTAGCCTTTCACCTGTGTCCACTTCAGCTAAATGTTCCTTCACATGTTGGTCCCAGCAAAACACCATCCAACCAACTTTACAAAGAACCCTTATACTTAAGGTATACCAATTTCACTGGTGTGGATTTTAAAGGGCATTGACTTGCATGGATTCTAGACCCAAGCCCAATGACAGAACAAACAGGGATGACACAGGATGAACAAACAGGAAAGGAGCTGGCTGTCACCATCAACAGCAATGCCAACCATCAGATGCAAGGAGCGAGCAGCTACCACAGGGTCAAGATCTCCACAACTCTGCTTGCTACTGTATAATATCTTTCTTTATTTAGAGGACGTAGATTGTACCTACCTGAACTGCAAGCCAGGCACTCTCTTGGTTGACTTGCTGCCTGTAGAGTGTTGGGCTCACAATGGATGGGCAGAAACCCAAAAGTCTCAACAACAAGGTGCAGAGCAGATTCAAGGACTAGATCATGATGTCTAACGTTGGTTATGGGGGGCAACAAAAAGCAAACCATGCTGTCTTGGGGCTTTTGGAAGTTTCTGGTCCACAATGTCAAGGAGCTGGAGGTGCTGCTGATTCGGAACAAATCTTACTGTGCTGAGACTGCTCGCAGTGTTTCCTCCAAGAACTGAAAAACCATGGTAGAAAGAGCAGCAGAGCTGGCCATTAGAGTCACCAATCCCAATGTTAGGATATGCAGTGAAGAAAACACGTAGATGGCTTGTGTGTGTGTTTTGTGTTTAAATAAAAATCACCAAACTGCCAAACAAAACAAAACACAACAACAAAACAAAACAAAACCGGAAGTATCCATTGCTAGTGAAATTAAGGGTAAATGAGCTCTTAGATACATAGTAGATGGGTTACATATAGAACCTTTGACAGACCTTGTGAAAACAAGCATACCTTTTTCCTTAGTTAACTTAATCCCAGGAGTGCTTCACCACACTGGTAAATGGTTTTTAAAAGAGTTAGAGTCTGTCCTGCAGCAACAGCCCCCAGCTTTTCTAGGCTCTTTGGTTGTGTGGAGGTAGTAAAATTTGTCCTGCGTGGCTTTATTTTTAATTTTTTCATCTCAGAAAGAAGCCACATTTTATTACCAATATGGTGCTGAGTTTTTGTTGTTGTTGTTGTTGTTTAAATTTGATTTCATTCATCATTTTGCTGTTCTGCTCAAGACTTTGATACATACCTTTTTGCAAAATCTCAGTAACTGGCTTCTACATCTGACTCCTAAGGAAGAGAGAAAGATGGAGCTAGTTTGCGGCTGTCCCTTTGCAAGGAAGTCATTGTAACATCAGGTCATTCTTATGTACTCTGTTAATCCAGCATCAATTTATCCTGACTCATCAGGGCTCCATGATGTGTAGTTTTAAAAAATGTGTTCTAATAGTTTAGATTATTTTGGACTGTAAAAAGTGATATTAAAATGAACAAAAGAAGATTTTTATTTATCAAATATGGTAAATGATGCTCATCCAAGATTGAGGCAAGGGCTATGTCAGTGGGATGAAGATGCTATTTAAGCTTGTGAGACTATAACTATCTAGTCTTCAATACCATCAGCGACCTGAGAAGGAATAAATATTCCCTGAGTTTGCAGGAAGTATAGGCAAACAGCTTCTGAAACCACAGAAATGACAGAGGATTTGCCTGTCTGAACAGTCTCCCAGAATGTCTCTAAAGTGTTGAAAATGTTGGAGCATCTATCTTTAGGCTTTCTGGCCCAGAATATTTGACAGACATTACATACACACACACACACACACACACACACACACACACACACACAGACATAAGTATATGCACACACACACGACAAGTTTTTTTTTTTCTTAATAACAGGTCTCTTTTTATTGACAATGACAGGGCTTAATCATATTCAATTAAAAGGTAGAAGTTGTTTCTTTCTCTGAACAATAAAGTCTGGAGCTTGATTTTCATCTAACATGAGGTGACTTCTTTCTGCTCTGGCACTAGCACAATGAAGTCTGCTCATGGGGGCTTTTGCTCCATCTATATGTATGTATGTGTATGTGTGTGTGTGTGTGTGTGTGTATATATATATATATATATAATGTATATGATGTAGATATGTATGATATATATGATGTATGTATATGTGTGTATATAAGTATAGGTGAGTATATGAAAGTATGCTTAAATACTTGTAGAGTGGATGAGACAGGTAGTTGGGCCCAACAAAAATGTGAATGTTAATGTGTAAATGAGACTATAAGTGAAAATGTGAATATAAGGATGAATCTGTGTGTGTCTATACATATTTGCTTGTGTAAAAATACTTCCTTCTGCAAGCATAAATGTTTCTAGCTGACAAGGAGTTGATGAACTCCCAGCCTCGGGGTCCAGGCCAGGAAGGACCTACAGGGGATGGGAGTGGGGAGGAAGAACAAAAGAGCTTCTTTCCTCTGAAGCCATAGGCTTCTGGCCCCAAAGTAATGAAGAATCAAGGAGAATAATTATTTTTAGTAATAAGGAACTTTTACTCCCACAAAACCAAGTTTTGCCCTCAGAATCACCAATGTCAATTCCCCACCCCCAACTGCTGCTTTCCAGAGAAAACTGGCACTCAAGCAGGCTCCCAGAAATATACATATTAATATATAAAATATGAAAGAAATTTAAGTGAGGTTACCATATAACGGAAGTATCAGTCCCCAGCCAACTAAAACCTACAGTGTCAGGAGTGAGTTATGCCTTGTTGAATCATTGGCTAGCAGGGCCCTATGGAGACTCCTAATACCACCAGCTGTTGCCAAGGCTGCTGAATGCTTGTCACAGCCTGACAATAATTCCTTATTGCTGAAGGCAACACTTAACAATGTCATCATACAGGGGTGAAGTCAAACTGGTGCCTAATTAGAAGCGCCACCCTTGCTGACTAGCACTCACGATGCTGGAAGGTGCTCAGCATGCTATTGGTGGAGAAAGATAATCATTAATATCAGCCAGTTACAAACCCTGGGACTTACAATAACTACCTGCCTGAAGGATATGCTTGAATATCAGTGGTATGGAAGTAACCAACAACTTTCTGGTGGGATTTAAGGCCTTTACTGACAGTGCTAGCATGGCCAAGAACCTGAGACTAGATAGGTCATGGGCCTAGAGAAAAAACATAATACTATTATTCTGCTAAGGAAACATAGCAATAAAACAACTGCTAATGACATACTGCTCCACCTATAGATCGATGCCCCTGTCAACCCACATTGGAGAAACTTCTTCTTGCAGTCGATGGGAATGAACATAGAGACACACAACTGGACATTGTGTAGAGAGGGGCTTTGAAGCATTCAGTCCTAAAGGAGTTTTCTTCATCAAATCGCTCCCTTTGAGACTCTGAGGTATATGTAGAAGTAGAGGGATAAAGATAAGAGCCAGAGGTGATGGATGACAACGAAACAGTGTCTCCCCGACACAACAGGACTGATGCCCATGTGAACTCATAGAGACTGTGGCAGCTTGAACAGGCCCTACACATGTTCAAGCCGGTTCGGGTCATAGCACTGAGAGGGGGAAGTAGACACATGTTTCACCCCAACCAAGAAGCCATCTGCATTTGATACCTGCTTAGAAAGGAAAAATCAGTTTTCTCCAATAGAGTCTCACTGTGTATATATATATATATATATATATATATATATATATATATATATATATATATGTCACACTTCAAGGCAGGCCCCAGGCCCAAGAGTAACTGACAAACACAAAATAAACTCAATGGTATTTTTGTGGATTTTTCTTCCATTTTCATTTGTTTGGGTATTTTTCCCCTATTGGTCTTTTACTTTTTCATTTTGATTTTCTTTTTGTGTGTATGCTTGTTTGTTTGTTTGTTTGTTTTTTGAAAAAGAGAGAAATAATAACAAGTTGGGTAGAGAGGTGAGGGTGATATAGGAGAAGTCGGAGGAGGGAAAAAGATGATCAAAATATATTATATAATTTGCTTTTCAATTAAAAGGAAAGGTCACAATGTTTTAAATCACAGTTAAGTCATGTCTTCTCTGTGGTAAAACTAGAGGTGACCATTTGAAGTAGAGTAAATGAAAAAGAGGAAGAAGTGGAAAAAGGGGAGGAGGAGGAAGAGGAAGAGGAAGAAGAGGAAGAGGAAGAGGAAGAAGACTAGATTTCCAATATTCCTCATCACTTCACCAAGTGGTCACCCAGGTATTTCTGTTGTCTCATAGGCACCAGGCAACATGCTCCACACACATGCACCTGTAATTCACATGCTTGGCAGAGGTAAATTTGCTGGGGCTTGCAGAGAGACCCTGTCTCAAAGAAGAGGACACTGATACCTTCCTCTGGCCTCCATGTTTATGAATGACCACTTGCACATATTCTCTCTTTGGCTCTCTCTCTCTCTCTCTCTCTCTCTCTCTCTCTCTCTCTCTCTCTCTCTCTCTCTCTCTCTCTCTCTCTCCCATTGTGAAGGTTGCTGATACAGAGACAATATTCCTTTTATATTATGGTATTTCGTGTAAGAATGTTAAAATAGCCATGAGACATGTGTAAAGCCTCTCTTTTTCACCTGTGAACTTTGAATTTTCTAGGAATATCACAAAAGCCAACCTTGACACTAAAAGCTAGCCCTTAATCTCCTTTGCAGCCCAGATCCTTCTGTCTAGAACAAAGAATTGTACAGAGAGATATACAGATAGTGGCAAGCAAAGGCCGAGAGGTTAAGGAAGGCTAGACTTCCAAACATAGATATTTTGAAACCAGCACACTTCCAAGGAGTGAGAGATAGGTCGGAACAGACAGAGTTTTACAACCTAACTGAAAGTTACTCAGACTCCTAGATAGACAGACAGATAAGGAGAGGGACCATGGTTAGGTATTAAAGGTGACAAATTTTCAAGGTGGTGAGCTACTTTCTCACCCTCCTGACTTGACACAGATGCCTGGCAGCATAAAACAAAAGCCTATCTCTCACTAGCATGCCTCCTGCTGATGGACAGGCAAGGGGTTCAAGGGTAGATCAGGATCTATTATCCAACAGTTTAAGGCCAGTCAACTATCCAATCTTTCTTCAAAGGGATCAAGCCTAAATTAGGGAAGGGAAACTCCTCAGAGACTTTAAAAGCCCTGGGCCCCAAGGAGATGGATTTTTCAGTCTTGGCTTTGCAGAGTCTTTTCTGTGTGACTGATTCATGTCTGTGCTTACTCAGCTCCTGGTAAACACAGGCTTTCTTTCAACTGTTGATTCTGCCTGTGGTGTTTGAGGTTTCTCTGGTGCTACCTGGGGTGCTTGAGGTCTTTCCAGCCTTTTAGTTCTTTAATTAGCAGAAGAAAAAAAAAGAACCCTATCAAGATCCCTAGACTAACACCACCGCCTCACTGAGCCAGGAATTGAGATTTTATGCTGGCATCACATGGGGGTTTCTGGCTCATTTGGGTGACCCAGGCTTTCCTGTGTATGCCCTGCCATAAGAAATTCTACATATGAGATATACATCGTGTGTCACTTTTCATCTGAGCCTCCACTTTTTACATACTGCAGCTGTGGTGTGGATGGGGGAGGTGAGACATTCGCTGTTACAACAAGGCACACTTCTGACACTGTGGGTGCATGTGCCAGCATCAGATGGATACATCTTACCGCCCCCGATGCCCGTCTTTCTAATCTGTGCTTAAATCTATGTTCAAACATCTTCCTATTGAGAAGAGGGCAGGCAGTAAAATCTGAGAAGGCCTTGTGCAAAGCCTTCCAGAGTTAGTGTATAAAAACCAAGTGGGCAAAGAGGATGGCCAAGAACCTTCCAGCCAGGCCATCTAAGAGGGGCTTGTGTCACTGGTGTGGATGTACTCCACAGTAGCCTCTCTCATAATAGGATCTCAACATACACACCCTGGGGTGGAGATTTAAAATGCTATAGTTGAACATGTGCTGTGAGGAGTTCTATTTGGAACTAATGCAACAGACTGAGCAAGCCCAGATAAGCCTGAGCTAGGACACTGAGCTGCAAGCCTGTGCTAAGACAGCAAAGCCTCATGCTTTTGTGTGTGCAATGTTTCCTTGAGCTACTCAGTTTCTTCTTTACTCTGGCCTGTGACCTCCGAATGGGAGGTTTACTGTCTCTTAGTAAATGGTTTCTGGTTTGGCTCCAACTAAGTCTTCTCCTGCTTCTTATCTGGGGACACAAGAACGGAGGCAGCTCATAGGTATCCTTCAAACACATTCTCACTTGGAAACTAATCTTTACTTGAGTAGAGGTCTCTGAAAGGAACCCTGGATGCTGTGGGTGGGAAGCATGGAACTGTGTCTCCAGCTCCTGCTGCACTGTCCTAACAGGATACCCATCCCCTGACTCTAGCCCCTATGGGTGTAACATGATCATACCACTATACCTGGTATAATCTTAATGGGTAGTTAGGTTTTAATAAAACAAATGGAGATACCAAAATTCCCTAGTAGAAGTAGGGGAAGGCTCCTCACTCAGGATTCCACCCCTTTCCCCCACTGCTCCCTTCTGCCTTGGGTGTTTGCATCCCTTGCTGTAACTGATCTGGGGAAATGCTAGCGCATATAGACATTGGGAGGTTCACTGAAGTGAGACCCCATGATGAAGCTTCCAGAAGGTCATCATGCATAGGAGTTTGTGTTTACACAGCTGTTTTGGCATCACCCAGACTCCTGTAACCCCCTACTGTGCTCTGTAAGTCAGCCCAATAAATGTGTTGGCTTACCAAGCTGGACACAGGAATCTACTTTGGTCTGTGATCGATGCTGTATTTAGGGTTAGAAAGATGGAGTGAATTAAAAAGCAGAAAGAAAGAATTAAAAGACTTCAGACTTGTGAAATTCTAAGTAAGGAGTTGTTTCCAGGTATCCTGGACAGATAGGACCTTTCTTCCCCAGTGTGAGTGCTTCTGAAACCATTTCCCCAAGCGGTGCTTTTAATCCCCAAAGGTCAAAAAGGAATGTGGAAAGAAAACTTTTGCCCAGATCCTCTGCTCCTTGTGGGGACCCTGTGCTGAGACAGCAGGAACATCCCCACTTGCTACTCCACATGACTGCATTCTGGTAGAAAGGGTGGTGAAACGGAACTGAGAGAACCAGTTTAAATCGCAGATTTGGGGTTGGCTGAAATATTTCCACATGGCCTGTGATCTAGATTCTTTGTTCTTTCTTGTTATTGTGGGGCAATGATCACATCTAAAGAGTGATGCCATTTCCTGTGGGATAGCTGCAATGGCGAGCATCTGCACCCAGTTCATAATGAATGGTGGTAGATATGGCTCAGTAATTAAGAGAGCTTGCTGTGCTAGTGTGAGGATCATGTGTTGAGGTTTGATCTGTTGTTATGTGTTGTATCCCAAGGTCTAGTTGCCTTAAGATGAGTGAATTTTCATGTATGCAATCTTTTCTTGTGCAAAACTTGCTCTTTAAGTTAAAACTATTGGTTGAATAAAGATACCTACAGCCTACAGTTGGGCAGAAGAGGAGTAGGCAGGATTTCAGTCCTGGGCTTGGGGTCTAAGGCAGAGACCATGGAAAGGAGAGAGGAGAGAAAGAAGAAGGCACCATGAGGTAGGTGTATTATGAGCACATAGCTATGAAGACTCTCCTGGTGGAATAGGAAGGCCCCAGGCAGAACAGGACAAGTTATATCTTGGGGTTATTGACACGGAAGTAGATAAAGAGCATAGAGGGTTGATATATAACCAGCTATAGTGCTTTTAAGGCTTATTATAAAAGGTTTGTGCCTTTTACTTGGAAACTAAAGTAGAATAGAAACCCCCAAATAATATGCATGTAACATGCAATACCCATGTAAGA
Organism: Mus caroli; assembly: GCF_978045245.1. Classification (NCBI taxonomy): domain Eukaryota; kingdom Metazoa; phylum Chordata; class Mammalia; order Rodentia; family Muridae; genus Mus; species Mus caroli. Next base: position 58,111,152 of record NW_028227267.1, read on the forward strand.
GCCTGGCATGGCAGAAAGTCTGTCAACCCTGCTCTGGGGCAGTGATGCAGATACAGGCAGATCTGAGGCTCTCCAGCCAGTCAGTCTTGCCAAAATGGTGAGAGGCCTTGTCTCAGAAAACAAGAGGGCTCTGACTTCCACACACACATGCAAGGGTCAGCACACACATGCACCCCCACACCACACATGCCAACCATAAAAGAAGCAGGAGGGATCACAAGAGGCTGTGCGTTAGCCAGCATGTCTGGGGGAGAGGAAGGCAGGAGAGAAGAACGTTCTTAGAACAAACGGGTCTCCCAGCACAGACATTGAGCTCCTTCATCTCTTCTTCCCTTCCCTGCCTGTGACTTGTGTGGATTTTGTAAGGTGAAAGTTTCTCGTTTTCATTGAATTTTCCTGCTTTTCCCAGTAGCTGACTCATCAGCTAGTTAAACATGTCACAGATTTGTCTGTGCTTGTCATAACTGTCTTCTTGGCCGAGCGTGCTAGACTTAAGCCATGCCAGGATACTGTCTGAACTGAGAAGAGTGGACTTTTAGGATGGATGGAGTTGGGTTATACCTGCTGCAGAGTTTGTGGGAGAAAAAGTCAAACAAAGACACATGATGCACAGCTCATCAGAAGACAGCAACCCCCGAAGGTTTCATGGCACCTGCTCTAGCTACGCTTGAGTATGGGGTTTGTGTGGAATTTAGAGGGGTCACCTCAACTCATGACCCCAGTCGTGTTCGTTGACTTGGAGCACAGTGAAGCTCATCCTATGTCTGGCAGTCTCTAAGACACAGATAACTACTTTTGGTTCTAAAGGTAACTGAATGCTGACAATAACTTGTTCCAAGTAAAAGGCCATTTTTACCAGGAAAGCAGGATGGAAAGAAAGGTGCTGGAGGACCCTATGGCGTTTTGTTTTTAGGGTATGGCCTGGGTGTCAGGTTTAATGACATTATTTTTACATGAACAGACTTTTTCAGTTTTTTTTCTAAGATTGAATAGTTAGAGTGCAGCTGAGACAGGGCTGTGACTGCAGGAGAAATGGGGGAACCCCGGGATTTGGCCTCATGGGGCGGGAGCAGCTTCATCTGACGTGGATTTTAAAATGCAACTGGATTTAATGTTCCTTTTCCACCAGCATTCACAGCATCATGTCATGTCACTTATTGTAAAATGAGAGAAAGTTTCTATAGGTTGGGGGGAAAAAGAAAGAAGAGAGAGAGGGGGAGAGAGAGAGAGAGAGAGAGAGAGAGAGAGAGAGAGAGAGAGAGAGAGAGAGAGAGAGAGAGAGAGAGAGTTGAGACACGTTTTATTGTGTAGATTAATCAAATTTATGAGGAAATAAACTGTGTGTAGTGGTGCTCACTCTGTGCTGGGCTGTGGGCAATCTGTGCTATACCACAGAAGGGTAAGCATGCTGCCCAGGGGCAGCAGCAGAAGGGCTTTCTTGGCAGGCTTTCCAAGGGGCCCAGCATGGGAGGAAGGAGAGATGTGGCCAGGATCATCAGCAAGCTTGTGTCAGGAAACCTAAGAATGAAATTTTCTTCACTCGACCTTCACACAGGTGTGGGGAAGTCAGAGGTGGGGACCCTCCAGTGCTAGCCAGTTCCAACAGGGGTCTGGAGCCAGTCCCAGCCAGGGCATCCCACCTAGCTCCTGCTGGATTTTAGTGGGCACCACAGGGCCGTTGGCTGCTGGGGAGCTACCTCTGCTTGCTTCTCTCATGCTTCTGTGTCATGGGCTGAGGTCCACCACAGCATGGTTGGCATAGTTTCCTTTGGGTCCTTTTGTGGTTTCCTGGGTCCACATTTGGATTTTACTGTAATAGAAGCCATTCTTGGTCCTTGTAACATGCATCAGGATTGACAATACCAACTCTAGTTTTTAACTGATTTTAAAGCACACGATATAATTTTGCATCGTATGCAACGTTAGTTCAGTAGTGTTGCAGTTGCATACACTCACTGTAACATAAACAATTTCAACTCCTTTGTCATCTTTCCTAACTGAAGGGACTCTGGCCAGGATGGCAAGCATGGCTCTGGCAGGCTGTGTACTCCCCCGAAATTCCCTCTGCCTTACAGAAAGAACTGTTAGACTACATTCCTAAAGCTAGCCACCAAGTTCTGTTCCCTTATTTGGCTACTTCCTCTTCCAGAGGTTGACTCCAGCTCTCAAAGTATTGAATCATAAGCCCCTTTGGCTCACCTAATTAATATGTCCAATCAAAATGAAACCCTTCATCCTAACCCTGGGCTTTCCAATTTATCTTTATAAACTATCATTTGCATCTGTCTGCTCTCTGTCCAGAGGCAGTTCTCCCTGCCTCCCAACAAATACTCCTGCTCACTCTCCCTTGTTTTCTTCACCTTCACCTTCATTCTTTATCTCCCGTCTTTGTCTCTTATTCCCTGCACTCAGTCCCTCCTGGGCAAATAAATCTCCATTGTGCTGTGTCTTAGGGATCCCAAGTTTGCCATTCAAAGTCCTGTAGCATTAAATAGCTTCCCATATTCTCTCCAGCCCAGATAGCCCCAGATAGCCCTAGATAGCCCCAGTCTATGCCTTTTGAGCTTTGCTACTCAGCTACTGTAGGAAGTCTTGGTGATTATGTGACTGTTTTATTTTACTTAGTATTGTCACCAAGTTTCACCTATGCCGAAGCACGTTACAAAATTTCCCTCCTTGGCTAAATGTCACACTGTGGTTAAAAGGACTCCAAGGTTACTCCTACCTCCAAGTGTAAGTCTCTCTCTCTCTCTCTCTCTCTCTCTCTCTCTCTCTCTCTCTCTCTCTCTCTCTCTCTCTCTCTCTGTGTGTGTGTGTGTGTGGCTTTAGGTGTCTTCCTTCACAATTTTTCATTTTTCAGACAGGTTCTCACTGACTCTGAAGCTCAACAGTTTCTGTAGATGATGGGCTAGCCAATGAGTCTCATGGATCTGCCTGCCTCTGCTCTGCCCCAGTTCTGTGTTTAAAGCCATATGCTGCCACACATCTGGTTTTTACATGGGCATTGAGGATCCAAACACAGTTCCTCATCCTTCTATCCTTCTATAGCAGGCACATACTGAGTGAGCCTCATTCCTGTTATGTAGCTGTTTCTTCTTAGATAAAACTGTCCATCTCGGAGGGAGGTATGCTAAGAATCAGAATGTTACAGGGGAGTGAAACAACAGAATGGTTGAGATGCAGGATGAGCTAAGGAGGGAGAGACATTCTATCCTGCAGGGACCCTCCCTATGCTCAGGAAGTAATCAACCAAGGAGTTTCACAAAGACCCTGAACTGACCAGATTCACGTCTCTCCCCTGCCCCATTATATAAGCAGTGCAGATGGCTGGGAGACACTCTCAGACAGGCCAAGCTGCTCAGTGGAATCTCAGACCAACTAAATTTCCTATAATGGACACACTCACACCTGTGGAGCTGCCTGCTCCAGAGTGTGCTCCAGGTCCACAGCTTCTGTGAGCTGTCACCCGTGATGGGGCAGCTTGGGCATGCAGCTATCTTTGAGTCATTTCTGTTCCTGTAGGCAAACTCTCACTAATATTCCTGTAAATAACACCAGTAAACCTCAGTTTCACCCAGTGAGTAGACCTTTGTACACATCTCCCCATGAGTGTTACACAACATTCCCCAGCCCCAAGTCTGTATCTTGGTACTCAACAGGGTTTGTGTGCTGTTGTTATTCTATTATTTGTCAACAATTTGTCTTACAGCCCCTATTGATTGTCTTGTGAGATAAGGCAACTTTCTTTTATCAAAAAGCATGACACTGATGATAAACAAACCATTAGAAAGAGGGTGGCTGTGCATTCTTTTCCTGTCTTGTAGGGACATGCTTTAAATAGGGACATCAGAAGATGGCCTGTTTCTAACATCTTCAATCTTTTTGGGATGGTATTAGTTGTTGGTGGAAATTCAGTCTGTGAAACACACAGAGAATAGGCTTGTTTAGTCAGGGTTTCTATTCCTGCACAAAACATTATGACCAAGAAGCAAGCTGGGGAGGAAAGGGTTTATTCATCTTACACTTCCACATTGCTGTTCATCACCAAAGGAAGTCAGGACTGGAACTCAAAGGTCAGGAAGCAGGAGCTGATGCAGAGGCCATGGAGGGATGTTTCTTATTGGCTTGCTTCCCCTGGCTTGCTCAGCTTGCTTTCTTATAGAAGCCAGGACTGCCAGCCTAGGGATGGCACCACCCACAATGGGCCCTCCCACCCTTGATCACTAATTGAGAAAATGCCTCACAGCTGGATCTCAGGGAGGCATTTCCTCAAGAGAGGCTCCTTTCTCTGTGATAACTCCAGCTTGTGTCAAGTTGACACACAACCAGCCAGCACAAGGTTTAAACTCACTAGCACAGGAAAGGACTTCCTGAAGAACTTTCTCATAGGAAGGACTTTGTGGTAGCACAGGTCCTAAGAACAACAGCTGATAAATGAGACTCCACGAAACTGAAAGCTGTAATGTAAAGGACACCACCATTAGGGCAAAGTGGAGACTACAGAATGGGAAAACAGTCTTCACCAGCTTCACATCTGATAGAGGGTTAATATCTAAAATATATAAAGAACCATAAAACCCTAAACACCAAGAAGACAACCCAGTTTTAAAAACAGGGTACACACCTAAATAGAGACTTCTCAAAAGACAGAACACAAATGGCGGAGAAACACTTCAAGACATGTTCACATCCTTAGCCACCAGGGAAATACAAATTAAAACTTAATTTTTAATTAAAAGTTAATTTTTGATTAAAAATGAAAAGCTTTTTCTCTTACCCCAGCCAACAGCTCATGATGGTGAGGTTGTGGGGAACAAAGGACAGCATTTCTTGCTGATGAAGTGCAAACGTGTACAGCTCCTATGGAAGTCAGCGCAGTATGATGATGGGTCCTGAGGAAGCCGAGAACCCATCTGCCCGATGACCTAGCTCAGAGGAGTCTCCATCTTACTACAGAGACACTCACTCATCTGTGTTTATGGCCGCTCTGTTCATAATATTCAGAAACCAGAAACAGCTTAGCTGCCCATCAGCCAATGAGTGAGTTTACAGTGGAAGGTCATTCGGCTGTTAGGAAGAACAAAATTATGACAATTTCAGGTCAACGGTGGAGCTAAAAAACAATCACCCGGGGTGAGCCCAGTGCTTTACGAGGCCTTAACCAGAGAAGCTCCTTTCTGTAGGATCTGAAAACCAACAGAGAAGCACACAACCGCACAAGGTGTGGCGTGGGAGACTTTAAAACACTCCAGTCCCAAGTGGGATGCTTTCATCAAACTCCCTCCCCAAAGGACTCAGAGATCTATGTAGGAGGGAGATAGAAAGATTGTAAGAGACAGAGGTAATGCACAATGCCAAGGAAATTGTGTCTTCCAGACACACAGGACCAATACACACGTGAACTCATAAAGACTGTGGCAGCGAGGAAAAAGGACCCACACAGGGCCAAGCCAGATGGGTCCCCAGCACTGAAATGGAGGAGTGGATACAGGCTCCTACCCCTAATCAAGAGACTATCTCCTATTGACACCTGCTTGCAAAGGGAAAATGGAGTCCTCAAACGGAGTCTCACTAGATATATTAACCACACATAATAACAGGTTCCCTGCCTAGTAGTAGATGGCAGACCCCAAAGGAACTCAATTGTACTTGTATAGACATTTTGCCAAATTTTGCTTTATCTGAGCATTTTTAAAAATTGGTCTTTTGATTGTATATTTTGGTTTCATGCTTTTAAGAGGGTGTGGGTGTGTTTCTTGGTTTTGTTTGTTAAATAGTTTGTTTTTAAAGAGAGAAAGAAAGGGCGTGGAGTTGGGTGGGTTGGGAAGGTGGAGTCAGAACTGGAAGGGAAAGAAACATGATCAGCATATACTATATGAAAAAAAATTTCTCAGTTGTAATTTTAAAAAGGCAACAATAGAAAGGTGACACTTTTGTTGCCCGAATGGGATTAGCTGATGTTCTTTCTGACCTAGCAATCAGACTCCATTATGTTTGGCTCCTACATCCATGAGATTCTTCAAATGCTCCTGGCACCATAATTTTCTCTGCTCATCCCCTCATTTGTGAACTAAGTAATCGTTGCCACACATGTGTGCTTACAAGCCCTTGTGCTCTGACTGTAACTGGGATAACTATCTTTTGAATTGTCTCCCTGCCAGATGAGCTGGTCCTTCCTAGATCAGTGATGTTGGTGGGGAAGCCTGGGAAGAGGGAGCAAAAGACTTCACTAGATGCAGTAGGAAGTGGCTGTTCAGGTTTGCATAGTGTGCCCCAGTGATGTATGTGTTGGGTGCTTGGTGCCCAGGGTTGTGGTACAGGGGGTTGTAGTGGTCGCTTTAAAAGATGAAGATTACATAGCAGTCCTCGAGTCATGGGAATAGGGACACTAAACTCAAAAGTGCATAAAGGGAGTTGAGTGAGCTTTTGGTGTTCTCTGGTGACAGCCTGCTTCCTGGGTAAAGATGGAACTGCCTGCCTCCTCTGAACTTTGAGTCCCCAGAGCAATGAGCTGAACTATGTTTCTTTCCTTCATCAGTCTGCCTCAAATATGTCATTGGTGTTGATGGCCAGCGGAGTAAAACAGTGGATCTTAACAAAATCTAACTACAGAATGGCTCTTATCACTATTACTTTTAAAGTTAATTTGTAGACCATTACCTAAGAATGTGAAGATTGAATGTCAATGAGGAATTATCTCATAGTTTGATACGTGTGTGCATCACAGAAAACATGAATTTAATTTTAAAAGAAGACTAAGCTACAGCACAGCAAATGTAGCCTCTAGAGCTGTCCAGGCATTCTGCTACAACACAAGAGCAAAGGAAACCTATACGTTATTGCTTAGAGGGCTATCAGGGTTGGAACCAGCCGTGCATTGAGCAACCCAGGGCACTGAGAGCTTCCCTCAGCAGTCCTAAAAAGTCTGGAGAAGCTCAAACAGGTCTGTTGTTTCAAGGAAGTATATAAAAATAAATAAACTGCAGGCTGAGTTCCCATAAATTCCACATTCTCATCCCCGCCTGCAATAAGCTTCCTTTTTACAGAGACACTTTCATTTCGTGAAAAGGGCTTACTATAATGGTTTGGGTGTTTAAATGAATAATTAAGGAAGCCAATGTACAGTCTCTGTGCCTGGTTTTCTTTCCCCCATTCTTCTCGTTCTCTCTCTCCTCTCCTCCTCCTCCTCCTCCTCCTCCTCCTCCTCCTCCTCCTCCTCCTCCTTCTTCTTCTCTCTCTCTCTCTCTCTCTCTCTCTCTCTCTCTCTCTCCTTGGTATTAACATACACCTTTCTTTAGTCCCTGAGTTCAAGACCAGTCTTGTTTACCTACAGAGTTCCAGGGTTACACAGAGTTACCCTCTCTTGAAAAACTACGACTACGACGACGACGACGATGACTACTACTACTACTACTACTACTACTACTACTACTACCACCACCACCAGTGTGTTTTGAGGGGTCTGGATTTTCAAGATGTTCCATTGTCTGGGCAGGAAGTCAATATTTTCCTATCAAGATATTCATTACTTGCCGTGTTTTTTTCTTTTTTAAATTCTAAGTCAATACCTTTTAAAGACAAGAATATCTTTAATGAAGACCAAGCTATGGCACAGATAAGAATGTCCAAGGAGGCTTCATTAGTGGAGGGTTGGTGACTTGAGAAAATGTGTGTATGTGTACTTCCCACTTTGGACCTTCATGTGAGTCTTCCTCACTTTCTTGTTGAGAGCAGCCAGGCTCAGGGATGGCATGCCCTTGGCTCCACACTCTACAGCCAGCACAGGGTACTACTGAGCCTACGCCTGCATTCACTGTCTCTGCCACGTCTCATAGTTAAGTACCATTTTAGTCAGATAGTTAAAGCTTAGGGAAGCTGAGTTTTGGGCAAATGATGCCTGACTCTGTCCTTAACAGCCTGGATGCCCATGTACCATAGTCTGGACATCCGAATCACTCCATCAACTGATCTGTTCTGTCAAGTATGTTTCCGACTGGGTGATAATGATGAATATCATAATAAGTTTCCAATAATGGCAGCAACTTTGCTTAACAATGAGAGCAGCTGGCAACACTAATGCTCTAAGTGTTGAAATATTGAGGATAAGAGAACTTCCAACGCAGCTTGTTAACCAATGCCCCAGGGGATGAATCAGCAGGATCGTGCTCCCCATAGCTCTTTCTGGATACTTTCTGTATGTCTCCACAATCAAGCAGCGTGTGATGAGCTGTTTGGCTGAGAAACCAGAGTTAAGAGAATAAACAGGGTTGATGGAATAAACAGTCAGCCCGAGTGTGGGGAAGGGCAGCGAGCAGGCCTCAGCTGACTTGCCTCATTCTTGGACTCCTGGGAACAGTCCCATCTCCACCCCCGCCAACCCCAAGGCCCCCATGTGAACTTGTGTGAACTATGGCTTATAGCTGACTCGTTTGGTTTCTCATTGGCTGGTACAAGATCCTGGGCAGGCACTGACTGGATTAAGAAAGAGCTTCACAACAAGACCACATGTATGCACATGTACACACAGAGGGAGACACGAGTGTACATCTACAGGCAACTACAAGCTTGTGTGCACACTCATGTAAGAAGCGAGAGATGACTTCCTAATGGAGAGAAGTGAGATCTTTGTCTCTGATCATTATGGTTTACATCTCAAATTAAGTAACTTATCTTTCCAAATGTTACTGAGTGCTCCCCCATGAGAGGATTTAAAGGTGTACAATATCCATAAACTGAACAGTGATGCTATTAAATGGGTAAGTTAGGCTGAGGATGGGTAATTAGAGAAAGAACTCATGGGAGAGCTTTGCATGAAACAAAGAAGAAATCCCCACTTTGTCAGTGGTTGGGGGAACTGCTGAGAGGTGCAAACCCCAAAGGAGACAATGAGTGTGGAGCACAGCTGTTTATACTTGTCTCTGGACACATGAGGGACCTGAGCCAACTTCCTTGCTGACCACTATGGCGGAGGACGTTGTAAGCCTTAAAACCTCCATCAGTACATACCTGTGCTTCAGATGCTGTCCAAGAAACTGGTACAGTTTGTTATAGTCTGTGCAGCAAAACAACTACACTTGGGAACTCTGTGGTGATGTCACTGAACCGGGTACTGGAGGATGGAGATCTGGTGGCCATGAATAACAGCGATGCATATGTCTTCTGGACTGGTCAGGAGCTCCGAGTGATATTCATCCTGAGCTATGAGCTACCAGTGTGAACTTGTAAAGTGGGGTCAGGCAGTATCACTTGACTGCCCCCACTCACCCCACATCAAGGCTCTCCTAGAACTGTAGGGATGGTGAATAGACTCTGTGGATTCAGCCCGAGAGCTCCTCTCCTGTCTGAGAGAATAAAAGCACATCTTTTGAGGTGTGGCCATGTGCAGCAGGTCACTGAATCCTCCATTTTCAGTATTTCTAGGACGGAGCCCAGGGCTTCACGTATACTATGTAAGAACTCTTATCACTCTTGTCCTGACCTCACAGACCTGATGCTGCTCTTGAGTGAGACCCCGCAGGGGATCACCCATCACCCACAGAACCCTAATGGGAAGAGAATCCTGTTCTCTGTTCACAGACAAATAGACAGTGACGCACAATCAGGGCCAAGGCCTTGGCTTGTCCCCTCTCCTTTTCCGATGTTCACATTAAATATCAAATCGACTTTCCTCAAGGAATGGGAGGCTTTCAAGGTGACATTTGTCCTCCCAGGACTGAATCTGGAGTTTGAGATGTGAGTTTTCCTGAAGTAAAGGAGAATGGGCTAGTGCAGATCCTACAGACAGTGGGCGCTGTCCCCTGCTTCCTCAGAAGTGTCCTACTTTCCCCTGTTCTTTCCTTGCGTCCTGTTAGGTGCTCTGTGGGTCTCTGGCACCTGACCTCTCCTGTGAAGTTCTCTTCTGCCTCCTCAGGCCTTAGACAGGCTCTCCCATGCCCAGTGGATGTCGCATGAGGAGAGGATCCTAGAATAATGCACAGTGGCATACTCCGTTTACTTTCCAAGCTAGACGCAGACGGAGGGAAAGTGCCCGAAACACACTAAGCCGGACAGCAATTGTGATCCAATAGGTTCAGCTTTCAGTTCTCTTCTGAGCAGCCCTTCAGAGGCCATTTCCAGTAGGGTTTATTTTTCTGATGGGGAGGTGGTGGTGGGGCGTTGGAATTTGAGGATGGCTACTATGTTACATCACTCAGCAACCTCCACAAGAGCCACCAAAGCCCTGTTCCCAGTTTGATGTAAGGTGGAATGGAGTCTGGACCAAGCCAAGGACTCTGTATAGAAGGTGGTTGAGCTGCCACAAAACACACTTTCTTCCTTTCTGGAGAGGAGAGCCAACTGCATTAGCAAATTGAACAACAAGGGCAAGCATTTTCCTTTGCTTCACATGTATTTGGTTTGGTTTGGGTCAAGGCTGGGGAAGGGGAAAGCAGAGAATCCAAAAAGTGTGTGCCAAGGATTTGCTGAACAAGTTAAAAAGATGCTGATGAGCATGGTGTTACGTGACGACGGCCGATTACCAAGAGTAAACACGGATGCTAACATTTGAGTGGAAACTAACTGAAAGCTCTAAGTGACTCCAGCTAATATGCAGACCAGGCCAACCACAGCCACGGAGGTTTGGGGAGAGGATTTTACAGTCAGAACCCACGATTGGTTTTAAATTTAGATACAGAAACCTAAAGCTGTAAGAACTACTTTAAAACTTCAGGGATTGGGGGTTGGAGAGAGGGGGTGCAGAGGAAAAGACAGAGATGCCCATGCCTGCTGGGCTTAGGAGAAAAACAGCTAAGAAAACAAAAAGGAACTTTCAAATAATCTCAGATGGGGGTTGGGGGTGGGAGTGTAGAGTGTGCCAGAACCAAAGAACTTTACAATGTAGCCTGCTGCAAAGGGCTGGTCCACCACAAAGGAGCATAAACTCTCCTGTGCTACCAAGTAAAACTGGTTTAACTTTGTAACACTGAGGTTCAGTTAAAATATAAGTGCGTAGTCCTATAGTAGGTGACCCTGCAGTGACACTCCCTCTTCAGCAGAACTTCTTTGATTCAGTTTCAAATGCCCTTAAAATGCCCCCTGTACTGTATTTAGTAACAACAGTCGATAGCCCAAGGCTCTTCTCAATACAGTAGAGCACACTTGTAAGTTTACACAGTTTGCATTAGCATATGATCATGAACAAGGGTCACTGACCTGATCAGCATGCCAGGGATGGAGGCCTGTCTGCTATGTGTCCAGTTACCATCCCAGGTTCTCATGAAAGCCCATTCTCTCCAAGCCTGACCTTTTGCCTCAGGTTTCTGTCATCTCTTAGGCCAGCCTTCAGCGTCAAGAAGGAAGAGTATCCGGTCTGGCTAACACACTCACACATTTTTTTAGTTGGTCACTAGGCCCTCTGGATCTTCATTGTCCTGGGTGATCATTGTTGGATGGGTTTGATTAACACTAAGAACACAATCATTCAATATCTTATGTAAGTTTTCCTGGTGGCAACCTTTGCCCTGTAGCCCATTCTGCTCTCCAGCATCCTTCAGGTGCCTTTCCACACTGTCACAGCGACTTTCATTTCTTTATTTATTTTGGAAATTGAGGGGCTGAGGATATAGCTCAGTTAGCAAAGTGACTAATCTACAAACACAAAGATCTGAGTTCAATTCCTAAAAGCCAAAATTTAGAAATCCAGTGTGGTGGTACCCACCTGACATCCCAGAGCTGGGGAGGCAGGGACAGGAAGGTCCTAGGTGCTTTATGGGCAGTCTTGGTAAACCAGTGAGCTCCAGATTCAGGGAGAAACCCTGTCTCAAAAATTAATCTGGCAAGTAAATGATAAAGCCATGTGGTATCAACCTTTGGCCTTCACACACATCCACTATTAGGCTGTGCACACAAACAGATATACACACACACATAGACAAAGATGAATACACAGACACACAAAGACACACACACAGACACATACATAAACACATGCATACACACTGAAAATCATGTGTTTGGATAAGCTGATGAGCAATCCTTGAAGGCATAGGTTGCAAACAGGAAGGTCCAAAATGACCACACTGTAGCAGAATCCTAGGGCCCTGCAGAAGGAGCAGAATCTCTGTATGTTGACTTGGGTCCTCCATTCCGCAATTCCAGATGTTAAAAACAAGCTATAGGAAAGGAACTTCATGATAACTATTTAACAGAAAATTGGAAAGCATAAAGGGATTGTGCTGTGAGATATGAAATTTACTATAATCCATGCAACTCAATGTACTGAAGTTTTTCTGTGAACTCAGTGATTGTAGATCGTGTTACACTGAATGGCCAAATGACTTGAATCAAAACTGTAGCCTTTTCTGATCTGGCTTCAAGAAAAATAAACTTTTAGGTTACATTTCTCTGTCCCTTCTAGCCTCTCATATTTAATTTTCGGTATATATGGTTTATGCATGGCCTAGGGTCGGGTATATTCACCTGTGCATGTGGAAATCAGAGGCTGATACCCAGTGCCTTTCCCAGTCACTCTCCGTCTTATTTGTTGAGACAGGACTCTCTACATGCTTTGGCTGGATTGGCTAGTCAGCAAGTCCATGGTTACAGAGGCATGCAGTTATTTCCAGCCATTAGCCTGGGAGTTGGGAACCTGAACTCAGGTTGCCATGCTTGCGCACCAAGTAGTTTACCCATCAACCCATCTCAGGCTCCCTTAAGCTCTTCTAAATGAAAATGAAATAAACGTATGTAAATTCTCAAAGCTGCAGATTATCAAGTGGTAAGATTTCTGCATCAGCTCTGTGCTCTACTCTGGGTGAAAGCTCTGGTCAAACTATAATCCACCTGCAAGGCTCAGGAGTCGAGTGCAGAGAGCAACCCAGATTCTGCTGAACGCATGCTGGCACCTAGTCTCGGGCTCCCTCAGCAAGAAGAGACATCACCACTGTGTCCCCAGAATCAAAGGGAACACGCTCAATATTTCAGTCCCATCCAGCCCCATGATACCACTGATTTCAGCTTGGAAGACGCTCTACACTAATGTGTGGTAGGGGACCAGGGCTTGGATTCCATGTGGCTGGATTTCATGAATCCAAATCAAATTGTCATTCTCCATTACACCAAAGGAATCAGTTTTCTTCCATAATTTAAAACAGGTTTTTTAAAAATTCAATTATTTTTTTAGACAAGAATGAACAGCTATATTTATCTTACCATAATATGTCAAGTAGTATTCAAAGTCCTGTGCCTTAACTATTCATTTTGTTCTCATTAAATGATGAGGTAGGTGGTCATGCCCATTCTACAGGTGAGTAAACTGAAACACACATTGGTTGGCTACTTTCTTCATAGCACCTTATAGGTGTTCCCAGCAGCCTGGTTTCAACCAACTATCTCACCAACCAGTTGAGGAGGACTACTCACACATTCTGAGGGCTAGTAATGCAATGATTCCAAGCATGCAATCCAAGCTGGTTTCTATCACAGCTGACCCTAGAATTGGCTATTTTATCACTAATGAGAGTAGAGCTGTTCCTGTTGCTTTCATGGCCGAAGATTACAGAAGAAAGCTGGGATCTTGGGAAGAGCTACAGAGCCTTACACTTTCCCAGCATCTCAGAGATGACAAAGTCCGACTCTCACGCTCTTTCCTGTGATTTGGTTTCTCTGCCCTGTTTTGACTGCTGTCCAATATATGAAGCAATGTCTTATATATTCCCTCATATGAGGTGAATGAGGTCTCGAGTGCATAGGGTAAGATTAGGAGCTTCACTGTCTAGCAAGAAAGCTAGCTGTAGCTCCCAGACACGTAAAGCCACGACAGTGGTACAGCTGGGGAGTCTTAAAACTACACATTCTGATTCTAAGCCCAAATGTGTTTCAACCTGATTCCCAGTTCTTTTGGCCATTGGAACCAGCCTCTCATGGCGGTAGCTTCCATGGACCACCTCAACGCATCCACAAAGCCCTCTACTTGCTCCTTTTAACAAGCCTCTATGACATGGGACCACCAGCCCCTGAAACCGGAGGATTCACTGCTACACTATACAGCTCAACTGAAAAACTGTCTTCATCAGGTTGTCCTGTGGGTCTATCTGTGGGGCATTTTCTTTACTGGCAATTGATGGAGAAGGCCCAAACTACTGTGTTAGTGGTAGTAGATCTACACAAGGAAGGTAGCTAGCCAGAAGTAGAGATAAAGGCAGTAAGCAGCCTTTCCCCTTGGTCTCTGCTTCTGTTCTGTTTGGCCCAGGTTTTCCTGCCTTGACTTCTGTTGATGGTGGACAGGCACCCTAAGTTGCTCTTAGCCAGTGTTTTGCCACAGCAACAAATGCTAACTAAAACAGGTAGACTGAAGGTGCTAGGAGACCAGCATGCGGTCTTGGTTTAAAGTTCACAGGATCAACTTGGCTGGAGGTTGGATGCTAGCATGCCAGCCCTTCCCACAGTTCACCCTATGACCTAGAAGCAGGTTCTTAGAACAGTATATTCTCACATAGCATGCCTTAAGAAACTCACTCTTAAGGAAAACTGACATCCCAGGTTCTGACAGGTGAGAGGAAGAAAAGGGAAGCAAATAGAGAAATAGAAAAGAAGGAGAATAACAACGTCTTCTGTGAAGAACCTTAAAGCTGACATTAACCAGCAATTCCCTCACAGCCACAAGCAATTAGTGGTCCTGGAAGAAAGCAGCAGCCAACGCTAAGAGACCCAGAACACCAGGACATCATGCTGGGTGGAAAGTGTGTGCAGCATCAGACACCACGTGCAGAGAGAGAGGCCCTAGGACAGGGGGTCCTGGCTCTGGGGCTCACAGCCGCGGGCTGGAGAGAGGCTCTACTTCTGAGAGAGATCTGTGAGGCTGTGCAAACAAAGCCAGCCATTCATCTCTTCTATGCTGCGAAGGCCGGTTTGGCAGCAGGTGCCTGGTGATTGTGTGTAGCTGGGATAGTCTTGGTATAAAAGGGGAACCTGGATGAGAGAGCAGGGTGTGTGTGTGTGTGTGTGTGTGTGTGTGTGTGTGTGTGTGTGTGTGTGTGTGTTACACTGTAGCAAAGGCTAGGACTTGGTGACCTGTGTGGTTTTGAGATGCTAGACTACCATTGTGACCATGACTTGCTTGCTTATTGTCCCTAGTGAATTCTGCTGCACTTCTTTGGGTTTTACAAGCATCTGAGGCTGGCAGCACTAACTAGCTCACCATTTGAATGTCTCCACCACCCCGTTTTGTCCCCCACAGTGCTGGAGTGCCAACTTCTTTCTTACTGCTCTGTTTCTGGGAAAAGCATCTCAGTCCACTTCCCTCACTGTGCCCACTAAAAACCCATCTCCCCCCCCAGTTTGTACAGGGTGTGCTGATCCACTGCCACAGACACAACGGCCTCACTACTGCTAGCCCCACGTGGTTTTCTACCCCGGGGAGCCCATGCTTGCAAAAGCAAATGGATCTGACAGGGTCCCAGTGGCCCACGGGGAAGCCCACCAGTTGCCTGTCCTTGCTAGCAAAGCTTTTGCTTCAAACCTCCTTCCAGCCAGACCTCTGTGTACCTTCACACACAGGCTCCTTTTGTCCTTACCAAGTGCTTTCCAGGATTTGGGATATTAAACATACATGAAGACTGCTTCTCACTCAGGATGCAAGGCTTCAGGCTTGTGCATCCCTGTAGTCACCCACTGTGTCTGTATCATTGTGTTAACTCTTTTAAAACACTCACTCCTTAGTTTCCAACCGCTGGCATGTTGTGGTAGCAATATGAGCTTGCTGGAGTGAGAAAAGGCAAGCAGAAAGCAAGTACCCAGCACAGGACCTGGTTTGTGGACAAACTCTAGTTCAATATTAGTTTTCATAGTATTATTGCCTTGTTTTGTCAACCAAGTAACGATCGTGATGGATATGATTAGGTGGGGACATCTGATGACTTTGTAAGACAGGAAGAGAAACACACATCTCTTTTCTGTTGTCACCATGCTTCATTGGCATCTGTACCTCTCTCCTCATTCCTCCACATGAGCTGATCCTGAACTAGGATCCAAGGGATGATAGAGAACTAGTCTGGCCCCACAGGATGCTCCTAGCAGGACATTTGAGTATTCATTTGCATGTGTAAACTTGGGGTAGTGCCAAGGGAGCAGGCTGTACCTGGGAGAGGTCAGGGAATGACAGGGGTGCTCAAAAGCCATCAGTGGAGACCTCTGACACCAAAGCTAGACAGTCTTCCCTGCCACCTTTTTCTAGTAATGCAGGTTTGAAGCCCGGGGCTCAGTGACATATCCAAAGGAAGCTGGGGATTAAATCTTTGCTGCTGTCCCCCAAGGATTTAATCCTTTCCCAGAGTGGTGTAAGCTATTTCTGTGATTCTGCTCTATGCTGGCAGTTACTGCCAGTCACACCTGACAGGTAAAGAGGCAGAACTGGAGACAGATTTGATAAAACACCATTTAAATCAGGAATTCTCATACCAGGGGCCTACAGGACACACAGGCTTTGTGTGATCTGGACCATTTCCCTATGAAGAATGAAAGACAGGAATTTCACTTTTTAAATTCTTTTTTTTGTGTGGAGATGACCTCAGGCTGAGTGATCAGCCCACCGGAAGCCCCCTCAGCCCATCAGTTTCACACCTTGCTCTTCTCCAGGGTGAGAATTGACATGAGCTGCAAAGGTTCTCTAGGGGCTTCTTATTAGTCAAGAATGCAAGGAAATTAGGAGCTATCTACAGCAAATGAGACTCCGAGCTTTCCCTAAACACTTCAGTGTGCGGGTATCCAGTCACTCCAGGGCAGACCCAAAGTGCTGTGACACATCTTTTTAATGTTGCAGGCCTCAAGGGTGGATCGAGTTAGGCAATGTATCCCTCTTTATGCTCTTGTGTTCACAGACAACTACGACAGAGTAACTGAAAGCCTGGGACAGGTTTCCTCACAGTGATGTTTAAGGAAAGTGAGAGAACAGCTCGGTACAGAGCAGCAGGCAGTTCTGAGAGAAAG
The DNA here is from genome assembly GCF_978045245.1 of Mus caroli. NCBI lineage: Eukaryota > Metazoa > Chordata > Mammalia > Rodentia > Muridae > Mus > Mus caroli. The sequence goes on from NW_028227267.1 coordinate 58,128,114, forward strand.
TAGCCTCCGGAAGACAGGACAAAAGCGCTCACTGTTGGGGCTCCCGCACGGTTGCACAAAGGTGTACTTCTTTGACAACACAACCATTTCTTGAAATTGGTCTCAGTTCCAGCTTTCCCCGGGTATTGATACTGCATTTTAACTCATGATGCTGATGGTTTCTCAGGCCTCACCAGCAGACTACAGGCTCTGGCCATCCAGCAGTCTGGGGAGAGAGCAAAAAAGTTTAGAAGGGATTGTTTCTCCAAACGTTCTGGTTCATGCAATTCTACATTGTGGGCGTGTAGATATGTAAAATACATTTAAACTCTGCAACACACAGGCAGATACACACACACACACACACCCAGAGAGAGAGAGAGAGAGAGAGAGAGAGAGAGAGAGAGAGAGAGAGAGAGAGAGAGCAGGGATGGTAGGAAGCTGAGATAGATAGTGAACAGACAGGCAATGAACAACCTGCCATGTTATGAGAACTTCTTTCTGCTAGCTCAGCTATCCCTACAGTAGGCTAGTCCGGGCATGTAGGTCTCTGCAGCCAGAATAAGGGGAAGAATTTCTTGGGTGGGGCTGACTTTATATTTGCTGACAAGGAGATCTGCTCTTTGTTAGCTGAGGAAAGGTGGCATGAAACATACACAGCAGACTGTGTGGTTGTTGTTGAGGGCCAGTTTGATTCCTGTTGGAAACTTGAGAAAGATAGATTATGCAAAACATCAAATGGCTCTGGGATTGGCAAGTGTTTCAGGATGAAAGAGGGGACCTTGCAGAGCGGAGAGAATTTCTCAAGTGTTAGACACCATCTCTCTTAGGGATTGTGATGGGTACCTGACTATGCATCCTGGGTCAGACTGCACCCTGCTCCAAGTACACCATATTGTCTAACACAATGGCTTTCCTGGGCTGTGTGCTGTCCTGGGTGACTCCACTTTTTACAAATAGCATGTGACTCCACCTTGAGGGCAAACACAGAGGAGAGATGACTCAGCACTTTGGTGGCAATCCTGTTCCACACCACCTATGAGGACAAGTAAGAACTTTTTAAGATTTTTAAAAGTAGGGACATATAAGCAGATCAGAATCATATCAGGAAAATAAAGCCTGAGAACTGACTGACTAAACACGCCAGGATGCGGACAGCTCAACGTCATTACCTGGACCCCATTCAAAACAGGGCACCTAACACTACACTGTTGACAGCCCCTTTTGACTTGTAATCTACTGTGTGCATCCAAGGTCTGACTGGCAAAGAACTCCCTACTACCCTAGGGGCTTCAGCTTATTGTGGTCCCTAAGCTTCTGACCTAGCCTATATGAATTGCCATCATCCTGTTTGTTCATCCGTGTGAACCCAGGTTTACTTTTTTCTTCTCTGTCTTCCATTGTCCAGGACCTCAGCTGGGCAGCTCACCTGACTCTGCTCAACTCTGGGCTTGCTGTCTGAGTCTCCAGCCACCCCCTGGGAGCCCCTCAACAAGCTCAGCACTTGATTCCTACAGTGTCCATGCCAGCCTTCTGCCTGCCCTGCAGGAAAGCCTCTTTGGAGCAACTTGGACTCTGCTATACTATATTTAAGGCTTTGCAGATATCCTGTGACCTACATGTATTATATGTCATTGTATTTGCTGTGTGATGTGTGACTGAAGAGTTCACAGTTGTAATTAAGATGGAAATAAAGTAACTTGTGTTTGCCAGTTAAGGGCAACAGGAGTCTTTTCGCAAGTTGCAACCAATGAAAATCTCTAGTCTATGAGTTTATTGTTATTTACACCAGGGGACGGTATAAATATGTTTATGCTTCTCACATAGTATAAGTTAGGGTCCTCTAGAGGAACAGAGCTGATAGATAGATAAATAGATAGATAGATAGATAGATAGATAGATAGATAGATAGATGGATGGCTATAGAAAGGGGATTTATTAAAATATATTAATTATATATATTATAAATATATTATATATATTAGTGGTTCAGCTAGTTTAATAATGGCCGACTATTAACAGAAAGCCCAAGAATCTAGTAGTTGCTTAGTCCTGGAGGCTCTATGTCTCAGTGAATCTTCAGTGTATGACAAAATCCAGAAGAACTGGGCTTTATTGCCAGTGAAAGAATGGACTTGCCAGAGAGTGAGAGCAGGCAGGCAAAGAGAGCCAAAGAGAGCTTCCATCTTCCTTCTTCTGTGTCCCTTGTACAGACTGCTATCAGATTGTGTGGCCGAGATTAAAAGTAGATCTTTCCACCGCAGAAAATCTAGATTGAAAGTCAGTCTTCCCACCTCAAATGATTCAATTAAGAAAACCATCCTTCATAAGTGTGCCCAGGCCATTGAGCTTTAGTTGATTCCAGATGCAGTCAAGTTGACAACCAAGAATAGATATCTCACACAGCATGCTCGCGACAGAATGCCTGTAAAAATTCGTGAGAGAGTGCACCCAGAAAGCGCAGACTTAAAGCAAAAAAACAAAAACAAGAAGACAAAAAACTCTTAATAATGTTTTAACAGAAAAGTTCCAGAGCAACAATCAATAGAAGAGAGTCAAGTCCCTCAGAACACTCAAATGTATGTCAAAATTTATTATAATAAAGCGACTTCAGACTGCTGGATGAAGCTGAAGTTTACTCTGATGAATAGTGCTGGCGTAATTCATTTTTTTTTTTTGAGGATAGAAAGGGGTCCAAATCATATCCCCAAACAAATTCTTGATGAATCAAATAATTAAAATTTAAAAGCTGAGAGAAGAGAAAATTATGATGAAGTTTCATCAATTCTTCATAAGAATAGTTTTTTAAGAGAAAATGGAGGATTTATGAAAGAAGACAGATAAGTTTTATACCAAAATTAAAACCATTTATATGTCAAACTTAAAAAAAATCATGAGGCAAAAAGTACCTAAAGGAAGAGTGTACAACATTGAAGGCAACAGTTACCATGGTTCACTTAGAGAGCTCCCAGGAATCAGCAACTAGAATATTAATATCTTAAACAAAAATTGCTGTTATTTACAGGAAATAAGTTGTATAAGTGGAAAAATTAGACAACAAGCACTGAAAAATAAAGTCCAGTGTCTGTTTAAAATATAATGGAAAGAAGATCACATCTATAGAATTAGGGCATAATTTAAAGGTAGGGAAAATCCAGTAATTATATGTTTAGGTAGAGGATCAGATAAACAGCAGCTATACAAAAGGCTCAGTGGTTAAGATGTTCTCGGTGCAATGGTGAGGACCACAGTATTGCACCAGGACCTAGGAACAGTTAGAGTCTGTGCTGGATGTAACCCCAGCTCTGCAAAGCTGAGAAAACAGGGGCTGCTGGGAGCGACCCTGCCTCAAAAAACTATGCCAAGTGTGATAGCAGAGGACACCCAACACCCTTTCCTGGACTCCATATACATGTATAGCTACATGCACAATACACATGTACACACATAGGCATTCACATACACAGATACACATACACAGACATGTTCACACTCACACACACAGGAGCATATGCACACAGACACACATGGACATGGACACACACAGATATCTATATAAAGACACACATGGGGACATGTTCACAAATATACAAACACACACAGTGACACATATACACACACAGACATGTACACACAGACATACACAGAGGCATATATATACCCAGACACACATACAAAGACATGTACACACATTTTCACACAGAAATGCACAATACAGACATACACACATACACACACACACACACACACACACACACACACACCTGTTTAGAGCCAGGAATGAGGAAGCTCTCATGTACCTCAAGAGGAAATGTGAGATTTTAGGGCTGAAATATGGTTACATATCCAAAATCTTAAAGTTGTAAATGCAGGCTCACCTCATAATTCCTCTGCAATGAATCTATCCTGAGGGAAGTTTGGTTTGTTTTTTTTTTTAAAAGAAAACGATATTTAAGGGTTTTGGTACAAGGACTTTATTGTATTTATTGTAGTGTATTTATAACTAAAAATGTATTCAAACGTGTTTAAAGAATTACAGCACAGTTACAGATTGAAGAAAATTACATCCCCAAGGATATTCAAAAATGTTAAAGAAATATAAAGTTAATATGAAATGAAACCAAAGAGGCTTCAAAGCCACATGGCTTGGGCTCTTCATGTATGCCTGTATATGTCCACCCATGGTTATGTGCCACCCACGCAGCGATTGACACAAATGGAACGACAAGCGGTTGACAGGTTAGTGAGTTTGTTAGTGGGGTTTGTAACCTTATTTGCTTTTTGTTTCAATTTTTTTTATGAACAAAAGCTATTAGCTTTATTATCATAAATATTAGTTTTGCAGTTCTCTCTGCTACCGAGGGCTCCCCCTGCTGTTCACTTGGGAAACATGAGGGGTTGGCTTTGATAGTCCCTAATTGTGATTCCCTTTGTTTTCTGGAAGACTCTAATCTTTGGCCTAGTGGCATTCTCTCATTAACCTCGTGTGCAAGATCTTTGAATTTGCGTATTTGTAATGATATGTCGTTATTAGTGGAGATATAATTCTTGCACACTGATCATTTATTTGAAAGGATCACTCCCATGGCTTGTCAGATTCTGAGACATTTTCACCACTCCAAGCAGAAGCCTGTACCATTAGCCACCAGTCCCCCTCAGCCCTCCCCCACCCCTGGTAAACAGTGCATGGCATTCAGGCATGAGCTTGCCAGCTTCAGACATTCTATAAAATGGAGCGATTGTGTGCCTGCCTGTTGCATCTGGCTTCCCTCCCTGTCTTACAGTCTTCAAGGCTCACCCTTGCTGCAGCTGAACTTTGTTCTTTTTACCACTGAATAATATTCCGCTGTCTAAATACATCACTGCAGCCTATTTATTCACTAGTTAATAGGCATTTAGATTCTGTTTACCTTTTAGCTAGTTTAATTAATGCTGTGATGAATATTCATGCGTACATTTTTTTATCTTGCATCTTAAATTCCCTTCAGTGAAATGCTAATGCATATTGTTACTCGATATTTAACATTCGGAGAACCAAGTCTTTTTATCACTCCTGAAGGAGAGCGCGTACTCACTGCCAGTCACCAGAGAGGGAACTGCTCACCGATTCCAGAGTGACTACATCATCCTGCATCAAGTGGAATCTTTCTGTGGTTTGATTTGCATTTTGCTAATGACTATGGGTTTCTTGTAGGTGCTTTTTGACCATTTGTACATTTTCTTTGGAGAAACGTTTATTTATATCCCCTGTCTCTTTTTAATTAGGAAATTTGTCTCTTTATTGTTGAGTTGCAGTCATTTTCCCTCGATATCCAATACTAGACTCCTGCCAGGTGTGTGATTTATGGACTTTTAAATATCCTATGGCTATTTTTATTATTTTGAAATATTCTTTAAAACAAAATACCTTTTAATTATTAATCAAGCCCAAATATCTCAGTCTCTTTTGTTGCTTATGCTTTTGGTATCACATCTAAGAACTCATTTGCTGAGTCCCAGGACACGACATTTTCCAGCTGTGATGCCTTCGGCATCTCATGGCTTCAGTTCTTACCTTTAGGTCCACATGCACTCTGGGACTATCTCATTTTAGCATTTGAACATGGTGAGAGGGCGTCTCACCTTCAAGTATGTTCTACTCTTTCAGCACCAAATCTCTGTAAGCATGGTATTGCCCTTACTGAATTGCTTCATCTCTTTATTAAAAATAAGTGCGAGCATTCTGAATCTCAATCCTATCTGTTGACCAGAATGACTGGCGAATTTCCAACTCAACCTTTGGACTGTCTGAAACTTTTATGTGAAAAGGCAGCTGAGATTTTGGTAAAAGAACAAGGAAGGATTTATGGACACAGAGTTATAACATGGAATCCCAAGTCTGTGAGGACAGACAAGCTAACATTATTTATGCTCTTTCTCTGAGTGATGTTTTGCAGTTTCCTTGCATATAAGTTACTGTGTTAAATCTATTTCTAAGTTCTTATTAAATGATCATATAAATAAAATGTTCTTAATGTTATTTCCTGAGTATGCATTGCTGGTATAGAAAACTGTAAATTATTCTCTGCACAGTCTCTGCAGCCATAAGGCTACTGAAACAGCTTTTGACCATAATAGAGTTTTGTGGTTTCTTTAGCATTTCCTATTTCAAATTAAGCAAACACAGATACATGTATTACTTCATTTCTAGTGTGGTGTTTTAAAATATAATTTTCGTGAGTCAAACATCCAGAACTATTTTCCAGTGGAAGGGAGAAGGTTTTCAACTTCTAGCATCAAGCATAATGTTACATTTTCTCCTTTACTTTATTTTATGTGTACTGGTGTTTTTTCTTCATTATGCATGTGCATCAATGGATGCAATACTCATAGAATGCATTGGCTCTCCTGGGCCTGGAGTTACAGACAGTTGGGAGCCAAAATGTGGGTCCTGGGAATCAAACACAGGTCCCAGGAAGAGTAGCCAGAACTCTTAGCTACTGAGCCATCTCTCCAGCCCTATGAAGCATAATAGTAACTGCTTATGTTTATTTGGTGTAAACCAGAATGAGAGAGTTCCTTTCCATTCTAATGTATTATATACTTTAACAAGAATAATTTGCATTGTGGATGTAATTAGATGCTTCATGTATCTATTGCATGGACTCTTTCCTTCTGACTATGAATGTGGTGTCTTAGTTTCTGTTCTATTGTTGTGACAAAACATCATGACCAAGACTTATAGAAGAAAGCATTTAATCTGGGGGCTCACAGTTTCAAAGCGAGAGAGAGAGAGAGAGAGAGAGAGAGAGAGAGAGAGAGAGAGAGAGAGAGAGAGAGAGAGAGAGTCCATGGCCATCACAGTGGAGAACATGGCAACAGGCAGCAACCATTGCACTGGGATAGTAGCTGAGAGCTTGCACCCCATCCACAAGCCTGAGGCAGAGAGAGAGAGAGAGAGAGAGAGAGAGAGAGAGAGAGAGAGAGAGAGAGAGAGAGAGAGAGAGAGAGAGAGAGAGAGAGAGAGGTGAGTAGGAGCTAGCTGGAAATGTCCGAGGCTTTAAAACCTCAAAGCCCAAACACAGTGACACACCTCTCCAACAAGGCCACACCTCTGAATCTTTGCCAAACAGTTCCACCAACTGGGGATTGAGAATTCAAATACATGAGCCTATGGGGGCACATTCTCATTCAAACCATGACATATAGTAGATAGCGTTCATCATTCTTAGTATGTTAAACCAACCTTGCATTCCAGGAGTAAATTTTAGTTGATCAGGGATAATGAATTTTTTTTGTAACCCTTTAAAAAGATTGTACACTGAATTGTGCTACTAGCTTTGTTAATTTTAATATAGTTATAAGAATTATTGATTTGTACTTTTTTTGAGATGTCTTTGGCTGGTTTGAATACCCAATGTCACTACTCTTATATGACAGCTTGTTTTGTTTTGTTTTTTCCCTGAAAATTTTCTAAATGATTGGTCCTAATTGTTAAAACACTTTATAGGATTTATGTGTGAAGCCATCTGGTTGGGTTTCTTTTTTTCTTTTCTTCCTAACTTGGTCTCTTACTTGTATGGTTCATTCAGATTTTTATTTCTTCCTGAGTCCATTTAGGAGCGAAGAATGTTTACCACCAACTGTTCAAAACATTACTGCATCCCATTTTCTTGTTCATGTAAGAGTTTATCATTTCTTTGAGGTTAGTAGTAATCTCTCTTTCTTACCCCTAATTTTAGTAACTGGTTTTGTTTCTCTCTTTTCTTAACCATATTAGGGCAGAATTGTCATTTTTCCTGAACTGTGTAAAGATTCAGTTTCACTGTCACTGACTGTCCCTATCGTCCCCCGCTTCCTCTATTTTCCTTTATCATTCATTACTTCCTTCATTCTGAGTTGTTTGTTTGTTTGTTTTTTGATTTTTGTTTTTGTTTTTTTTTTTTCCCGAGACAGGGTTTCTCTGTGTAGCCCTGATTGTCCTGGAACTCACTCTGTAGACCAGGCTGGCCTCAAACTCAGAAATCCTCCTGTCTCTGCCTCCCAAGTGCTGAGATTAAAGACGTGTGCCACCACTGCCCGGCTGATTCTGTTTTTTATTAATTGACTTTGTGTTCAGTTTTATGTGAGTGTGTGTGTTTTCTAGTATAAAATTTACTTATTTCTATTTAAGATCTTTTTCAAAATTGATGTAATTTTCAAAGGATGTTTTACAGTCATTTCTTATTATTATCCTCCATAAATGTTCTGGTATTTTGTGTACACCTCCCTCCCTCTCTCTGTCTGTATCTATCCCTCTGTCGGTCTCTGTGTCTCTGTTTCTGTGTGTGTCTCTGTGTCTGTTTCTATCTCTGTATCTCTGTCTCTTTATTTCTCTGTATGTCTGTCTCTGTATGTCTTTGTGTCTCTTTCTCTTTCTGTATGTCTCTGTGTCTCTGTCTCTGTCTGTCTCTGTCTTTCTATGTGTCTCTGTGGCTGTGTGTTTCTGTGTCTCTGTCTCCTTATCTCTCTGTCTCTGTTTCTGTGTCTGTCTGTCTGTCTGTCTGTCTCTTCCTCTCTCTCTCTTTCTCTGGATGGGCATTGAACTCTGATTCTTTTGTGCTTAGCAAATACTTTGTCCCTGAATTTCACCCCAGCCTTTGATGTTTTATTTTCACTCATCTCGTGGCATATCTGATTTACCCTGTGATTTCTCCTTTGATTCACTCATTATTTAAGATTTTGTTGCTGGATTTTCACATATTTGTGTATTTTTAAATTATCCTCTAGCTGTTAGTTACTAATGTCATTCCATTGTGGTTGGAGAACACATGTGATATAATTTTGTTATTTTTAACCTTAGATGATCAGCTTTTTCAAGTGTGCTCTGATTTACACACACACTGTGACACAAAAGCAGACACACAGCGATAAATAAGTGTAGAATAATAAAAAAACCCCACAGTTTTTGAGCCTAATATATGGTGCACCCTGAATAACACCCCATGTGCATTTAGGAACATGTTGTGCTATTACATGTGTTTTACATGTGTTACATATGTGCTCTACAGATACCTGGTAGGGTTGCTTAGCTTTATAGTTAATTCAAGTGTTTGTTTTCTTGTTTGCCTTCTGGCCGGTTTATCTGTCTGTTATTGAAATCAGCTATTAGTAATCAATGTTAAAATGTCTCACTTCAGGGCTGGTTTTTGGTTTATGGTTTGGGATTCTGTTATTAAGTACATGTGTTAATAAATGTCATGCTTGTTGAAGAATTGGCTTTTATTTTAATATTGTACACTTTTTAAAAACTGGATTATCTTCTAAATGTTCTCTGGTGATTTGTCGTAAAATTTTTACTTTATTTTTTTATCTTTAAGTTCACTATGGGTAAAATTTACTATGAGTAAAGTTTGCATTGAGGGTCTTTTCCAGTCCTTTTTATTCAGCTTTCAATACTTTGGAATTTGAAGTATTTCTTTGCAGACAGCATGTAAGTCTCAGAAAGGGTTTTAATAGATGAAAAAGGATAGTTTCTGTACACAGACATTGTGAACACAGGTAAACAAAATTAACACGCCCCCCCCCCAAGATTTTAGTGGCATTTAAGGTATAATGCAAACTTCTAGGAGAAAATAGGATTTGCTGTATCCCCTTCCCCTGCCCAGTGAAGGGAGCTGCAGAATATTAACCTTTTATTGATAAGTGTCTTTTTATCAAGTGTTTTGTGAGGTTTTGGAAACACTGACTAATATTTTTGTCACTGGCGTATACGTAATGAACTTAAAGGAGGAGGTTTTGTTTCAGATCATGGGTTTCCAAGCTTTCAGCCTCTGGGCAGTTGAAACCCATTGCTTTGGGTGTGAGGTGAGGCAGACTATCAAGGAGAGAGAGGGAAGATGCGCATTAGTTGGCCTCCTTCTTACTCCTCTTTTATTCCACCTGGGTACCACCCCTAATATGTTGAATGGTGCTGCCCACTCAGGATGGGTCTCCTTGACCCTTTATGGAAATGCTCTCAGAGACACACCTACAAGAATTTTTTTAAAAAATGTCAGCCATTGTCTATTTAGGTGAACAACTGAGGTCACCTGCCATATCCAAGATGGCTACTGTGTCTGTGATCAAGAGGCCAAGGCTTTGAAAGGTATTCAGGGCTAGCAAAATAAAATTCAAGTCAACTGCATAAACTGAATTTCATATAAACAACAACTTTAGTGTTTGCATGAACTATACATAGACTCTGATAAAAATTTGTTCATCTGAAATTTATATTTAGCTTAATAGCCTGTAGCTTTGGAAGGTAAAGGTTGCAACTGGATTGCTCAAAATATACAGCAGTTTCATAGGAAAAAAAAATCTAACATTAAATTTTTCAGAGCAGCGTTCAATGATTTTTTACTAGCAGAAGCCCATTGGCATGGTTGAGGGATTAGTACACAGAGTCACGTCACTCTTAAAAACTCAAGGATCTTCATAACGCAAGGCAATACTACAACCAGGAGTGATGCATTTAAAAATAATCACAATAATGAAACTAATGATTATGGTTCCTTCACTATGTGCACCAATCCAAGAGATTTCCATTTTGTTCTCATTTAAACTTCAAAAGAGCCCTAAGATTCCCTATGATAGGAATTCATAGTATGTAGGTACTGAGTGGAATGGTTTATGCAGCTTAGCTGGGATGATTGTCAGTAAGAAAGGGCAAAACTGAGAAAGAAAAGAATTGCTAGGAAAGGAGAATTGTTGTAGTTCAAAAAAATAGTTCCATTGGGGGCCCTGTGATCCATCCAATAGATGACTGTGAGCCTCCACTTCTGTGTTTGCTAGGCCCTGGCATAGCCTCACAAGAGACAGCTATATCAGGGTCCTTTCAGCAAAATCTTGCTAGTGTATGCAATGGTGTCAGCGTTTGGAGGCTGATTATGGGATGGATCACAGGGCCCCCAATGGAGGAGCTGGAGAAAGTGCCCAAGGAGCTAAAGGGATCTGCAACCCTATAACCAGTACCCCCCCCCCCCAGAGCTCGTGTCTCTAGCTGCATATGTATCAGAAGATGGCCTAGTCGGCCATCAGTGGAAAGAGAGGCCCATTGGTCTTGCAAACTTTATATGCCTCAGTACAGGGGAATGCTAGGGCCAAGAAGTGGGAGTGGGGGGGGGGTAGGGGAGTGGGGGGGGAGGAGGGTATGGGGGACTTTTGGGATAGCATTGGAAATGTAAATGAACAAAATACCTAATAAAAATAATATTAAAAAATAGCTCATGCTAATGTATCATGTTTTTAAGGAGTTCAAATTAACATTCCCTCTGAGCAGACCTGTGGAGGGTTCTATGAGGTCACTTTAAGATATAGAGCCTGGCTGGCTGCGGTGAAACTTCCTGGTAATCATAATTCAATGAGGAGGAACAAGCCACGGTCTAGCCTGGGCTGCAGTTTTCTATAGTCAGGGATGGTGTGTCATGCTTATAATCCCAGCAAGAACCAAAAGTTCAAGAGAAGCCTGATCAAACAGGACTGGAGAGAAGGCTCAGTGTAAAACATTATCTTTAATAGCATGAGGCCCTAAGTTCAGATCCCAGAACCTATGTAACGAAGGATGCAGCAGTGTAGACCTATAATCATAGTGCCCTTACCTCAAGATGGGAAGTAGAGACAAGAGAATCCTTGGAAGATCATAGGTCAGGTAGCTTGTCACCCTGGCACTTGCAGAGGTAAACAACAAGAGATGCTGTTTCAACAAGGAGGGCAGAGAGAACCAATACCTGAGATTATCCTCTGACCTACACACACACACACACACACACACACACACACACACACACACACACACACGTATGTACGTACATCAATCAAGCAATGAAAAACCCTCTTTACTTAAAGATAGCTATCTTTATTGTAAAAGTAGCTTGCACAATGTAGTTCCTTCTAGACAATAAAAGGCATCAGAAGGAATCTACGTGCATTGGAGTAGCTCAGGTAGAGGTAGAAGTAGAATCATGAATTTAAGGGTTAATACTGAATTAGCAACAGTGCTCTCTACTGTCTGGATTTATAAACAGAAAGTAGTCATGTCTTACTAGATCTCTTTCCACAGCAGAATGAGCAAAATATGCTATTGTACCTGGTGCATAGAAATAACTCAATACAGTTTCACTGATGCCACAGCTTCTGTCTGTCTGCCTCTGCCTCTGCCTCTCTGCCTCTCTGCCTCTCTGCCTCTGCCTCTCTGCCTCTGCCTCTGCCTCTGCCTCTGCCTCTGCCTCTGCCTCTGCCTCTGCCTCTGCCTCTGCCTCTGCCTCTGCCTCTGCCTCTGCCTCTGCCTCTGCCTCTGCCTCTGCCTCTGCCTCTGCCTCTGCCTCTGCCTCTGCCTCTGCCTCTGCCTCTGCCTCTGCCTCTGCCTCTGCCTGTCTCTGCCATCTCTATCTTGGTCTCACTATGTGCCCCCAAACTCATAATCTGCCTTCTGCAGCCTCCCAACTGCTGGTATAGTATGCATGCAACAGCATCATGCCTAACTATAGTTTGGTTCTTTAGGGAATTGTAAGTAAGTCGCATGTATTCCAGTCTGGTCTTGAACTTCTGACCTTTGTACCTCCAACTCCCTAATATTAAGATTACAATTATGCAGCACTGTTCTGGGCTAACATTTGACTCTTGGATGTCTCCATAGGTCCCCATGTAGAAGATTTAAGAAAGAGTTATAAAAGCAAAGACAGACAAGGAAATGAGCAACTTCTACAACAAAAGAGGTTTAATCCAAGATAACCTTGGAAGGAAGATCTCTAGGTCAGGGAATCAGAGACTGCTGTCCCCCATGGGGAGTTAGAGGGGGGCATAAAGATTGAGGGATGTCAAAAGCCTCCTGATTGGGCCAGAGACTGGCATTGCCAGGAGTGGCTGGAGGAGGTGAGGTATGAATAAAAGAATGTTGGTGGTTTACAAGCGTCTTTCGTGGTCAACCATTACCTGGGGTCTGCAGGGGAAATGGCAAGAATCTAGGAAAACAGTTATTTTAGTTCTGGGAATGCTAATTGCTGTGGTTTCAGGAAATTGTCACCATTTAACCAAAATGGAGGAACTTTACAAATGGCATGGCCCTGGCACCACTGCACTGTCATTGGCAGTGGTGACACATGCATTCCACTCCACTGTGTGTGCTGCCTGGACGCAGGTTGATTCTTTGGAGTCTTTGCTGAATAGATCCTTCTTTCTCGACTTCTGACAGTCCCTTTTGGGCTATTGTCAAACTGTCATCATCCGGCAGAAACAAAAATGTACCAGGTGAAGGAGAAGCTACTCCCAGAAAGAGACTTACAACTTGTCAATTTGTCAGACGACATTACACTAAAGCCCAGACAATAATGGCCAATTGTGGACAAGTTCATGTCTCGACTTGAACTGCATAGATGTACATGTATCCGGCCTTCCATTACTTTGGCCCTACTTCACATCCCTGAAAATGAATGAGGGGGGTCATTGGGTCTCATTGCCCCTCTTTCCATTGTGGCCACATTGAATAAATCTCCTTTTCCTACCATATACTGTTAATTTGGCTGTTTTAATTGGCTTCTTAAGGATATGTAACTGAACTTAACCTCTTGGGGCACACACTGTGACCTCCAATTTAGTACCCAAATTACTTTATTCAATATATACTCGTGGTTAAAATATCTGTAGAATTCTAACTTGGCTTATGACAACATCAACCAATTTCTCTGTCTCCTAGTTGCTGAGGGGTAACTATCATTTACTGGGGACCCCCTTTGTTCTATGCTTCCCAGAGACTTTGTGTGCATCAACCCATGGACCAAATGAGTAACATTATTTCCATAAAGGGTAAATCTAGACTAGGAGAGGTTAAGTAACTCACCACAGATCCTTTAATGAGTTAACAGTCTGGGAATACATATGCCCTGAGGATTGCAGTAAAAAATTTACTATTCCAGACTAATGGAGGCGAGGCAACCCAATTTTGTGAGACACGTGTTTTAATAAACCATGTTTAAACCTTAAGAGTTTACTGCCTTTTCACACACTGTGTAACTTGAACTCAGTATGCAGAGACAGCAGTTTCCTCCTAGGGGGTCATGGAAGACCTACAGATAAGCACTATTTATAATCATCGTGTCACTGTTAAAGTATTCTCTGTAATGAACATGTCAGCTATTTATAGTTGAAGGAATACTTATAAATTATTTTTAAAGGATTTTAAGAAATGGCCTGTCTTAAGCCATCTAATTTACAATTCTCTTTGTCTTTTATTTGCTCAGCAAACTTCAGACCCGTGGTCCTGACTTAAAATCAGTGAGTGTGGACTATATGCAGCTAGAGCAGAGAATCTGCAATCCTCCCTCTTCATCTTTCTTATTTAAAATGTAAAAAAAAAAAAAGGTATCTGGTTCAGTTGAGACAGGAAACTGAGTATCTCTAAGGGTCTCCCTTGTAAACATGATAGAATCAAAGCCTCCAAGGAACTGAGTTGGAGACTCAGAACCCAGAACCTCTCTTTGCAGTGACCCTTTAAAAACATTGGTAAAGACCTGGTTGGTATCCAGTTTGTGGGTGCAGCTGTGTTTTCATGATTGACAGCTGTGAGTAGCTGGTGCTTTGTCTGCAAGCTGAGATAAAAAACGAGAAGTTACAGTGGGCTGCGAGAACACTGTTCTGGTTTGGAGTCCCCATGCTGTGTTGGGTCCAAATGACTCAGATCTAAGACTCCAGCTGTTCTTGGGGTTTCAGCCCAAAATGGAGAGACTTGAGCTTATGTGAGTGACATGCAACCCCGGCATTTACAACCCAAAGGCACCACAAGAACTCTCTGGAGCTAAGCGCTGCTGGGATTTTATTTGGAAGAATTTTATTTTAAAATGTAATATCCTTTTCCTTTCTTTGGCAAAATAGAATCCGGAGAAGTTGGACGGAACACGGCTGCTTATGAAAAAGTCTCTCCCTGTTCATATAAGTGAGTCTGTCACCCTTGATTGGAAAGTAATAATTCATAAAATTCAATGTTATTATCATCCTTCTGCCTGGAGTGATAGATATTCTCAAGGCTTTTTAAATAAAAAGTTTAAAATTGAATTTGTGACTGCAAAGATTGGTGGGTTCAAATGTTGGTTTCCTGCTGAGTTACCGTGAAAACAATTCCGAAGTAGCCGGTAACGTGGCCAGCATGGCAGTTTTATTAAATATCTTGATGGAGTGCAATGGAAATATGCTTTTGGTGTTTCTCTGCAGCCCTCCCGTCTTCAGTGACAACAGCTTTCCTACAGATGCGGTGTTTGTCTTACTCACCTCCCTTGGCTGTATTTTTCCAGCTATAAGCATGAGGTGGGGGTTGCTTTTTATTAGCTGCAGGCCTCTAAGATTCTTCTGTGTGAACTGATGCTCTGAGCTACCCAGAGGTTATAGATTTGTGTTTCATCATGCAATTCTGCAGTGATGGAGAATCCAGCAGCAGGGCGGAGTATTGGGAGTATGGCGTTTTGCTCCTGCCTGAGAGTGAGAACTGCAGGTTTTCAGTGCTGTCCTTAAAGGAACCGGGGCTGCCTGGAGGAAAGAGAGCAGCCCAGATGTGGGAAGATGGTTGCTGCCCCAGAAAAAGCTAAAAAGGTGTCTCTCAGTAATGAGAACCAGTCTTGAAGGAGACTTGGCAGTTGAACTTTGCCAAATCACGCTTAGCAGTGATTGGAGAGACCTCCTCTTAGGCAGGTTGGGTGGGGGTAGGGGTGGAAATGAAAGTTTTGAAGTTTTACTTCAAATTTCTCTCTTTCTCTACAAAAATAAAAGGTAGATTTTTCAAGGTTTGTGTGTCAGCATTATTTGACATCCTTTGGTGGCCTTGACCAAATCTCTGACTATGTCCTTCAGAATAAAAATTAAAAGCTGTGAAACACCCCCCCACACACACACACCAATCTGTCTTCAAGTCAATGACATTTTTCCCCATTTCTTTATCTTCTCCACCATCATGAGCAAAATACTACTGCTAGAAAGGTAGGAGTAGGATCCAGTTTTTACTAAATTTGAGGGTTTGCACATGCTTATGCTCTTATATATACATACACCCACACCCACACTCACACACACACCCACACACCCACACACACACACACACCCACACACACCCACCCAAACCCACACACACATACACCCACCCACACACAGAGCCTTTATCTTTTTTCTTTTTCTCTTTGTGGAAATGGGCAAAGTGAAAACTGATAACTTGGCTCTTGTCACTTTGGCACCTAGGCCTGCGGCAAGAATTGACTTTATTTTAACACAAATAAAGCAGGAGAAAAGTTGCCAATCTAAGTGTGGTTTGGGTTTCTTTCACACTAAAGTCCTTCATGGGAAGCTTTGCAATCAGGCTTGGATGTGAGGCTATAAAACAGGAAGAGGAAGCCCCAGGTGGCCAAGGTTGCTCTTTAGTTTACCCTGGTCTCTGTTAAGACATTGACCGAGTCCCACACTACTGGTCTGAGTCCCCTACGCATTTAAGTTTCTGTCTATAATATAAAATAACTCTAGATAATTTTAATCAAATCATTCACCAGAGCTACTTGTTTAAATACAACATTGTCATCTGTGTCCACTCCCAGTCCAGTGTTGCCCTCAGAAGGTAAAAGGGTACTCTGCTCTTCAGATACACAGGGACCCATTCATGTACCAGCCCCCAAACTGAACTCTCTTCTTTCTTTTGTGTGCCCAAATTAGAAAGCACACCCAGCTGTCTTCTAGAGCTCTTATAGAGCTTTTGGTCCCTCCTTAAAGCTATGGAGGGAATTTCTGGTATTCTGTACTTACAATGTCTGTGGGGAGCATTAGCACATCTTATATGCAGAGAAGGTGTCTCCTTCTAGGGAATCTTGCCTGACAGTAAGGAAGAGACCTGACTATGAGATTGTTCATCATCTCCTTCCAATTTTAGCCTTTGTTCTCTTGTGGGAGGTAGAACAATGCTCCCAAAGAAGTCTGGGTGTTACTGTCCAAATCTCTTCCATATGATGTATTATAAGTTTAAAAAGTTTTTTTTTTTTCAGACACCATTAAGGTCAAGGTCTTGAGATGTAACGTTACTTTAGCTGATCTAGTGAGATCAATATCATCTCATAGGTCATTGTGGACGAAAACAGAAAGGCCAGACAGAGGAGATGGTATCAGCCATGGAGATGAGAGTGAGACAGACCTGAGCAGCTCACCAGTACAATAGTTTAGAAGAAAATTAACTTTGAGAATGTGAACAGGGCAAAAAGGATCAGGGTTGAGGATAAAGCTCATTGGTAGAGTGTTTGCCTAATATGTGTCAGGCCTTAAGTTCATCCCCAACACTAAAAGGTAAATGAGGGAATATTGCACAGGTTATACTGAATATAGGATTCTCAAAATTAGGATTCACCAAAGTGGAAGTTTCTGGTTTCTTTGGAGACTCCATTGTGTCATGTAATGTTTTTCTGGAAACTGCCTTATAAGGGATATTTTGCTGAAGCAGATGGGTGGGAGGATGTTATGGGAAGAACAGACATGTGGTGTTTTTCTGGAAGCTGCCTGGAAAAAGGGCATGGAATGTTTAGCTAGAGCAGATGCTTGAGAGGACACATAATGTTTGCAAAGGGCATAAATATAACACAACAGACAGTGGGTGACACAGTGTGGCATTGGTTCGCCTTGCTACTCTTTGCTGGTCTTCCTTGGTTTTTGCTGACACTGGTCTTTGCTGATGACACCGTGGCATTGATTCACCTTGCCTTCTTCCCTGATCATTGTTGTGATTTTGTAGAGAGAAACACCAAAAAAAACCAACAACAACAACAAAACAAACAAACAAAAAACCCCCACCTCCTTTCTTGGCATTTCGTCAGCTTCTTGTCACTTCTGCACAGATTCGGGCTGATCGTCAGAGGCCAAGGTTTGGTCTGGAAACCGATGTTGCTCATTTGTGAATGGTGCTTACAAGTGGATGGAGCTGCAGCTGCTGAGTCGTGTGAACTGAACTGCTGCTATGTTACAATGAAGATTGGAATCGCCCCAAAGAACTATTTCTCCTTTTCCACTGCCTCTGGTGGATGGTGGGCTAGAAGAGAGGTTAAGTGTTTAAAAATAGGCTTTAAAAAATAGAAGCCTATAATTCACCACACTGCATATCCACTCTTTAACTTCTGTAGGCTAAAAGAAGTTACTTTTCTCTTTTGGAGAATCCCAAATGTTGACTGCATGAGTGAAGAGTGGCTTGATGTCTCCCTCCTTCCCTCTCTTCCTATCTTCCTATCTTCCTTCCTTCCTTCCTTCCTTCCTTCCTTCCTTCCTTCCTTCCTTCCTTCCTTCTTTCCTCCCTCCCTCCCTTCCTTCCTTCCTTCCTTCCTTCCTTCCTTCCTTCCTTCCTTCCTTCCTTCCTTCCTCCCTTCCTTCCTTCCATAGTTTTTGGTTAATTTCAAGGAAGAGGCCATTATTGGTATGAAGGCTTCTGAAAGACTCCCAGTCCTAAATGTCAGCAGGCACCTGTAAATTGAAACAAGAGGGGCCCCTGAGTAGAACAGGAGGACTGTGAATCTGGTGAGGAAGGCAGACCAGGGATCTGAAAGGAGGATGCTAGATCTTCTCATAGTTAATACTACTTCAGAAAAACCATGAAGCTTAATTTGAATAGAGTTTGCACCCTCCAAAACTCATGCTGAAATTTAATTGCCGTTGTCTGATGTTAAGAAGTAGAGCCTTTAAGGTGTGCTTTGGTCATTCACAGGGATTAATGCCTTTCTTGAGGGTCTGAGGCTGCCTCTCAAGGCTTGCTTCTTTTACACAAACCTGTTTTATTTTTGCCTTCTGCCATGTTACGACACCCCAACAAGACATCACTGCTACACCCTTGAACTTGCCAGCCTCCATATCCAAAGTCCAAGTAAACTTTTCTTTTATAAATTGTGTTGTCTCAGATATTCTGTTATAGTAACAGGAAATGTACTGACATCATGACATTGCCAAGACCTTCATTATATGGACACAGGATTGTGTTCCCTGTCACAGCTATAGAAAATGTCCCAAATTTTCTGTGTTTATTCCTTCCTTACCTTCATGTCCAATCTATAAAGAAGTATCAAATACATATGCATGACAATGGGAGGGAACTCTAGGGTCAGAAAGAGAGTCATGGCTTTACTAATGAAAGCCATGTGTCCCTGGCAGGAGAAGCACTTTCAGAGGCTCTATTAGGTGGTCACTGTCTGCCCACAGCAGCCAGCTTCTCTATGACAGCACACACTCAAGAGTTTTTCTAAATGGTAACTTACAAAAAACACTACCACAAAATGCATTGCTCCTTTTCTTCATGTGATGTCCCATAGAATGGTCAGGGTAGACTAGTGTAGTGAGGGTATAATCACATTTTATTTTTGGAATCAAAAAGCATGTCTACTTATTGGCAGCTAAAACGCTTGCTGGCATGGGCCATAGGGAGAAGCTTAGATTACACATTTCCCCAAGGCCTTTGTTTATCTAAACCAACCCCCACAGCAGAGGCTCTGCCAAGCTCTCACTAGGTTGCCTTTGAGGAAATCTATCCAAAGTTTTACTTCTGTATTTTGAAAAATGTGGATATCTGCAGTTGTTGTTGTTGTTGTTGTATTTTTTAATGAAGCAAAACACAACCAATCAAGGCAGTGCTTTCAGTGGCCTTGTGGTTCCACCTACACTGTCTTTACCGCTTGCTCCTGTGGTTCAGGCTTAGCTCTGCTCCCTCCTGGGCATCTCTATAGCACAGTCCTTCATCCAGGCCTAAACCAGAAAATTCCAAAGCATCCTGGGATGTCTTTCTGTCTTCAGTTGTGTTTCTAAAGGGCAGTCAACTGTTGTCGCACAGGTATTAAGAAATCAACCCACTGCCAACCTGTGATAATGGGATCAACACAGGCAAGCCCTATGTGCAAGTGAGAGTCGTAAACATCTTGAGTCAGAGGTCCTGCAGTAGAAATTGAGTTGAATTCAGAGAATAGAAACCAATGGGTCTTCTTACTAAGAATCAAAGATCTTGGGTTCTAGTTCTAGCTCTATGTCTATCTAGCTCAATGAACAGAGTCATCTACTGATGCCCGTGTTACTGAATTCAACACCAAGGCATACGCCAGGACGCAAAGGTACTGTTTATGCCCAGTGACATCGTATACTATCAGTTTGATAGCTCTAGAGTCCCTTAGAGACAACCACTGAGCGTGTTTGGGAGGAAGTTTCTTGACTGGTTTCATTGAAGTAGGAATATGTACTCTAAGAGAATGGCACTATTCCATGGACTGGGTCCCAGATTGACTCAAAGAAAAATGAGCTGAGCACTGTAGCCATCAACCTCTGCTTCCTAACACTAGACATAATGTGCCCAGAACCCCCTCCCCCAGATTTCTGCCATCTGCCCTCCACACCATGTGGACTGGGCTTCCAGACTGTGTGCCAAAACAAACTCTTTTATAAGTTGTTCTTGTCAGGTTATTTTGTCATAGCAACCAGAAAAGTGACAAACCCTTGCCTACTGTGGTAGTTTCAATGAGAGCTCTCCCTCTAAGGGTTATATTTTTGAATGCTTGGCACCCCTGGTTTGTGACACTGTTTCTAGAGGAAATATGTCACAGCAGGCAGGCTTTGAGATTAAAAGCTTGTGTCACTTCCAGTTTGCTCTCTATGCTTCCGGTTTGTTCTACTGATGTGAGCTCTTAGATTTCTGCCCCAGGTGCCATACCTTCTGATTGCTGCCATACTTCCTTGCCATGACAGCCTCTTATCCCTCTGCAACAGAGCTGGAAGAACATTTGTTCCTTAAGGTGCTTTTGGTCAGCAGAAAAATGAATTTTCACCCTCAGCAAGAATTCTAAGTGATTGGGTCCACCTGGAAGGACTCTCATAACACCTTCACCATAAAACCCAGACTGCTCTGTGTTAACAAAAGAATCTCTAAAAACCCCAGGGACCAATGATATGAGTGTCCCTGTCTCCAAGGCAACTCATGAGAGTCTATTTGACTGCATCTTCTGAATCTCAGAGCCACCAGGTCTTCAGAAGGTGATGATATGCTTAGGTGCAGCATTGTCATCCAATACTCTGACTTTAGTGGTCCCCTTCTAAGTGTCAGTCACATACTCTGTTGAGTATCAAGTGTATAAGATCTAAAAAGATAAAAGTATGTCTGATGGAGTTCGCCCAAAGCACTAAGTTCCCAATGGCTCCTTTATGTTGGTTTGACTGGGCCCCTATTCAGCAGGACAGACGGAAATAAAACCAGTTGATGCAGTCAGTGATTCTCTTCCCTTCCCTTCCCTTCCCTTCCCTTCCCTTCCCTTCCCTTCCCTTCCCTTCCCTTCCCTTCCCTTCCCTTCCCTTCCCTTCCCTTCCCTTCCCTTCCCTTCCCTTCCCTTCCCTTCCCTTCCCTTCCCTTCCCTTCCCTTCCCTTCCCTTCCCTTCCCTTCCCTTCCCTTCCCTTCCCTTCCCTTCCCTTCCCTTCCCTTCCCTTCCCTTCCCTTCCCTTCCCTTCCCTTCCCTTCCCTTCCCTTCCCTTCCCTTCCCTTCCCTTCCCTTCCCTTCCCTTCCCTTCCCTTCCCTTCCCTTCCCTTCCCTTCCCTTCCCTTCCCTTCCCTTCCCTTCCCTCCCCCTCCCCTCCCCTCCCCTCCCCTCCCCTCCCCTCCCCTCCCCTCCCCTCCCCTCCCCTCCCCTCCCCTCCCCTCCTCTTCTTTCTTCTCTCCTGTCCTCCCCCACCTCCCCAAGGTTCTCCTCTCTTCTTCTCCTTCTCCTTTCCTTCCCTTTCTTCCTCATCCCCCCTCCTCCTTCATTTCCTCTTTCTCTTCCTCCTCCTCCTCCTTCTTAGAAACAATCTCTCTGTGAAGTTTTGGCTGGCTTGAAACTTTCTGTCTAGACCAGATAGGCCTCAAACACAGAGAGATTTACTTGTCTCTGCCTCCCAAGGCCTGGAATTAAAGTCATGCACTACCATACATATTCTTCTTTCCTTCTGTGCTTCACTGGATTCAGCTTGCAAAACCATCTCGGTGACGCTTAGAAATAAAAAACAAACAAACAAACAAAAAGAAAAATATCATGAGATGATCAACAAAAACACAACCAGTCTGGGAGCTCCCATTCTGGTTCTAGATGAAAATGCCAGGCCTGGCTCCGCTTTCGCAAGCATCTGCCATCGGTAAAGCACCTGGTCAGAAAGCTTCACTGCCAAGCCTCTGGAAGCAGAGAAGATGGAAGAGACTTCCCCAGAGTCTACCCCTTTCCTAATGGATGCTACTCGATTTGCCCTGCAATCTGACTTTCAACCACACTGTCCCACTGCCGTTGGTTTACTCTTGGCAAAGCAAGGCTTCCTGCTTTTCAGAAAACATGTTTACAAAGGTTGAGACAAAGGGCTCAAGAGCGTCCCTGCTTTTCTGCACACCAATCAGCTCTTTCAAAACAGCATTTTAATTATTTAAGTGCACTGGATCAAAAACATCTGAAGTAAATTTTCTTGAAAAAAAAAAACCATAAAATAAAGTTAGCCTTTGAATCCAAGGAGAGAAAGTGCTTGGTTAGCTAAAAACAATTTAGGTTTTGTGGTAACCCCAAAGTGTTTGAAAAACAATTTACATATTTGACAAGCTCAAAATGTCTCTGGAGTAAGCCTTGTTCTGAGCCTAAAATGAACAATAAATGTGGACATTTAAAACAAGGGTCACATGGACTTGGAGTTTCTGGGGTCTCAGATTTAGTATTTGAAAGTTGAAAAGCCCTGTTCTCATTTTCTTATAGAGTATATATTTTGAAACCATTAACTGTTCATGGTGTCAAGATAGGCTAAATAGTTCAATAATTTAATAATTTTGTGATATTTTAATGGAATCTATCTCAAACAAAGGAGAGATTACTTCAGAACTCCAGGCACACTCAGAGCCTGGAGACTGGGCCAGGTCAGCCTGTAAGATGAGTCAGCTGGAGGATTTTGGAGATTTCAGATCATGGGAGACCCACCATGAGGTTGTGAAGTGCTCATTAATTCCGATGGTCCCCGTGTTGCTCTAGAAAACTCTGTGTTTATCAAAGGTGTCTCCTCATTGGTGACTTCAGCTCAGCAGTGAACTGCTTTTCTGGCAGCTGGTGGTGGCAATTAAGTAGAGAGTAAAACCAGACACCACTGAAAGACATTAACCCATTGCATTGGGTAGGCAACACATGTGTTCAGTGATTGATGTTGGGACGCTCATGAGTGTATGCTGGAAGATTGGGTTTTGTCTTTAAATATGTCAGTGGTAGGCAGACTCTTTAGTTCCTTTCTATGGCTTTGTGGATGTCTGTCTGGGTCTAGGGAACAGAAAGGAGGTGCAAGTGACACAGGCATCTCTGCCAAGACAGGTGGACAGCTGACAAAGCAGTCGTCTCGTCTCCCTGGAACTTAACACATGGCCTGGGATTCTCTAATGGCAGCTTGGCTTTATGCGGTCACTGCTGCTTCTGTGAAGTATTTAGAACTGTGGGTCACACCTTTGGCTAGATGTCTGGCTTTATTTACTTCTGGAGTCTGGAATATGTGTTGCAAATGCTCATTGAGTTAATTTGTAGAGCTAGGTCACCTTTTTACCTCATAATGGCATGCCCATTTATTCTTGCATTTTTTATGAGTCAAGATCTCGTGGTGTAGACTGGCTTGGCCTTGAGCTAAAGATCTCCACACGACAGTCCATGTTCTTTGTCTTTTGAGTTCAGCTCCTCTGTGAGACCTCCTCTGCTCACCGGAGCAGGTACCTTCCTTAGCCTTTTACTGGGAATCATGCACAGTACTGTCAGTCCAGAATCGACAGCCAAATCCTAGATCACCGATAGCTCATAGAAGAAAGGTAGATCTAGCAGCAAATAGTTCTGTTCATATTATAAACTGTGTGTTAGTAAGCCATTTATTTATTCTGACATCTGCTTTTCCATTGCTCCATAGGAATCATTATCTTTGCCTTGAGCAAATACCTGACCAGAAATGAGGCAAGTGTAAGAGTGGGATTTTTTGTTTGTTTTGTTGTCTGGTTTTTTTATGTTTGTTTATTTGTTTGTTTGTTTATT
Source organism: Mus caroli (assembly GCF_978045245.1). Taxonomy (NCBI): domain Eukaryota; kingdom Metazoa; phylum Chordata; class Mammalia; order Rodentia; family Muridae; genus Mus; species Mus caroli. The sequence goes on from NW_028227267.1 coordinate 58,152,123, forward strand.
GCCTTTCAGCTTAAGAAAAAATACAGTTCACTGTGTCAGGGGGGCAAGATATCATGGAACTTCCGCCATAGCTGTGATTAGAAAGCAGGCAGCAGAGAATGGACCTGACCCCAGTGGATCACTTTCTTCAGCAAGGTTCCATCTTCTAAGCCTCTAAACCTTCTCTAGACTTCTAGAACAGCACCACCAGATGGGGGAAAATGTTCCAACACATGAGCCTCTGAGGGACAGTTCGCCTTCAAACCACTACCCCTCTGTTTGCATCCAGGTTCTGTTCCTGATCTCTAAGAACAGAGGATTCTGTTTGATGATGGTTTCCTTTGTCACACTTCACCCTCTCTGAGGAAGTTTGACCAGGCATGTGCTGTGTGAATTTCCAAGGAATGCCCAGAGGGTGACAACCCAGCTGGAGAAACTGCTGTTCTAGTAGTCTCCCCATGTGTCCTGGACTGATCTCACTATCTGAAAAGATGCTGAAGTTGAGAGAGGAAGTCCGGAGCTGGGTGGAGGCAAGAAGGGAGCTCCATGAAACACCCTTGAAGCTGGGCGGTACACTCCCAATATGTTTGTGAAAAATAAATTTCTCCCTTGTTCTAATAGTGTTACTTGGGGGGGGGGATTAAAGAATATTATTATATGTATCCAAATACATCTAACAGATTTAAAATGGAAGTTTCTAGTAAAAAGAAAAGTATGATAAAGATTGTACAGATGACTAAGTTATTGGCAGACCAGAGCCAATGTCTTTTAGACTATTTTTAGTCCTATTGAAAGCCATTCATCACTTACCACCCTGTGTGGCTTAATGTTTTTTGAAATATATCATAGAGTATCAACTTCCACCAAAGCAGAAGCTGATGTTGTCAGGCAGGGTCTGAAGCCTAGAGCTGAATCTTCTCTGTTTTGATATAACTCACCCACCAATGGTCCCCACTTGTACACTTAGTAAATGCTATGATTTATGACATTCTTTTTTCTGTAATTAATAAAATCTAATGTAACCATTTCCACAGCAGACGATCTCTTTAAGGGCAGCTTGAGGACATGGTCACTCATGTTTGTCTCCAGAATAAACTCTTACTCTCTCTGAGGTAAAACTGAAGCTTTTGTGTTAATGAGAGACAGTATACACAGCGGTTTCTATACGTGGAGATTCTGGAGTAGAGGACACTCAGCACCGTGACAGGAAGGCAGAGAACCTCCTTCAGAGACGACAGTCCTTGAATAAACTCTGAATGGGGAGCTGTAGTATGCCACAGGACAAGGTTGCAAAGAGAAAGAGAGAGAGAGACTATTGAAAGCAAGGGGTAGAGTGCTAAATGCTTCACTAGTGGTCAGAGGGAGTCCTTGACATCCCTGCTGGAGAAGTACCAAGTTCACATGGCAAGTTCATTGCAAATGAACAAAGGGAGACGGCAGTCCATTTCCAGCTCCCTTCCCTTCACACCTCTTGGCTCCAGCCACAGGACAGTGGAGCCATCTTAAGATAGCCATAGACACTCTACTCTCTTAAAGTCTGAAACACCCAGGCATTCTTTAAAGCACATAAATAAACAGATGGGGGTAAATAAAATGGCCGCAGAATACCTGTTGTGAATAAAAATCTTGTTCCAGATGTTGGTGAGGAGACCCCAGGAATGAAAAATAATTAAGTGGCTTTCACTCTCACAAGGTTCCTTTTAGGGCTGAAGGCTTTCACAGATGCAAGTTTACATAGTGATAAAGCAATTGAAGAAGATTGGGAAGTGGTGGTGGTGGTGGTAGGGGCTGGGCCGGTGTTGAGTGTGGACTGAAGGGAGGTGGCTGTTACCATCAAGGTTCTGTTGTTGTATCATTGCTGGTTGACAATTGCATACTATTCTTCCAAGTGGGATTTTCAGAGCATGGGAACAGAAGATGGAGAAGCAGTAGAGCTTGGGTAAGAGACCACCCAGCAGGACCATGAATCATATCTTGCCTTCTGGTCTCTTGTGAGAGAAACTTGCCTTGGAGAGAGATGACTTTAGCTAGAGGATCAACTGGGTGAAGAGTGATGCAGTATGCCACTGAAGTACAAACAGGCATCAAGAGAGGTCAAGGTTAATTCAGAACAGAAATGCAGGAAATCACTACAGCTTGTGACTCTGGGACAACTTGGGAGCATGTCGTCAGGAAGTTGTCTGGTCATGTCTCCCCCCAGATATTCCTGGCATTTGCTTTTCTGTGGTTTGGGATCCTGTAGACTCAACAGAGAACAAGGTCAGAAGAAGAAAGCTGACCCTATTATGGAATGGCTTTGGGAAACTGGTATATGGAAGGAGAAGCCTGACTGTAGGGAAACTAGAATCTCCGTAGCTGCATGCTAATATCAGGATGTGACATCTCCGAACGTTTGAAAATTGGGACAGAGGGAAAGATAAAAATCTTTTTGTTTCACATGTCAGCCCATAGCTCTGCTTTCTAGGGATGGGGGACTTCCTAGATCACACAGAGGTTATGGGAAGCAGGAAGGAACCAGACATAAAGTGAGAACACACCCACTATCAATTCCAGAACATTCTTGTCACTGAGAAGAGTGCCCCTTCAGCCCTCCTGCCTGCTGCCTAGAGGTATATGGTAACAAATGGCTTAATCAAGTGGCTGTTGAATATTACCTCAAAAGAAAATGGGGCTGGATAGAAAGCCATACATGAGAGCCCAGGAAAGGCCTTTGTGATCTCTAAAAAGTCCCATGATTTGAACTGTTAGCCAGTCATGGGCTGTATTGGTCCAAGCTTGGAGTCCTTAGCTCAGAAATGACATTGGACTTGGGGTAGAATGCACTTGTCTGAAAAAGAGGCTCCAAGATGGGGCATACTGTGGATGGTCAGGTTAGTTCTCATCATCCAAGGACAAAATGCAAATTACCCATAGGTCTGCAGGCCAAAGAGGAATGCCGTTGGCCTCTTCCATTGCTTTGCTTGTTTTTTGACTGTATATATTTTGGGGTGGTGGCTTAAGTGTGGACATTCTAGAACCACTCTGTTTGAGTTTTGCCACTTAGTGTGTTAATCTTATGCGAGTTCCTTAGTTTTGTGGATGGCCTCATTTCCTCCTTTACAAATTGGCCTATGTTAGACCAGTGTGTAAGTCTTTTTAGCTCTTTTGTGATGGTTACTTGTGTATTGAGAACACTGACATGTCGTTTTCCACAGTGCATTAATTTTTTCATGTTTTCTGTCATATTACTTCATGAAGACATTTTGACACAGATATGTTGTTTGTGCAGCCAAGTGAACTTTCATTCTTTGATGCATATAATGTCTGTTTTATAGGAAAAGTGTTTTTTTTTTCCCAACAGAGGCACTGGTATGCCAAATTTCTGGTGTAATTCTACATCTAACTTTGCAATCCACGTAAACATTGTTTTTAAATATTGTATGCCTTTATTCTAAGGATTGTTTTAAGGTACTGTATGTTTTTATTCTAAAGATGTGTCCAATTTCCTCAATACTATTTTCTGAACAGTTTGTTATTTCTACATCTATTTGTGGGTCTTTTTAGACATTAAATTCTCACACATAATAATATAGTGTGTTTTTACATTGTGATTTTTTTCTAATAGCACACGGTTTAACTGAACAGTGTTTTAACTCACTCACATAAGTCTTCTGTATCATTTTTTGTTCTCCAAACCTTGTTGCTATATCTAAATAAAATTCTAGGTTATTTATGATGATGATAATAATGAAGAAGAGGAAGGAGAAGGAGGAGGAAGAAGAAGAGAAGGAGGAGGAAGAGGAGGAGGGGGAGAAGGAGAAGAAGAAGGAAAAGAAGGAGGAGGAGGAGAAGGAGGAGGAGGAAGAAGAAGAGGAGGAGAAGGAGAAGGAGAAGGAGAAGGAGAAGGAGAAGGAGAAGGAGAAGGAGAAGGAGAAGGAGAAGGAGAAGGAGAAGGAGAAGGAGAAGGAGAAGGAGAAGGAGAAGGAGAAGGAGAAGGAGAAGCCCTGACATCATTAGCATGTAATAAGTGCTGTGGAGACTAGACTGCCAGGGAGGGCAATTAAGGCAGGCCCAGGTAGATCTGAGTGAGTGGGCAAAGGGGTAAATGTGACAGCCAGAGGAGTAAATGCAACGATCCCCAAGGAAAAATGAATAGCTAGAAAACCAAGTCTTCCTATTGGAGACAGAAGGCAGGGCTACATTGTGCAATGTTGGACAGCACTGAATTTTAAAAGGAATGAGGAGAAATGGAAATGCTTTGAGCTGAGAAGTGACAACTTTTGTGTTTCAGCAGCATCCCTCTGGCTGCTATGTTCAGAACTGATGATAGAGAGAAAACAAAAAACCAGGAGCCAAGGCTGGTGACACAATTCTGTGATACTCAGGAAGCGGAGGTGTGAGGGAGGATCATAGGTTCAAGCCTTGCCTGAGGTACAGAGTAAGCTGACCAATGGTAGGGCACCAGCAGAGAGTATGTGAAACCCTGCGCTTGATGCTCTGTGCGGGCAAGCAGGAAATCCACACGTGGGGGAGTATGAACGTAATGCTCAGGAGATCCAGGCAGGAGGATTTTGAGTTTGAAGCCACCAGAATGAGTGGAGATGATTCTTAATTGCAATCGGAAGCAAGAATAGTGGTTAGGTAGATGGGGATGTTGGCTGTAGAGGGAGTCAACAGTGATCAGGTGCTAGGTGTGGGGTGACACCAGGATCAGATTTGGTGGAGGGCATAAACAAGAGTTCCACAAACTTTATTTAAAAAAAGAAACAAAGAAGTGGTATTGAACATTGGGTGTAGCACTGTGAGAAGAAAAGTTGTGGAGGAAGGTCTGTGACACTAATTTGGAGACATTGAGCAGAAACCCACATAGAGACATGGCATAAACACTTTGATGTGAGTTTGGAGTTCTGTGGTAGGGCTCTGCACCGAAGGGCTCAGTTTGAGTGTTGTGACCATGTGGCTGGAAACTAAACCATGAAAATGGATAATAGCTCCAAAGAAAATAGTATATGCCAAGCAGACCAGGGCCTAAGGTGTGTGCCAGTATTTAAAGGTGGAAGGATGGTGGAGAGCCAGAAGCTGAGAAGAGTGTTTGCTACATTAGGAGAACAGCCATGCGGTACAGCCATGTAAACCAAAGAGATGGGAAGATCAAGTGTGGTAAATGCAGATGATGGGCCCAGTGAGAGTCATCTTTACAGAGGGACTCAGCAAATGGAAGTGGGTGGTGAGTGGCCAAAACAGTTTTATCACAAAGGCGCAGAGCAAAACCAAGTAGAGCATGTTGATTGTTGGCTGAAGCTGGAGGAAGGGATAAAGAAAGCCTGTGAAGAATTCTTTCAGAGTTCAGCGAAGGGAGTAGAACAAAAGTGATTGAAAGGAAGATGGAGTTTAGAGAGAAAACTTGAAGACCTTTTAAACAACTGCTTTACCAAGGCAAACTTTATATCCAATATCTTTACACTGGAGGTGGTCTTCCCATTGATAAATAGAAGTGTATGCATGCAGAGTGGGAACTTTAAAATATGTATATATTATAGAATGACTCAACAGAGCTAATTAGCAATCAGATCTAACGCTTTATACCAGGCACTTATTTTTTTTAATTTTTAATATTTTTATTACATATTTTCCTCAGTTACATTTCCAATGCTATCCCAAAAGTCCCCCATAGCGCCCCCCACTTCCCTACCCACCCATTCCCATTCTTTTGGCCCTGGCATTCCCCTATATTGGGGCATATAAAGTTTGCAAGTCCAATGGGCCTCTCTTTCCAGTGATGGCCGACTAGGCCATCTTTCGATACATATGCAGCTAGAGACAAGAGCTCCGGGGTTCTGGTTAGTACATCATGTTGTTCCAACAATAGGGTTGCAGATCCCTTTAGCTCCTTGGGTACTTTCTCTAGCTTCTCCATTGGGAGCCCTGTGATACATCCAATAGCTGACTGTGAACATCCACTCCTGTGTTTGCTAGGCCCCGGCATCGTCTCAAAAGAGACAGCTATATTTGGGTCCTTTCAGCAAAATCTTGCTAGTGTATGCAATGGTGTCAGCGTTTAGAAGCTGATTATGGGATGGATCCCTGGATATGGCAGTCTCTAAATGGTCCATCCTTTCATCACAGCTACGAACTTTGTCTCTGTAACTCCTTCCCTGGGTGTTTAGTTCCCAATTCTAAGAAGGGGCACAGTGTCTACACTTTGGTCTTCATTCTTCTTGAGTTTCATGCGTTTAGCAAATTGTATCTTATATCTTGGGTATCCTAAGTTTTGGGCTAATATCCACTTATCAGTGAATACATATTGTGTGAGTTCTTTTGTGATTGTGTTACTTCACTCAAGATGATGCCCTCCAGGTCCATCCATTTGGCTAGGAATTTCATAAATTCATTCTTTTTAATAGCTGAGTAGTACTCCATTGTGTAAATGTACCATAATTTCTGTATCCATTCCTCTGTTGAGGGACATCTGGGTTCTTTCCAGCTTCTGGCTATTATAAATAGGGCTGCTATGAACATAGTGGAGCATGTGTCCTTTTTACCGGTTGGGACATCTTCTGGATATATGCCCAGGAGAGGTATTGCTGGATCCTCCGGTAGTACTATGTCCAATTTTCTGAGGAACCACCAGACTGATTTCCAGAGTGGTTGTACAAGCTTGCAATCCCACCAACAATGGAGGAGTGTTCCTCTTTCTCCACATCCTCGCCAGCATTTGCTGTCACCTGAATTTTTGATCTTAGCCATTCTGACTGGTGTGAGGTGGAATCTCAGGGTTGTTTTGATTTGCATTTCCCTGATGATTAAGGATGTTGAACATTTTTTTTAATATTTTTATTACATATTTTCCTCAATTACATTTCCAATGCTATCCCAAAAGTCCCCCATAGCGCCCCCCACTTCCCTACCCACCCATTCCCATTCTTTTGGCCCTGGCATTCCCCTATATTGGGGCATATAAAGTTTGCAAGTCCAATGGGCCTCTCTTTCCAGTGATGGCCGACTAGGCCATCTTTCGATACATATGCAGCTAGAGACAAGAGCTCCGGGGTTCTGGTTAGTACATCATGTTGTTCCAACAATAGGGTTGCAGATCCCTTTAGCTCCTTGGGTACTTTCTCTAGCTTCTCCATTGGGAGCCCTGTGATACATCCAATAGCTGAACATCCACTCCTGTGAACATCCACTCCTGTGTTTGCTAGGCCCCGGCATCGTCTCACAAGAGACAGCTATATTTGGGTCCTTTCAGCAAAATCTTGCTAGTGTATGCAATGGTGTCAGCGTTTAGAAGCTGATTATGGGATGGATCCCTGGATATGGCAGTCTCTAAATGGTCCATCCTTTCATCACAGCTACGAACTTTGTCTCTGTAACTCCTTCCCTGGGTGTTTTGTTCCCAATTCTAAGAAGGTGCACAGTGTCCACACTTTGGTCTTCATTCTTCTTGAGTTTCATGCGTTTAGCAAATTGTATCTTATATCTTGGGTATCCAAAGTTTTGGGCTAATATCCACTTATCAGTGAATACATATTGTGTGAGTTCTTTTGTGATTGTGTGATTTCACTCAAGATGATGCCCTCCAGGTCCATCCATTTGGCTAGGAATTTCATAAATTCATTCTTTTTAATAGCTGAGTAGTACTCCATTGTGTAAATGTACCATAATTTCTGTATCCATTCCTCTGTTGAGGGACATCTGGGTTCTTTCCAGCTTCTGGCTATTATAAATAGGGCTGCTATGAACATAGTGGAGCATGTGTCCTTTTTACCGGTTGGGACATCTTCTGGATATATGCCCAGGAGAGGTATTGCTGGATCCTCCGGTAGTACTATGTCCAATTTTCTGAGGAACCACCAGACTGATTTCCAGAGTGGTTGTACAAGCTTGCAATCCCACCAACAATGGAGGAGTGTTCCTCTTTCTCCACATCCTTGCCAGCATCTGCTGTCACCTGAATTTTTGATCTTAGCCATTCTGACTGGTGTGAGGTGGAATCTCAGGGTTGTTTTGATTTGCATTTCCCTGATGATTAAGGATGTTGAACATTTTTTCAGGTGTTTCTCTGCCATTTGGTATTCCTCAGGTGAGAATTCTTTGTTCAGTTCTGAGCCCCATTTTTTAATGGGGTTATTTGACTTTTTGGAGTCCACCTTCTTGAGTTCCTTATATATATTGGATATTAGTCCCTTATCTGATTTAGGATAGGTGAAGATCCTTTCCCAATCTGTTGGTGGTTTTTTTTGTCTTATTGATGGTGTCTTTAGCCTTGCAGAAGCTTTGCAGTTTCATGAGGTCCCACTTGTCAATTCTCGATCTTACAGCACAAGCCATTACTGTTCTATTTAGGAATTTTTCCCCTGTGCCCATATCTTCAAGGCTTTTCCCCACTTTCTCCTCTATAAGTTTCAGTGTCTCTGGTTTTATGTGAAGTTCCTTGATCCACTTAGACTTGACCTTAGTACAAGGAGATAGGAATGGATCAATTCGCATTCTTCTACATGTTAACAACCAGTTGTGCCAGCACCATTTGTTGAAAATGCTGTCTTTCTTCCACTGGATGGTTTTAGCTCCCTTGTCGAAGATCAAGTGACCATAGGTGTGTGGGTTCATTTCTGGGTCTTCAATTCTATTCCATTGGTCTATTTGTCTGTCACTATACCAGTACCATGCAGTTTTTATCACAATTGCTCTGTAGTAAAGCTTTAGGTCCGGCATGGTGATTCCACCAGAGGTTTTTTTATCCTTGAGAAGAGTTTTTGCTATCCTCGGTTTTTTGTTATTCCAGATGAATTTGCAGATTGCACTTTCTAATTCATTGAAGAATTGATTTGGAATTTTGATGGGGATTGCATTGAATCTGTAGATTGCTTTTGGCAAGATAGCCATTTTTACAATGCTGATCCTGCCAATCCATGAGCATGGGAGATCTTTCCATCTTCTGATATCTTCTATAATTTCTTTCTTCAGAGACTTGAAGTTTTTATTATACAGATCTTTCACTTCCTTAGTTAGAGTCATGCCAAGATATTTTATATTATTTGTGACTATTGAGAAGGGTGTTGTTTCCCTAATTTCTTTCTCAGCCTGTTTATTCTTTGTGTAGAGAAAGGCCATTGATTTGTTTGAGTTAATTTTATATCCAGCTACTTCACCGAAGCTGTTTATCAGGCTTAGGAGTTCTCTGGTGGAATTTTTAGGGTCACTTATATATACTATCATATCATCTGCAAAGAGTGATATTTTGACTTCATCTTTTCCAATTTGTATCCCTTTGATCTCCTTTTGTTGTCGAATTGCTCTGGCTAGGACTTCAAGTACAATGTTGAATAGGTATGGAGAAAGTGGACAGCCTTGTCTAGTCCCTAATTTTAGAGGGATTGCTTCAAGCTTCTCACCATTTACTTTGATGTTGGCTACTGGTTTGCTGTAGATTGCTTTTATCATGTTTAGGTGTGGGCCTTGAATTCCTGATCTTTCCAAGACTTTTATCATGCATGGGTGTTGGATCTTGTCAAATGCTTTTTCCGCATCTAAGGAGATGACCATGTGGTTTTTGTCTTTGAGTTTGTTTATATACTGGATTACGTTGATGGATTTCCGTATATTGAACCATCCCTGCATCCCTGGGATGAAACCTACTTGGTCAGGATGGATGATTGTTTTGATGTGTTCTTGGATTCGGTTAGCAAGAACTTTATTGAGGATTTTTGCATCAATATTCATAAGGGATATTGGTCTGAAGTTTTCTATCTTTGTTGGGTCTTTTTGTGGTTTAGGTATCAGAGTAATTGTGGCTTCATAGAATGAGTTGGGTAGAGTACCTTCTGTTTCTATTTTGTGGAATAGTTTGTGAAGAACTGGGATTAGATCTTCTTTGAAGGTCTGATAGAACTCTGCACTAAACCCATCTGGTCCTGGGCTTTTTTTAGTTGGGAGACTATTAATGACTGCTTCTATTTCTTTGGGGGATATAGGGCTGTTTAGATCATTAACCTGATCTTGATTCAACTTTGGTACCTGGTATCTGTCTAGGAACTTCTCCATTTCATCCAGGTTCTCCAGTTTTGTTGAGTATAGCCTTTGGTAGAAGGATCTGATGGTGTTTTGGATGTCTTCAGGATCTGTTGTTATGTCTCCTTTTTCATTTCTGATTTTGTTAATTAGGATGCTTTCCCTGTGCCCTCTAGTGAGTCTGGCTAAGGGTTTATCTATCTTGTTGATTTTCTCAAAGAACCAGCTCCTTGATTGGTTGATTCTTTGAATAGTTATTCTTGTTTCCACTTGGTTGATTTCGCCCGTGAGTTTGATTATTTCCTGCCGTCTACTCCTCTTGGGTGAATTTGCTTCCTTTTGTTATAGTGCTTTTAGGTATGTTGTCAAGCTGCTAAAGTGTGCTCTCTCTAGTTTCCTTTTGGAGGCACTCAGAGCTATGAGTTTTCCTCTTAGAAATGCTTTCATTGCGTCCCATAAGTTTGGGTATGTTGTGGCTTCATTTTCATTGAACTCTAAAAAGTCCTTAATTTCTTTCTTTATTCCTTCCTTGACCAAGGTATCATTGAGAAGAGTGTTGTTCAGTTTCCACGTGAAGGTTGGCTTTCTATTATTGATTTTGTTATTGAAGATCAGCCTTAGTCCATGGTGTCCCTGTTTAGTTTCTGTTTCCATGATCTGTCCATTGGTGAAAGTGGTGTGTTGAAGTCTCCCACTATTATTGTATGAGGTGAAATGTGTGCTTTGAGATTTACTAAATTTTCTTTAATGAATGTGGCTGCCTTTGTATTTGGAGCATAGATATTCAGGATTGATAGTTCCTCTTGGAAGATTTTACCTTTGATGAGTATGAAGTGTCCCTCCCTGTCTTTTTTAATGACTTTGGGTTGGAAGTCAATCTTATCAGATATTAGAATGGCTACTCCAGCTTGTTTCTTCATACCATTTGCTTGGAAAATTGTTTTCCAGCCTTTCATTCTGAGGTAGTGTCTATCTTTTTCTCTGAGATGAGTTTCCTGTAAGCAGCAAAATGTTGGGTCTTGTTTGTGTAGCCAGTTTGTTAGTCTATGTCTTTTTATCAGGGAGTTGAGTCCATTGATATTAAGAGATATTAAGGAAAAGTAATTGTTGTTTCCTGTTATTTTTGTTGTTAAAGTTGGCATTCTGTTCTTGTGGCTGTCTTCTTTTAGGTTTGTTGAGGGATTACCTTCTTGTTGTTTCTAGGGCGTGGTTCCTGTCCTTGTATTGGTTTTTTTCTGTTATTATCCTTTGAAGGGCTGGATTCGTGGAGAGATAATGTGTGAATTTGGTTTTGTCGTGGAATACTTTGGTTTCTCCATCTATGTTAATTGAGAGTTTGACTGGGTATAGTAGCCTGGGCTGGAGTTTGTGTTCTTTTATATATTATGTATGTATATATAAAATATATATATTATGTATAACATATATATGTATATATATATATATTATGTATAACATCCGTCCAGGATCTTCTGGCTTTCATAGTCTCTGGTGAGAAATCTGGTGTAATTCTGATAGGCTTGCCTTTATATGTTACTTGGCCTTTTTCTCTTACTACTTTTAGTATTCTATCTTTATTTAGAGCATTTGCTGTTCTGATTATTATGTGTCGGGAGGTATTTCTTTTCTGGTCCAGTCTATTTGGAGTTCTGTAGGCTTCTTGTATGTTCATGGGCATCTCTTTCTTTAGATTTGGGAAGTTTTCTTCTATAATTTTGTTGAAGATGTTTGCTGGTCCTTTGAGTTGAAAATCTTCATTCTCATCCACTCCTATTATCCGTAGGTTTGGTCTTCTCATTGTGTCCTGTATTTCTTGGATGTTTTGAGTTAGGATCTTTTTGCATTTTACATTTTCCTTGATTGTTGTGCCGATGTTCTCTATGGAATCTTCTGCACCTGAGATTCTCTGTTCCATCTCTTGTATTCTGTTGCTGATGCTGGTATCTATGGTTCCAGATTTCTTTCCTAGGGTTTCTATCTCCAGTGTTGCCTCATTTTGGGTTTTCTTTATTGTGTCTACTTCCCTTTTTAGGTCTAGTATGGTTTTGTTCATTTCCATCATCTGTTTGGATGTGTTTTCCTGTTTTTCTGTAAGGACTTCTACCTGTTTGATTATGTTATCCTGTTTTTCTTTAAGGATTTTTAACTCTTTAGCAGTGTTCTCCTGCAATTCTTTAAGGGATTTTTGTGCTTCCTCTTTACTGTCTTCTACCTGTTTACCAGTGTCACTTTGTATTTCTTTAAGTGTGTTATTAAAGTCCTTCTTGAAGTCCTCTACCATCATCATGAGATATGCTTTTAGATCTGTGTCTAGCTTTTCCGGTGTGTTGGGGTGCCCTGGACTGGGTGAAGTGGGAGTGCTGGGTTCTGATGATGGTGAGTGGTCTTGGTTTCTATTAGTAAGATTATTACGTTTACCTTTCGCCATCTGGTAGTCTCTGGGGTTAGTTGTTGTCGTTGTCACTGTTTAAAGATTGGAGCAGAAGCTGTGTTCCACTCACCAGAAGTCTCAAAATCCTGTGGCGGGGGTCGTGGGTAGCTGGCGGGTGTCAGCCGACCCTGCGCTCTAGCTACCCCGGTGCTGGTCTGGCCGGAAGAGGCCTGTGGTCCTACTCAGGCCGGTTTTCTGCTTCCCTAACTAATGCAGTCTCAGGTCCCTCGCGCAATTGGATTGGAGCAGAAGCTGTGTTCCACTCACCAGAAGTCTTAAGATCCTGTGGCAGGTGTTGTGGGTAGCTGGCGAGTGTCAGCCGACCCTGTGCCCTAGCTACCCCGGCGCTTTTCTGACAGGAGAGGCTTGTGGCCCTACTCAGGCCGGATTTCTGCCTCCCCAACCAAAGCAGTCTCAGGTCCCGCGTGATTGGACTGGAGCAGAAGCTGTGTTCCACTCACCAGCAGTCTCAAAATCCTGTGGCGGTGGTCGTGGGTAGCTGGCGGGTGTCAGCCGACCCTGCGCTCTAGCTACCCCGGTGCTGGTCTGGCCGGAAGAGCTACCACGCACTTATTACTGTTGTGAATATATGAACATTAATGCATATATTCTTATTGACTCTGAAACCACTGTTATCTGTAGACACTGTGCTAGTCACTTTGTCATCATGGTGGTGACACAACTGATAGGGCCAACTTAAATGAGAAGCATGTGCCTTGACTCACACTTTGGAGACTCTAACTCAAGGTCCCTAGTCTTTACTGTCTGGGCTGCTAAGGCAGGGTTCCACAGCAGAAGGGTAAGGCAGTCTAGAAGCAGAGGGAGAGATACAAGGAAAGACTATAACTAAGACACTATTCAAAGGCAGGCCCCAGGGACCTCCACCCTCCAACCAGCCTCACAGCTAAATGTCCAGCACCTCCCAATGATAGATTTAAAATTTGAAGTCATCAATTGATTGGTAAAACCATTGTAAGCCAATCACTTCTCAAAAGCTACACACACACACACACACACACACACACCACTGCCTCCGGTACCAAACCTTCAATGCCTGAGCCTTACGGACATGAGGTACCATGCTGTAGAATAGACCCCTGGAACATATGTTTTCTAGCTAAGGAAACATAATCTCTTCCTACTTTCCACTCATCTCTACCTGCTACCCCTGTGAGATCCAGTTTTTATACTCCACATGAGCTCATTCAGCAACTACCTTCTGGGCCACACCCCCCTAATACTTTTGGGTTCCCACACATTGTTGCAGATGGTAGAATCTCATTATTAAAAGGCAGGATTGTCAGTAAGTGGTAGCATGCTTTCCTTATTCATCCATCCATTGATGGACACGCAGGTGGCCTCCATATCTGGGCTACCGTGAGCACTGCTGCATGCAGCTGTCTCTCCACCATACTGATTTCATTTCCTCTGGATGTACCTGGTAGTGGGATTGCTGGATCATGGGGTAGTTCTATTTTTAATTTTTTTTTTTTAAAAGGAGTTTCCATACAGTTTCCCATAATGGTTGCACCAATTTAAAATGTATCCATTTGAGTGTTCATTTTGATGAGTTCTGACAAATTTATATGCCCGTGAAACCACCACCCAACTGAGATATAACAAGTTACCTCACCCCCAAAAGTTCCTCTGTACCCCATTTCTAGCTAATCCCCCTTGCAGACCCAGGCAACCACTAATCTACTTTCTGTCACTATATATTATATTTGTTTTTTATAGAGTTTTATTTAAATGAAAACATATGGTGTGCACTCTTTTATATTTATATCTTTTCACAGAGCATAATTCCTTTGAGCTTCCCCCATGGTTAGTGTGTAACAACCCTTGCTTTTGACTCTGGGTAGTACTGTTGTACAGAGATGACTATCTGTTGTTTCCCTAGCCACCCCATGGTGGGTATTCAGATCTCTTCCAGCTTGCTTCTATCTGAAAGGTAAAGGCCATGAACATGTTTTATACAAGCCTTCGTGTGGAGCCATGCTTACATTCTGTTGGGTAAATACTTCAGAATTAGAATTGCTGGTGTCAAGACGTGTGCCTGCACAGCTTTATAAGAAGACACGGGATTGTTTTCCACAGTGGCCCTGTGCTTTCTTTGCACTAGAGTGGAAGAGCTCCAGCTTCTCCTAAGACCTGGAGCTGCTACTCTCATTTTAGGTCACCCAGTGGGTATGCTGGGTACATGCTATGCCAGCTTTCTAGCTCAGCGCTTTGTGTCTTTCGACCTGGCAAGGAGTCTGTCTCCTCTGGCTAGTCTGCCTTACTGTCTGAATTTAGTTGTGGGCCCCTCTCTCCTTCTGTCTCTTACCTCTATCAGCTGTCTAGGTACCTTTGTTCTCATCCACACCATAGGGATTTTGTTATTTCAGTCTTTTGTTACTGTTGGTGATAATTAGTAAATGGAGGTTGTTTGTATTTTTTTGTTTTGGGATGTGTGTGTGTGTGTGTGTGTGTGTGTGTGTGTGTGTGTGTGTGTGAAGCACACATACACTACACATTAAATCAGAAACCATAATATACAATAAAAATAAATAAATAAATAAATAAATAAATAGACTAGCAAAACAAAAAAAATGACAAATAAAATAATACAAGGACCACCATTGAGTTCATTTTGTGTTGGCCATTTAATGCTGGTCCTACTCTTAAGTATAGTTAATATCCAATGAGACTTTATTGGGGAAGACTATTTTTTTCTTGCAAGCAAATGTTAATTGCACAAAGCTTCTTGGTTAGGGGTGGAAAGCTATTTACTTCCCCTTCTCCACCACTGAGACCGAATCTGGCTTTAAACTGTGTAGTCCCTGTGAGTTCATATGTTCATATATGTCAGTCCTGTTGTGTCTGGAAGACACTGTTTCCTTGGTATCATCCACCACCTCTGGATCTCACAATCCTTTGACCTCCTCCTGTGCATAGCTCCCTGATCCAGGCCTGAGGGGTAGGGGATTCATAAAGAAATCCCATTTAGGACCAAGTATTCCAGAAGTCTCTCATTCTCTATACACTGTCTAGTAGCGGATCTCTGAGCTAGCTCCCATCTACTGCAAAGGAAGTGTCTGTGATGATGGATGACTGGGACACTTATCTATGGGGATAGCAGAATGACATTTTATTGCTATGTTCCTTTAGCAGAACAGTAGTGTTTGATTTTCTCATAGGCCATGGCCTATCTATTCCCACTTGAGTTCTTGGTCAATTCAGCAATGTTAGGAATGAATTCCATCTTGTGAAGAGGGCCTTAAACCTAATCAGAGAGTGGTTGGTTACTCCCACCACTTTTGTGCCCCAATTGAATCTTGTAAGCAGATCACTATTGTAGATCACAGAGTTTACAGCTGGGGTGGTGGTTACTCTTCTCCTCCGGCAGTGCTCAGAGTACCTTCTGGTACTATTAGCAGGTGAAGCCTCTAGTAGACACCAAGTCATCTCAATGTTCAATAAGATATTTTGTCTTCAGCAGTAGGCCCTTACCATCAGTTTGTAGAGAGTAATAGGCTAAGATATTTGGAGATTTCCATGAGGCCCTTTGCACAACAATTCAATTAGATGATAGTGAAATATGTCTAGTTGGTGTTTTGACTCCCCCATTACTTGGTGACTCCATTTACATTTCTTTGATGTATACATATATTTTAAGAAGATTTTACTGTAGTAGATTTCAATATGACTCCTCAAGTGGCCATTAGTGCTAGTTGTTCCTCCCCATATCCCCTGTGTTACCTCCCCTTTCCATCCCCCTTTTCACTCCATTCTCTCACCTGTCCCTCCATAACTATGCCTTTATTTCTTCTTCCTTGGGAAATCCTCCCCTCCCCTAATCTCTTACTTCATATTTAATTTCTGTGCTTATACAGATTGTAGCATGCATACATAAGGCTTGAAAGATATCAACCACTTGGGGGCTGGGTTGTCTCATTTAGAATGACTTTTTTAGCTCCATTCATTTATCTGCAAATCTTGAAATTTTGTGGTTTTTTTTAACAGATGAATAATATCCTATTGGGTAAATGTGCCATGCTTTCAATATCTATTCATCAGTCAATGGACATCTAAGCTTTCAACGATTCCTGGCCATTATGAAAAGAGCAGCAATAGATGTGGATGTGCAAATATCTCTGCAGTAGGATGGAGAGAAGTTTGGGTATATGTCCAAGAGTGGTATACCTAGGTGAGTCTTGAGGTAAATAGATTACCAGCTTCTTAGGGATATGCCACCCTAATTTCCAAAGAGAAAATACAAGTTTGCACTCCCACCAGCAATGAATAATGTTCCCCTTCCCCCATGTCACCAGCATGAGCTGCATTTGTATATTGACCTTGGCCATTACAGCTTGGTTGAGATGAAATCTCTGAGAAACTTTGATTTGCATTTCCCTGGTAACTAAGGATGTTGTACATTTCTTTAAGTGTTTCTCCCCATTTGTGTTGAATTTTTGAGAACTCTCTGATGAGTTGTGTACCTCCATTTTTAATTTGGTTATTTTGTTTTTCTTGATGTCCAATTCTTATAGTTCTTTATATACTTTAGATAGTAACTCTCTGTTGAATGCATAAATGGTAAATATCTTTCCCTATTATGTAGGCTACTGTTATACCCAAATTGTAAGGGTCTGTGATTCTTGAAGAATGATACCCCCAGACTCAAATAGTATACAATAGTAAAAAGTGCTTATTCTGCAAAGAACCTACATGCAAGAGTCTGCCATACATCAGGATGGAAGACAGAGATGTGGACTTTGCAGAATCAATTTAAATCCCTTGATTAGTTGGCTCTATCTCCAGGGGTATAGGTGAATTTGTGATTGGTTAAGGCTCTGGGGGATTTGGGGGACTTTTGCTAATTAACTATCAAGAAAGGCTCAAGCTAGGTGGTGGGGCAGCTTCCTGATTGGCTGCCTGTGAGGGGTGTTTTTTTCCTGGAATTGACTGTTTTGGACTTTTCCAGTTCTGGGAAACAGAAACTTAGGCCTGGTCTCCCAAACTCCCAGTTTTCAGACTGTCATAGAATCATCCTGGCTCTGGCTAACTCAGACCTCTCTAAATGATGGCATCCTTCACCATTCAGAAGCTTTTCAGTTTCATGAGGCCTCACTCATTAATTGTGGTCTTTGTGCCTGTTCTAATAGCGTTCTGTTCAGAAAGTCCTTCCTGTGACAATGAGTTCAAGAATATTCTCCACTTTCTCTTCTATTAGATTCAGAGTATTTGTCGTTATGCTGAGGCCCTTGATTCATTTGTAGTTGACTTTTGTGCAGGGTGATAAATATAGATCTATTTGCATTCTTTTACATGCAGTCACCCAGTTTGACTAGCTAGCACCACCTACTGAGGATGCTGTCTTTTCAGTATGACTTTAACATCTTTATCAAAAACTAGGAGTCCAGTTGTGTGTGGACTTAAGTTTGGATATTCAATTTGATTTTATTGATCAAAGTGTCTGTTTTTATGCTAATACCATGCTGCTTTTATTATTATCATCACTTTATAGTACAATTTGAAATGGGGTATGGTGATATCTTCAGCAGTTCCTTATTTAGGATAGTTTTAGCTATCCTGATGTGTGTGTGTGTGTTTCATATTGTAAATATAACTTTTATTCACCAGATGTAATTATCTCTGTAGGCTTACTGCTAAATAATATCACCCTTTCTAGCTCTTTCTGAACTCTGGTTGGATGGTTCAACTCAGCTGTTCTGGCTCAAACTCCTCTCCATTTGACTGATTCAAATAGGATTCTCTAGACTTCTGACTGAATTTCTCTGCTTGGCCTCTAACTCTGGCAATCTGTTCTAATCTGGCTCCTCATTCTGTCTTCACTTGAAACCTTTCTCTGTAAAGCTGTCCCAGTAAAATTGCTATTTCCCTTTCTCTCCTCTCTCCTCCTCTCTCTCCCTCCTCCTCCCCTCCCCTCTCTTCCTCCCATTCCCCTCTTCCTCTCTCTGTGTTGTTCTCTTAAGTCCTTTTTATCCTGTGCTGTTCTTGTGTGCATTTGGTATATCCTATCTCTGACACATTCTGCCAAATCCTTCTCTGATTTGTCACTTTGTCTGCCCCTCAATCAGACATCACTTTCAAACATGGCTACTTCCTCCTATAAAGTAACTTTTCCTTCATTGTTTGAGATTAAAGTTATGTACTAAGAATATGTCT
The DNA here is from genome assembly GCF_978045245.1 of Mus caroli. NCBI lineage: Eukaryota > Metazoa > Chordata > Mammalia > Rodentia > Muridae > Mus > Mus caroli. The sequence goes on from NW_028227267.1 coordinate 58,170,694, forward strand.
GTATTCTAGCCAGAGGGATTAATTCCAGCCAGATTACACAGACCTAGAAGGTCTCTGGCTGTGATCCCTTGCCAGGGCAGCCCTGTTGCTGGATTAGGATTCCTCTATATCAAATGAAGCTGAAAGTTGTTTCTTTTTTTTTTCCATTTCTGTGAAGAATTTTGTTGGATTTTGATGAAGATTGTATTGAATCTGTAGATTGCCCTTGTCAGATATTATGTCAGAGCAATGAGTCAATCTACAGAGTCAATACAATCTCCATCAAAATTCCAACACTATTCAATTTTTGTCTCTTTCAAAGATTTTTTTCTCATCTTCAATTGGCCTTTCCATATGATAGCTGTTATTCCAATTGCTGCATGTGCTACCCCTTTGAGATCATGGATTTCTTTTCATTTGATTTATTGTAGCACTGTAGCCTACTATCCAGAGTTCATTCCTCTCATGCTCTCTCTTTCCTTCCTACTGCTGCTGGTCATTGTCACTTTAATCACAGGAGAGGAGTTTCTCAGCTGGGCAGCGTTCACAGCAACTCACTTATGTGAATGGGATTACTGCCTCACCCGGAGATAACCAGAGTCCTATGGGCATCCCTATGTGGACCTAAACATGCCTGGCTTTCATGTGGCACTGGATATCTGAACTTGGCGCTTCATGGCTGCCCAGCAGGTAGTTTCCTGAGTCATCTCCCCAGGTACAAGTATATAATATCCATTGACCATACTCTCCCCCCCCCCCCCCACAGCACTCCTGGGATACCAGTTATCTCCAGGAGGAATTTGGGTATGGAGAGCTGTGGCACAGGGTCAGCTCCAGGTGCAGATGGAAGCCAGAAGGATACCATCCCAGGCTGCCCTTTGGTTCCTGTGTCCTGAAGGCTCCGGGCAGGTCCCTTGGAGCAGAAGTGGTGGTCCTACTCCTCTCCCAGGTCCTACTCCACTCCTGGGAGACCAGCTTTCTCCTGGTGGGACCCCAGTATGGAAAACTGTGGCACAGGGTTAGCTCCAGGGTGCAGATGGACACTGGAAGTGAGTCTAGGACTCACAGATAAGAGAAAACACCCAGTATTTGTCTTTCTGAAAAGAACTCATCTTATATAATACAATTAACTCCAGGCATTTTGTTTCTTTGTTTGTTTTTTGGTTTTGCAAATAACAAGACTTCATTCTTGTTTGTGGCTGGAAAGATATGTTGAGTAGATATATTACAATTTCTGTCTGTTCCCTGCCATCTCTCAATTTCCTGTTTTGTTTTGGTTTTTGCTTTTTGTTTTTTTAATCATTAATAAGCATTTAAATGCTGACTGACCAGGACTGTGGTCCTGAACAGATTCAGGAACTGAACCGCGACATTGAGTTAAGATCTTACAGGGCTTTTAAGCCTAAAATTCACAAACATCTGTGCCAAGTTATTCCACCAATCAGGATTTAGGAATAGGGAGATTTCTTTAGGAACATGTCTTTGTTGTACACTTATCCTGCTCCCATTGGTTGAGGTATTCAACTGTGGCAGCAGACTTGCCTTGTCTAGTATTCATGCCTTAACTTATCTGCCAGGATAGGACTTGTCTAACATTCCTGTCTAAACTTTCCAACCAAGATGTCAGTTACCAATGTACATGTTTCTTTCTACCAAGTAGGATGTCAGTTCCCAGGGAGGTCTTGAGAACTTGAACTCTACTCAACCACTACTCATAATGGAAGTCTTATTCCAAATAGTTTCTTATATTGGTGCAGGTGTCTCTCTTATGTTGCAATCCATCCCAAGGGCAGCTTATACCATAAAAGCTTATACACAGGTGTAGGAAGTTGCTGGGGAGTTGGTTCAGGTCCAAGCTTATTGTGGGTAACTATACAAAGCTGACTTCTATTGTGATTGGTTTACAAAGCCACAAATCATAAAACAAACAAACAAAAAAGGTATGTAATCAGTCTTGGCTTCAGAAAGTTTCCTAGTAACAGCAGAAACATATGAGAAAGTTTTCTTATAATGGCAGGCTAGCCAGGTAACTGTTACCTAGACCTTAATATTTTACCCAGGCCTTAACAAGAACTGTTTCTAGTTCTAATGCCAATCAAGATAGCACAGTTTCTATCTGCACTTTCTGTTAGTGTCTTCTCCCACATGACATGTTTTCATCATTGTAAAGCTGGAAAGATGGATCACTAGGTAAAGTATCTTCTGAACAAGCATTAACACCTGAGTCTGGATCCTCATATCTTTGCAAAAAGGCAGGCTCAGCAGAGTGTGCCTATAACCCCAGCACTCAGACAGGCCGGGCAGGAGAGTCCCTGGGGCTCCCTGGCTGGATCATCTAGCTCAATTGGGGAGCTTCAAGTTCAGTTAAAGACTCTCCCAAAAGATAAGGTAGAGAGTAACAGAGAACAACACTTGGTGTAAACTCCTGACCCTCCCCCCCCCACTACACACACTTATATGAGTATATATGAAACACACATGCACACATAATTTTGTTTTGAAATCTGTCAGATGAGATGAATGTGGTGGGTCATCAGATAAAGGCACTTAACTGCCAACCCTAGTTAAGTCCCCAGGACCCATATGGTGGAAGGAGAGAACTGATTTCCACAAATTGTCCTCTGACACCCCTCCCCCTCACATGCTGTAGTGTGTGCATTCATGTACACATACACTATAAATACAATTTTAAATTATACCATATAATTTCTGGAACTGATTATTTCGAATATGCACAAAACCACATAATTTTCACTATATGCTTTTTGTCTGAGAGAAATTACACATAGTTCTAACATCATAATGTGGGTTATGCTGATGCGGGTTAGCAATATGATATTATTTCTAGGATCTTTTTGAACATTCTGTCAAATTTATGTGAAGATCTTCTTTTGTTATTCTTTATTTTATAAATCAGCTCATGTGGGTTATATTCAGGTGGGCTAACAGTGCCTTCAATAATTTCACAATATACAAACCACACTGATTGCTTAAAATGATGACTCTCTAGTGGTCTATTTTTAGAAGAAGAAGGTTTTATATTGAAGCCTTTAAACCAAATGCATGCTTATTTCTTCTTTTTTTGTAAAGATGCACTTATTTTTTTACATTTATTTGGATATGTATGTGAACCACATGTGTGCAGGTACCCTCTTAACAGCTGAGCCATCTCTTCAGCCCAACTGTTCATTTCTTTTTCTCTTCTTATAATTTTATTTTTTCTCATTTTATTAGTTATTTGAGAATTTCATACAATGCATTTATACATTCATATTCACCCCCCTCCACAACTCATCACAGATCTACCTCCACCATTCCTACCCACCTAACCTTGTGTCCTCTTTCTCCAGGGGGATGAGATTTGCCGGCTGTCCATAGTTTAATTCTGGGAACTCTAGAGAGAGAATAAATGTAAGCGTCCAGAGGGGGAGAGGGGAATGCGGAGGCAGAGGAGGGAGGTTCTCTGAAGAAGAAGATGCAGCTGTTCCTCCTGCTTGTTCCTGCTCCTGCTTCTGTTGCTGCTGTTTCTGATGGTCAAGAGAAAAAAGATGCGCAATTGGAGGTACCCTGATGAGACAAAGCCTGGACTTGACCCTAGAAGCTTAATCATCAGGAACTAGTTTAAAGAGACCTCCTCTGCCCTCTTCCCCATCTAACCTTCTTTGTCTCCTACTTAGTGTTGGGAGGAATAAGGATTGGGAGGGAGGTAGAGGGATATAAAAACCCAAATAAAGTCAGTCGACTACAACAAAATTAGCACCTACACATCTTCTCCCAGAAGACATCAGTTTCCAATAGTTCCTGAGTGAGGGGTGGACTCTGTGGTCACCTCCCCTTGCTTTGCTGGATTATGTATAGCTTGAGCTTGCTTAGATCTTGTGCACACTGTTACAAATACTCAAGCTCAGAGAGTGGCACCATTTGGAGGTGTGGCCTTGTTGGAATAGGTGTGACCTGACCTGGTTAGAGTAGGTATGTCACTGTGGGTGTGGGCTTAAGACCCTCACCCTAGTTGCCTGGAAGTCAGTCTTCCACTAGCAGCCTTTGGATGAAGATTCAGAACTCTCAGCTCTGCCTGCGCCATGCCTGCCTGGATGCTGCCATGCTCCCACCTTGATGATAATGGACTGAACCTCTGAACCTGTAAGCCAGCCCCAATTAAATGTTGTTGTTGTTGTTGCTTTTTATAAGTCTTGCCTTGGTCATGGTGTCTGTTAACAGCAGTAAAACCCTAACTAAGACAGAGCTGGTTTAAAGCTGCTGGCTGCTTATTTAAAATAAAACAATGTACATGCTCTGATGTTCATATTTTAACACTACATCAGATCATTTTGGTTTTCTCTCTCATGGATCCTGGACGAAGTCAAAAGAACAGGGATTAAATTATGTCTTGGAAATAGTTCCTGTTTTATTATTCTAGCCCAAATCCTATGCTCCTCCCCTCTTCCTCTGAGAAATCTTAGAATGTTTTAATTTTATCTGACTTGGAAAATCAGTATTTAGAGTGCCTCAAAATTCCAATCTCCTAAATCATGTGAAAGAAGTTGAGAATATAGGGCTGAACTTTAAACCTAAAATATGGCCCATTCTCAGATATTTTTTATTAGGAGAGGTATATATATTTCTTAAGCCTTACATATATGAGAGGGCAGCATGCTCTGTGGGGAGAACGGCAGCTTTAACACGGACTATCTTTGGCTTGTCTGTGTTACTTCTTTCTCCAAGCTTGTGTTCTCAGCTGGTTTAAAACCTCCAAGGGTGACCAAAGGAGCCAAATACAGTGACATCTGAGGAAGAAGCTTTGGAAACTGCCAAACGTAAGGCAATATGACAGTTATGTCAAGTTTTGTCTATACATCTGCTCTGAGCACAGACCCACAGGGAGAAGTAGGGGTAAGCCATGAATGAAAGGGTCACTGTCTAGAAGAAAATTCTTTCCATCTGATACCTATTTAGAACCAGTACAGACATGTCCCATTCCACACTGCAAAGGGCAGCACTGCGTGAGGCTGCTGTGTCCCATCTATGTCTTCTCTCTTGCTTCCATGCAAAAGTATTTGGGGGCTTTCCAATGCTTGTTTGGGATTCTGGTACTCTTGAAAATGGCAATGGATTCTTGGTATTTTAATTATTTTTGTTACAGTTACAATGTAATTTTATGCTGGAGTTTAAGCATTTAAAATAGCTTTCCATTTCTGATTTAACTTATACATTTCTGAATATTTTTAATATGTATGTCCATTATTTTAGACACAAGCTTCCTTTAGATTACTTATCTTAGTAGACTCCTTGTTGGAACCTTTGTGCAGCACAGATAATTATTGAGAATACTAAAATAAGCAAGACTGAGTCTTCAGACACCTTCCATTTTAGGAATGGAAGTGAGGTCTGCTAGATCCACAGACCTAGCAGAATGTAATAGGAGCTGAAAACATGCTACATTGGCTCATGTAGAATTATGCATTTTCAAAAACTTAACACTCTAAAGGTAAGATGAACAAATTTGACTTTAAGGAACTGGGAATGCTGCTTGATTGAGAGAGTGCTTGCCTCATGTCCTCATGTGTATAAGCCCTGAGCAGACTCCTAGTACCAGATAACCCTGGCACAGTGGGTCTTGTAATAGCAGCACTTAGGATGTTATAAGAAGGAAGCTAAGGAATTCAAGGTCATCCTAGACTACTTAGGAAGTCTTAGACCAGCCTGAGCTATATGAAATCTTCTCTGGAAAGAAGAAAGAGAGAAAAGAAAAGAAAAGAAAAGAAAAGAAAAGAAAAGAAAAGAAAAGAAAAGAAAAGAGAAAGGAAGGAAGGAAGGAAGGAAGGAAGGAAGGAAGGAAGGAAGGAAGGAAGGAAGAAAGAAAGAAAGAAAGAAAGAAAGAAAGAAAGAAAGAAAGAAAGAAAGAAAGAAAGAAAGAAAGAAAGAAAGAAAGAGAAAGAAGGAAGGAAGGAGGGAAGAAGGGAAGAAAAGAAGAAGGGAAAAGCAAGCAAGTCAGTTCTACTTACTTGAGTAGAATTCACAAGAGTGAGTCTGGACTGGATTTGTCTTGCTCACAGATTGTTTTAAACATTTGAGCCAATGTGGAGACATCAGGAATTTCATACAAAAATTCAAATCTAGGTTTGCCTGAAACACCTTAATGGTTTAGTCACTTGTGCTGCTTCCACCCAGGTTATTGGGCCCCTGGGGCTGAGGGGAGCCTGTCTGGGAGAGGACAAGCACTTTGTAGCCCACCTCTGGGTGTCTGACCCCAAAGCTGCCGATTCTCTCTGAAATACCCTACTAAGCTCCACCTGAGACTTTGCACTGTCCTATCTCTAGCTTGGGATGTTCCTCCTCTAAGTGCCTTCATGGCTCTTGTTTGATAAAGTTCCTGGTAGAGGCTGTCTCCTGATAGGTGCTCCCTCAACATCTAGAACTGAAAGGCCACACTCCCCTCATCCTTCCTTATTTATCATCGCCGTGTTTCCCAGGCATCCATACTGTGTGGCATATGTATTTTTAATGTGTTTATTCACTCATTAAAAATACCCCTCTGATGGAGTCCATTTGTGGTAGTGTCCTGATCTGCCTTCTACCTATCCCAGTGCCTGGCATGGGACAAGTCCTCAGTGAAGGTGTGTTGAACAAATACCACCCTTACAGGTTGCTCGATTTCTGAGCATGATAAGGTTGGAAAAGCAGAGCAAATGAGATGCTGACTCTCACGGAGAAGAAGAGCATCTCTGGAAAGCCTGGGCCCAAATGATCCATGACATCAAAACTCTACGTAGGACAGGAGAATGCCAAGAAGTGCAGAAGAGATAGGGCCTATATGGGGGAGGAGAGGAGATACAAATAGCATTTCAGAGACCAGCTGAGTCACAGGCCCCTGGGTCTGAAGGGTATCATTTTAAAAGACATCTCAGATGGCATTGCATGGTGGTTTTAGCTAAGTTCTGGAGCAGAGAGCAGGAAAGAAGAAACACAGCACTAAATTATGTCATGCAGTATCAAGACCTGGGGTTTGCTTTTAGTTTTGCTTTTTTATGGGCTCCACTGGTGACTCTGTGTGGTTCCTGGAGGCTCCAACTGAGAGTCAGAAACTATTGATGTAAGCAATTCTGTCAATAAGGGAATGTTTATTTGTTTCCAAGCATGATATGAAAAATGTTTTCAAGCATCAGCTCACCATCACTAGCAAGCAGCTCTGGACAATCTGCAGGAGGCTGAGATTGCACGGTGACCAACATCAAATCCCCGCATGTATGGCGGAGACCACAGCAGTGCAGGCTAGATGGATAGCACTGGTCCTTCAGAAGATGCAGTCGGGGCTCAATCCACATAAAAGCTGGTGTTTGGCCTTTTGCAGACATCCAACTTGGAGATGTCCTTATGTACACTGCATCCTCAGCTGTGAGCTCCTTCAGAACCCGAAACCTCACTTGCAGTTTCATAAGTTTCCCAATGAATGGTTCAACCCCAAAGCAAACAACTCAAAACCACCTCGTCTTATAATGTGATAAAAATGAAACCCAGAGAAGTGCAAGGATCTCTTCGAGGCCATGGGTAATTGGGTAGAGCTCTGTCTCTGGGGCTGGTGTCTTCCATTAGGCAATATGCACAGCCCTTGAGTGTAGCCCACATTGGCTTCAGCCAGAAGGCTCTTGGTTCCTTTCTATCATCTATGTGATCCTGCTATATGATTGGACAGCATGTTCTTTACTTCTGCCTCGATCCTTGGAACCTCAAACTTAACCTGTTTCTATGCTACATGACAACCTTCACTGTGACTCCTGCAGGAGTGCTGGTTCCCTGTGCAAATATCTCCTGCCCATCCCATAAGCCACTACCACACTTAGCTGGGTACCTGGCACCTGTAAGAATGGAGCCAGCCATAGCTGGATTCTGTGGGCAGCATCAGAGAGCAGGGTTGGGTGGACATGTCCCTTCCTGGAGCATGAATGAATGTTTGATTGACCTTAACTCACCACTGGGTGGAGTTCGCTCTGGGCAGAACACTTAGTGGCTGAGGAAACCCCAGGGAGAGGCTGCCTGGGCTGGTGGTTTGACACCGATTTTGGCTGTTTGGAGAGGAGCCACTGCAAACCAGCTTTGACTACTGGTACATGATGAAGAGGCCTTACCTTCTTAGCCTCCCACTGTCCTAGTTTTCTTGGAGGTCAACCAAGGACAAACAAACCTGCTATTTCAGCTGAGTTTCTCTTCTCCAGGCTGAGGACCAGTGGCAGGAGACATGTTTGAGATGCCAAGAGAAATAAACTCGACACAGCTAAAATGGAAGAGGATCCTTCCCCTCTCTTCCACTGGGGAGGGTGACAGAGATGCATGATCCTTTCTGGAAGATGAAAGAGACTTTTTTTCTACACATAGAGGCTTGTGCAGTTGCTCTATCAGCAGAGCTGTATCATTTTATCATGTTAAAAACTTAGAGGCTTTGGAGAGAATCAAGACTGAGAGTCCTTTCTTACGCGACAATCTCACTGGGGTATAAGCAGGGACTAGGAGCCTATGGACTCCTAGACATTGGACAGTGGGAAGATTCAAGCATGACTGTGTGCTGCTGAGCCGACCCTGGTCATCTACCAGCAGGCGGAGTGCTTCTGGTAGACAAAGCCAGCCTACAACATGGAGGAAGTTGAGAGACGCTCCCTAAGAAAGACTTGAACTTAATGCTTGAGTGTGATCATCCAAGGCATACAGTTTCTTGTTAGCTCTTATAAAAGCCTAATTTATGCATATAATTTTCAGGAGGCCCTTAAACTAGCCTCGAAGCATGTCTTCTCTTGCAAATGTTCCTTGGTTTGGCACTTAAAATGGGTTTCCTCCGTCTGACTCAGTTAGGCATTTGGAGATTCAAAGGATGATAAGGTGTCTTTGTGTTTCCAGATAGTAATGAGTGAGGAACCAAGACAGGAAGACCATCTGTGGTGAGCAGATAGACCAAGGACAAGCGCATTGGAGCTTGGAGCCCTGTACTGTAGATTTTCAAACATCTTCTTTTCTTTTCCCTGTTACTCTGTTCCCAGGGGAAACCATCCCACTGGGTAAGCTGTCTCGCTGTGACTACCGTGCATCTCAAAACTGTTGACAGGCATGATGGACATGTTGCTCTAAAAAACTTGGGGTAGAGGCTAAACAGTGATTAATGAGCAAGGTAAGGTTCTGAATTCAGTTTCTTTCCCCTAATGGTGGGTCAGCAAGGAACAGAGGTTAGCTTATATTTAAGAAGTAGGATTTGGGTCTGGATCATTTATGCTTTATCATTGTTAATCATAATCACGTTGCTAACAATGTGTCAACTTAGGTGTGAGTGTGTGTGTGAGAGAGTATGGTGTATGAGTGAGTGTGATGTGTGTGTGTGAGTGTGGTGTGTGTGAATGTGGTGTGTATGAGTGTGATGTGTGTGAGTGTGCATGTGGTGTGTGTGTGTGTGCGCGGTGTGTGCACATGTGCACACATACATCATTGGATAAAGGATAAATGTAGAATACTTCTGGGAAAGTGAAACTCAGTTATTTAAGGGAACCACAGCCATCTCGCCCTCTACTTTCATGAGTTCAGTTTAAGTGATTATGAATAACTATGCCCCTGCTAGGAGACCTTCCCTAACCTCTCCAGAATGCTAGTCTCATTTTGTATAGCCCCTGGGGCTTTTCTTTGCACTGCTAATTGCATTTGTAATTGTGAAGTCATTCCTATGATTATCTGTTGATATCTTTTCCCCACAGGGACAGGCACTCCTGTGTGTTGTCTTCCCCTCTGCGGTGTCAGTTTCTAAAACTATGCCTGACACACAATAGCTATTGAGTTTGTTACTAAATCTTGTTGTTATGCGCTGGAGGGAGGGATCCCTGACAAGAGCACTCGCTGCTCCATCAGAGGAGTAGAGTATGAATCCTAGGACCCCTGTCAGGCAGCTCGCCACCTTCTGCAGCTCCAACTTCAGGGGATCTGATGTCTTTTTCTGGTTCCTGATGGTACCAACACAAATGAGTGTACACACACACACATCTTGCTATTGTAACTCCACTCTTTCCATAGTGTGTTTGAGGTTTTCAGAGTGATGTATTGATTTGATCAATTTAATATGTATTTAAAAAAAACTTTAAAAGCACTGTCATTTTGTTATTGTTAAGAAAATGAGTTGCATGCCTCTGGGCACACACTGAAGGCAGAGGAAAACTTTAGGAGTTTGTTCTTTCTTCCCAGTATGTGTATCCCAGGGATGAAGGTCAGGGTCTCAGGCGTGGCAGAAAGTGCCTTTACCTGTGAAACACAGTTTAATATATTTCAAAACCAAGGACTTCATCTAGATGAATTGCTGGAAAACTACGGGCATAGTATTTTTCTGAAAAGATTTCTTGATTGCCGGAGCCTGTTCACTGCTGTTTGCATTGCTTAACTATAAGGGATAAGTGCTTGGGGAGGGGAAATTCCCATCAGCATTAGATTCCTCCCTCCCCTCTAAAGCATCTATACAGTGAAAACACTGACAGGACAAGTGGGAAGGGTTATCAGAGGCACAGGAGCAGTGGTGCTAACCTGCTCTGCTCTCCTGGTCCAGCTTCAGTGCATCTCTAGAGTCAGTCCCTGTGCACAGCCAGCCTTTCTGTATCCGGGGGCAAAGCTCCAGGTCCACACACTGAAAAGATTCATTGGAGCCTCTCAAGCTTTTCTTTCTTCTAAGGTAAAAGAAAAATTTCAGAATAAACGTCAAAGATAACTATACATCAGTTTGGGGGGGAGGCTAATAAAATTGACAAATGGAAGAAACACGTGATTCCCTCTCTGCTCTCTGTCAGGACACCGAATTCATGGTTTTTAAGACAATCTGATAATAATCACCTGAGGTACTAACTTTGACCCTCCATGTCTGGTCTGAGTCTCATTTGCCATTTTCTCAAAAACTATTTCTAGCCCTATAGGGCCCACTTTGGCTGCCATCATTTATTATTTGCAACAACTTGCCTTTATTTGAAAAAGGAAAAAATGAATATTGTTAAGCCCCTCAGCTGCATTTCTAAAGAACTGTGAGACTGGCAGACCTGCTTGAGAGTTACAAAGTGAACAGCAGCAGAGTCAGCTGCTGACTCTGCAGAGGAGCCCGGGAGTTCTCTGTCCCTCACAGCTGCGGAGAAACTTATCTCCCACTGGTGACGTCTCTTGAGTTGTCACCAGGCTCTTTTTCTAATTGTCAGTGCTATGTTATCGCGGAGCTGGAAGAGTTCTGAATGCTTCACACCCCTCACACGCTCCACCCCTCACATGCTCCACCCCCTCCTTTTTTTCAGTACTAGAAATTGAACCTCCAGACCTCAGAAACGATAGGCAAATTGCTGTATTTTTTTTTTATTGAGCTACAAGCTCTGCCCCTTTTTACTTTTGATTTTTGGGTAGAGTCTTGCTTACTTGTGCAGGTAGCCTTGAATCAATTCTTTATGCAGGCCAGCTTTGAACTTGTGATCCTCCTGGCCCCAATCTCTTGAGTAGCTAGGATTTCAGGCCTGTGCCATAGGCCAGGCTCATTTCCTTTTATTATAAACATCTTTATGAGTGTAAAATATTATCTCACTGTGGTTTTGATTGACTTTAATCTAATTTTAGTCCAACTGTTTATTAAAAATGACTCAGTTAAAAAAGATACTCACATAAGACCCACAAACCTTAACAATACTTTAAAACAACACCTTAGAGAATGAATTATGGGGTGAACTTCCCTTTCTCTCTGCCTTGACTTTCTTCCCATGAGAGAAATTCACATGTTAAATCATCCAGGAAGAATATTAAATACAAGGTGGTATTGTGGAACACTGAGAGTCAGTTAGGAAACACAGAATCTCAGGCTCCCATTTCTTTCAGATCTTCCCAGTCCAAATCTGCATTTGGACAGGATCCTCAGTTTGTTTGAAGCTGAGACACATTGTACATTTCATGTCTCACCAAGAGGTGAGAGTTTTAGAAAGCCCATGTCAGAAAACCATTAGCAAGCCCACCAAGGAAAGGCCAAGCTTAATAAGATTCAGGTGCTGTGTGGGTCCCAAACTAGCAGTTCTCATGCAAGACTGGTGATGGGAATTCTAGGGAGCTTAGAAGTATTTGAATACCTGGGTCCTCTCTACTGGTGATTCCAGTTCATTTGGTCCTGGGTGAAATCCACTCTCGGGACTTTTAAAAACACCTTGGGTGATGTAATGGACTGTGAATCTTGAGAACCATGTGAGCAGTTCCAGCCAATTTAATTGAGAAAGAATTCACACCTGGTGAGAGTGAGGAGGAGCGAGATTTTGCTGTGAAGGCAGAGAAAGGGAAAGGAGGACCGGCATCACTAGAATAGGTAGCAGACGGTAGGTCTTGTAGGCAGAAGAATGTATTGCTAAAGAGCTGTGACGCTGTTGTGTAAAGGGCAATCAAGAGCTGTTGTAGGATTGTTGGAATGGGGAGAGATGGCTGTCATTGCTGACTGGAGGGGGCAACAGTGAAGACTGGGAAGTTGTTATAAGTGGCATGCCACCTGTCCTAAGGTGTTGGTCAACTTGTTTGACAAGGATAAATTAGAGGTGAGAAAGTCCCCAAAATTTCAGGTATGGGATTTTTGACTTGGTAGCAGCTCCCCACTTACATAGAGGAAGAGATCAACAACTCTGAGAATTCACAAAAGCTTTTTCTCAGTGTGTCTTATAAAATATTCTATACCGTTAAAAGTTGCCCATAGAACCGGTTGTGGTGGTGCACACCTTTAATCCCAGCACTCGGGAGGCAGAGGCAGGCGGATTTCTGAGTTCGAGGCCAGGCTGGTCTACAAAGTGAGTTCCAGGACAGCCAAGGGCTATACAGAGAAACCCTGTCTCGAAAAACCAAAAGAAAAAAAAAAGTTGCCCATAGCTGGTAACTAATCAATACATCTATTCTGTCCTCCATTCAACAAATATAAACTGAGTGTGTGTTAAGAACGTTACAGGGTGTCAGGGATGACACAGACCAACACTCTTATGCATTAGCTCAGTGATCCTCAGTGAGGGCATCCCCTCTCCGGTGGGTTTTTGAAATGATGAGGGTGTTTTCGATTGTTGATACAATTAAGGTAAAACTCGTGGCTCGTGGTAGAGGTGACAGATGGTCTGCTGTTCCCCTGAGTACTGCTCAGTGAAGAATAGTCTCATAGTGCACACGACTTCCTGATAGTTCCCTGGTGAGCAGTCACAGTAAAAGCTTTGCTTATAAATTTAAAACCTGATTCAGGGATATATGGTTATTTAAGTTTGGAACCTAAACCCAACGCTTGTGTATGCAAACAAGCGTTTCTTTATGGGTTTAGCATACAGAAGACTCACAGTGAGGGAAGGATGACATGCTGTGCACAGTGAGGGAAGCCGCCACTTGGTTTTATTCAGTACTTTACCTGGACATGTTCCCTCTTTGGGTTTATGACATCACTGAGAACAATTTCAAACCTGGTCTTTGAGACGATAAATTCATGCTAATCCACACACCTCTGCTTGTAGTTCTTTGAAATGACAGACTTAGCAAATTAACCATGCATGGCAGCTATGTGCAGAGTACTGAACGAATAAGTGATGGACAGTGGTATCGGCTGAGCCTAGCTGCTTAGCGTGGTTGTTTAGGGGACGTTTCTTGGAAGTGTCTTCCTCCTCCATCTCTTTCCAAAAGTTTGTGACTATCAGTTTGAGGGGGGAAAATCATATTATTTGAACAAAGTATTCTTAGATGACAGGTTTTCATTTATTATCTGGACTGATTATGAAAAAGCAGCCAGACTGTGGTCAGAAAGATCCTGGAGTGATGTAGGCCTCATAATAGTGTGTATACATTAGGCTTTTACCATGTGCTACACACTTGCGATGTTTCAGACATATTGATTAATCATCACAACAAACTTCTGATATGGGTGTTGTCATCCCAGGTTTCCAGAGGACAGACTGGGACACAGTGGGAGCAATAGTTAGGTAACTTACCTGAGGCTAGACAGCAAGGTGATGGTAGCTCTGTTTTCAGTTGAGGCAGCCTGGCTTTCTTGCCTGAGGTTGAAACAGTCTAACTTCTTTTTGACAAGACCCAAAGGGCAGAGTTCAGGAATTAGAGACTAGATAGAACTGGAGTAAGACATAGGTATGGGGTGGGAGAGGAATTGAGAGAGGAGAAAGGGAGGAAAGAGGGAGGAAGAGATAAGGAGGTCAGAGGGAGGGAAGGAGAGAAGAGGGGAAGGGGAGGGGAGGGGAGGGGAGGGGAGGGGAGGGGAGGGGAGGAGAGGAGAGGAGAGGAGAGGAGAGAGGGGAGGTGAGGGGAGGTGAGGGGAGGTGAGGGGAGGTGAGGGGAGGTGAGGGGAGGGGAGGGGAGGGGAGGGGAGGGGAGGGGAGGGGAGGGGAGGGGAGAGGGGAGGGGAGGGGAGGGGAGGGGAGGGGAGGGGAGGGGAGGGGAGGGGAGGGGAGAGGAGAGGGGAGGGGAGAGGAGAGGGGAGAGGAGAGGAGAGGAGAGGAATTGACTGAAGCAGAGAAGGGTGGGAATGAGCATCCACTTGCTAGTTAGTGAGAAGGAGTCACTTCAGACACAACACATCAAAATGTCAAGCATTTTCTGTGGTATTTTGCCTTGTAATTGCTTATCTGACCTAATGTGACCAATATTAGTTTATTCTTCTTACTGTAACAAAACACCGTATCTTACGTGTTGTATAAACAACAGAAATTTATTTCTTTCAGTCTGAAAACTGGAAAATTCAGACGCTAGGTGTCTGTGGGTTAGCTGTCTTGTAATCTCTGTCTGCTCCTGGGATGGTACCTTGTTGCTTTGTTGTCTAGAGAGGGCTGGTCCTGTGCTTTTGAACGTGGAGAGAAGCTGGAAGGCAAAGGGGTTCTGAACGCTTTCCTAAGGCTGCTAATCCCTGTCATGGGGGCAAAGCCCTCATTTGATGTCCCCTTTATACTGTCACAGTGTGGTCTTAGGTTCCAAAGTCAAAATTTGGGTGCGGATGAGCATATATTAAAACCATAGCAAGCCTGCACCCCAGCCATGCCTGCCGAGGAAACCGGAAGTAAAAGACCCAAGCAGCTTCCGAGGGCTCCGCCATGATGGACAACAGTGTGATGGAGAGATGAAAACGATGGAGTGCTTGGTGGAAAGTTCAAGAGAAAGGGAAGCCAATGGGGTTTGTACACTGTGGAGAGAGGTGGTACTGGAGACTCAACAGCAGTGAGGAAGAGGCAGATGTGAGGAAGCCACAGTGAGGTCCTGGCCTGAGCTGCGGCCAAAGAGCCATGCCTGGGACTGTGTGGTCCTAGTGCGGCTGGGGTCTGTGTGGGTCTGTGTGGATCAGTGTGGGTCGGTGTGGGTCGGTTGCTTAAGTTACCACCAAAGGCCAAGCAGATATCTGTGATCTGGGTTGCCACTGGAGACCATGTGGATATCTGAGAGCCTTGCTGCTCAGGAGGGACATGCTGATCTGAGAGGCCTGTACTGCCGCCTGAGACCCAGGGTACATCGGTGGGAGTTTCAGGGTCCCCAGACAAGGTCAAAGAAGAAGCTCTGCTGATGGAGGGAGTCCTCCATTTTGCGCTGAGCTCAAGAGAGCTGTCAAGACAATGGTAGACTTTTACCTTAATTTGCAGGGTCTAACAAGATGAGGCGATGTGCACTTATATTGATAAGGAATAGGTGCGCAAATGAGAATCCAGGATCAGGGTTGAGAACCCCCTCCCACACAGGAAGCTCCAGAGATAGTGCTTTTGTCTAGTATTTGTCACATCAATGAGAAGAGCAACCAATAAATGTAGGGGTAGAAGCCTTAGAGGGACTGGAGACCCCACTACCAGCACCCATTCCTTGTCCCAGTCCTTTAATTCTATGAAGGAAGGAGAGGCAAGAACAGAAAACGACAATATACAGAGACATTTGAAGAGCAGCGTGAAAACAATTAGGACTGGAAGGGAACTTTCTCTGCTGGCTTAAATCCATAGGACCTGGCCAAGTGATCATGTGTTGAGGAGGAAACATGATGACAGTGACTCTGAACCAAGCCTTCATAGGGCATAAACAAAGGCTTAGTCCACTCCATGGGAAACATAAATTCAGTGATGCGATGGAAAATATAGGCTCAATTGGAGGAGAATTGCTGTATTGGGAAGATCTATTAATCTGTTGACAGTCTCTCAAAGAGAGCGATGGCAGCCTGCTAGCTTGTCTCATTTCACAGCAGTCTATCCAAGGACCTGGAAAATTCATCTCCGGGATGCAGCCTCGTGAGCAGGCAAGAGCTAGGTGCCTTCATAAATCTTGTTCATTTTTCATCGTGATGATTTTTCTCTCCTGTTGCCTTCCATTCTCATGCCAACCCCTCCTCAGATCCATCATCCTGGGCTAAGGGAAGGGGCTGCTGCTGGGGTGAGCAGAGAGAACACACAACCTGCATCAAGGCTTTCATCTGGGGCCATCTTCCCCGGCTGCTCTGGGCTCCTTGTGCTCAAGGGAGTCCTGTATCTCCATTGCCAGGCACTCAGAGACCAAGCCCCTTCTGATGCCAATGCTGAAGTGGAGAGTTCAGGCTCCCTAGTTTCCAGGGCTGAGAAGCCAGGTGAGCCAGGGTGACATCTTCAACAGTCTCAACATCCTTAAAGCAACTAGGTAACGATTTCCCCAATGTTCTTTCAAGAGCTTTCATGTGTATCCAAATAGCTTTTAGCCAAGTAAAGGAAGAGATAGCCCTACTGTCCAAGCACCAAGTAAGCAGTAGAGTCTTATGTGAATCCAATTGAGGAATAATTTTTCTGGAAAGTTCTGAGAGCAAACCATGTTTGTTTTCCAGATGTCAAAAGCCTGAGATTCATGAGCAGAAAAATCCGGCATTCCGGACTTCTTGTCTGGTCTCTCTGTGGAAGGACACAGATAAAAGTTCCAAGAGACAAAATATTTCCTTCACACTCATGCTACTCTGGACACTCAGGGCGTCCCAATAGGCCCTTCATTTAGTATTTTGGAAAGCCACCACTGTGTGAGAGGCAATATTGTCCTGGGGAAAAAAAGAGAACTTTGGCCATGCATTTTATCTAGTGAAACAAAGACTGCAAAAATATAGAGGGGCAGTGAAATGGTTTTGAAGTATGTTCTTTGTTACAACTCTGTTGTTAGCACTTAAAGAAAAGGCAGTTTGATGAAGGAAAATGTGGGAGGACACAGTCCATCAAGTCAAGGGAAGCATGGCGGGGAGAGCATGAGGTAGCTGGTGGCACCATACCCACCAGCCAGAAAGCAGAGAGAAATGAATGTTACCGCTCAGCCTACCCTTCTCCTTTTATTCCTCTAAGGACCCCAACCTCAATAGAGGAACTCCCACAAGGACATGCATGGAGGTTTGTGCATTACATATTTCTCAATCTTGTCAAACTGATTGTTGATATTAACCACCATGTTCTAGGACTTTCTAATTGGTGACTTTCCTCTAATTCCTTCAGAGTCTACTAGCTGTATGCTTAGGACTCGTGGCTTTATTGACCCCATTCTCACAGATCCACTTGGTCTTAACAACACTCTTCGATGTAGAACAAGACTATGGCATGGAGAAGAAGAGGAAGAAAAGAGGCCTTTGAAACTATCCCAAAGGCCAGGTGATGTAAATAAATACAACTGTGTTTAAATGTGGAAAGGACCTGGCATGGGCTACGGGAACAGCTAAACTCCTTGGCACATGGGCATTCAGGTATTAAACAGTGCTAGGGGACTGTCTGTGGCATCCCTATACCTGCATCTAGCTGGTGCCTCATTTGCTAA
Source organism: Mus caroli (assembly GCF_978045245.1). Taxonomy (NCBI): domain Eukaryota; kingdom Metazoa; phylum Chordata; class Mammalia; order Rodentia; family Muridae; genus Mus; species Mus caroli. The sequence goes on from NW_028227267.1 coordinate 58,188,454, forward strand.
GCCAAGAGCCAGGTATAATGGCATATGCCTTTAATTCCAGCACTTGGGAGGCAGAGACAGGTAGATCTCTGAGTCTGAAGCCAGTCTGGTCTATAAGAGGAGTTTCAGGCCAGCCAAGGCTAACCAGTCTCAAAAATGAACAAACAAACAAACAAACCAACAAATACATGCAAGGGCTTCTCATCTAGAACTGGTTGCTAAAATTCTTTCCTTCACTGAACCTCAGGCTTTTATGTTATTTCTCTTCCCTTTGTGCTTAAAAAGTAAAATCAAAATCAACAGTGTCTTTCAATTTTATAGAAAAATCCCAAAAAGGCCAAAAATGGATGAGGGTTCTGCAAAGCCTCTTGATTGCAATGCCACAGGCCCCTCCTTATTTAGATAAATAGATGCTCTTAAAGCCCTAGGACTGTGAAATGCATATTCTAGGTTCCTTGTGGTTGCTTTAATGTCTGGCCTTTCTTTGACATCATGGTTGAAAAAGTCAGAGGATATCTCCAGAGATAAAAATTTGATCCTGCATATTCAGACTGTGCCAAATCCCAAATAGCTAACCCTGATTCATCTTGTTAAAGTTAAATGCTTGTCTTTCTTCACTTGCAACCATGAGCAAAGCAGCTCTTTGACCTTGTGACCCCCATCATTTCTCTTCTTACTCCTCCCAGGTTATAGAAACAACCTTTCCGATGGACTCAGTAGTCCTGATGGGCCAGAGTGGGCCTTTTCTTCCTGTTGGCTGGTTGCTTGCTTTTGCTCCTGGTGTCTCAACAGCCTAAACCTGGGGCCCAGCTAGGGTCCCACTCTCCAGAGAATCCCATTGGCGTCTTCCACTCATAGATCCTCTCCTACCCCCATTCAAAGTTAATGCAGTACACGGAGCATTCACATGCTGACTTCCTCATACACTGCTCCTAGATGTTTCCCAGACAGCCTGAAATTCCAAGGTGTGCTCAAGCTGGTATGGAGGGGTGGCTGGGGGAGGGGCACCTGAGCAGCACAGGCGGAGCTTGGAAATGACATCAGGTACTGGACAAAATCAGAGAAGAAAAGGAGAGGGCCAATGTGTCAACCGGCTTTCGCCACTGTAACATACACCTGAGACAGTTTACAGAGAGGAAAGGTTTAGTGTAGTTTGGGAGGCTTCAGTTCACAGTACGTTGGTTCTGCTGCTTTGGAGCTTGGGATGTGGCAGCGTACCATGATGAGAACATGCAGGAGAACAACAACAAAAATGCCAATTTCCTGGCCAAGACAAAAAGAGGAAAGGACAGACAAGCCCCTAATGACCAGAAGACTACCCCTTGCACCACCCCATCAACATTCTGTTGTCTACCATTGGCGCCCCAGAATGGCAGCCAAGCCTTGAACACGTGCAGCTTTGGGAGATGCCTGAGATTCCGACTATGGAAGAGCACAGGCTGGGGAATGGGATGGTAAATCTCAGTTTCCCAATGCCTTCTTGTCCTGTGAGGATCTATATTGCCTATTGGTAGATAGCCTCTCACATACACTTCTTTTTTTAAGACAGGGTGTCTCTGTGTAGTCCTGACTATCCTAGAACTCACTCTGTAGACCAGGCTGGCCTCAAACTCAGAAATCCCCCTGCCTCTGCCTCCCAAGCGCTGGGATTAAAGGTGTGTGCCACCACTGCATGGTAGATAAACTTAAAACAGAAAAGTAGCTTCATTTCACAATGTGTTACCTTGCTGGGTGACTCTGACCTCTCCTCTTCTAGGCAAAATCCCACGCAGACTGCCCTAGCCTTAGCCTCCTGAAACAGTGGGGAAACATTCTTGTAACATGGCTCCATCTGATTCTGGTACTTGGGGTAGGAACCTTGAAGAGGAGGTGCATCATGACGGATCAAAAGCCTTGCTGGGGATTCTGGGCACTTTCCCATCAGCATTTGCTGCCTCCAGAGAATATGGCTCTCTGGGGGAAGGAGCTATGATGGTGCTAGAAGCTGCCAGCCTGTCACATGCTCTCCTAATGGATTATTGATGGCTGTGTACGCCTGGCCTGGCAGCACGTCCCACTCTGGTTTATTACAACCATCACTTGGACTAAATCCAACATGTCACCTCACTAAGTGGGGGGCTGTGAGCAGCATTTTTTTTTTAACTTTTGATCAATCATGTGATTCCCAGAGCACGATTTCTGTCCAGTCTGTGGCTTGGAAGCCTCAGGAAGAAGTGAAATATCGTCATGTTCTTTCCCCCAGGTGAGGAAAAGAGAAACATCTTCAATACGGTGATTTAAACAAGAAACCTATATTGTTAAACATTTTCATGCTTGATGAAATAAACTTTTCAAAGTAATATGGAAAAAATGAGTTCACTTGGACACCTTTTAGCCAAGGAAACACACGATGCTTGTTAGGAATGGAGCAGGGAAACTGCAGAGCCTGCCCGTACGTACATCTGGACCCCACCGCTGCCTGGGACCTCTCTGTTGAGGAGAAAGTGGGAACCCTGCAGACAGACAGGCGGGGGTGTTCTGGGGAAAGCTCAGGCAAGGCTGCTGAGGCTGGCAGGGCCATCAGTGCAGAAGGTAAGCGAGCCAAGCACAAGCCTCCTCTGGTGAGCCTGAAGCCCTGCCACCCAGCCTTAAGGTTTCAGGATCCAAAGGCATTATGACTAATGGAGCGTCTCTGTGTTCAGGCTGCCCATAGATCCAGGCCATAAATACCTGCCAAGAAAGAGGACCCTTCTCTCATTTGCTCCTACTTCTTGTTACCACATCAGGAAAAATCATCACGGGCGAACACACACCGGGCCTCAGTGTCAGCTCAGCTGCTTTGCCAAGCAAGAAGGAAGGAAAGAGGCTGTCTCCTTCCAGGAACTGTGGAGAAGAGTATGAGACAAAGGTAGTTGTTTATTAAGAGAGATTTATTGTGAACCTACTATGTGCCAGCCAGTCCGGTCAAGAGGTGTGAAGCAGCTATAGCGTGTACAGTGGGGCTAGTCCAGGTAAAGAAACTCTGGCCTCTAACGCTGGTTTTGTAGCATATTGAGTCACAGAGAAACTAACTTGGGTCTCTGATCAAGTCAGCCCTGCAGTCTGGGAGGGCTCAAAGTCTGGTTATATGGAAGAAAAAAAATGCCAGTATGGAGGCTCTCTTGCCCAGGGTGGCTCTGAGCATGTCTTGTCTGCATGGTGGTCCTGCAGGAGGCTGGTTTTCTTCTGATATCACACGTGAAGAGACAGACACTTCCGTGAAGGAGTGCATGCTGGACTACACCTCAGATAAGGGAGCAGTGATTGAAATCTCAGCAGTGAGCAGGCATTCTGGTTTGTCCGTGATGGTCGGGTGTCCTAGGATGTGAGACAGGTGACAGTGGTGGAGCAAATGAAAACAGTCAGTCTCTAAAGGCGTGGCTTCAATAGCCAGCTTGGCAAGCTGTTAACTTCTCTGAATCCCTATGTCCTCATCTCTATAGAAGCTTGCCTTGGGAACTAGACAGGGTTGATATCTGAACCTGGCTTGGTCCTCAGCAAGCCTCAGTGGGTGTGAACATTTAGTGCTATAAACTCAGTTTCTGCTCGCTGGTCAGGGTGAGCAAGGGGGAAGTCAGCCTGACAGGAGGGGAATTATGGCTTTGAGAGAAGGTAGGACCTTATTGTCCACACAAAATGCAGCTCCCACCGCAAAGCAAATGACTATTCTTGAGCCACCAAGGCAGTTGACATGGTACCAAGTAGTGCTTGCCTCTCCAAAGCTGATCTTCAGGAACTCCCTTTGGCAGAATGGATGGTGTGGGCAGTGTTCAGACTGGGGAAAGGCCATACACAGGTATTGGACCTCAAGTGAGCAGGAGAGCACCAGCCTTGGCAGAGACTGACTAAAACATACACCTGCAGAGAGAAGCATACACGTGGACCCTGGGAAGCCTGTTGGGGCTCACACAACAGCAAGTGTCAGCAGATTGCTGCTTGCTGTCTAGGATTACTCCGAGTTAGCCATTCTGGCTATTGGGTCCTTTTACCTTTAACAATTGTGTCTTAAAATACCTGTTGTGGTGGTTTCAATAAGCCCATGGGAAATGGCACTATTAGGAGGTGTGGCATTATTAGAGGAGGTGTGGTCTTGTTAGAGGAAGTATGTCGTGTGGGAGTGGCCTTTAAAGTCTCCTAGTGCTCAAGCTCCACTCAAGTGTGGAACAGAGCCTCCTCCTGGCTGCCTATGGAAGAGAGTCTCCTACTGCTGCCTTCAGATGAAGATGTAGAACTCTCAGCTCCTCCAACATATTGTCTTCCTAGATGTTTCCATGCTTCCCAAGATGATAATGGACTAGATCTCTGAAACTGTAACCCAGCCCCAATTAAATGTTACTCTTTATGGGAGTTGCCTTGGTCATGGTATCTCTTTAAAGCAATGGAAACCCTAACTAAAACACCTTTGCAGAACCTTCTCCAAACTGACCATATACTCAGTCACAAAGCAAGTCTCAACAGATAAGAGAAAATTGGAATAACCCCCTCAATCTTATCAGACTACCATGGATTAAAGCTAGACTTCAACAACAATAGAAACAACAGAAAGCTTTCAAACTCATGGAAACTGAACAACTCTCTATTCAATGACCACTGGGTAAGAGAAGAAATAAATAAAGAAATTAAAGACTTTCTAGAACTTATTGAAAATTAAGGCACAACATACCCAAACTTATGGGACACAATGAAAGTGGTGCCAATAGGAAAGTTCACAGCACTAAGTGCCTACATAAAGCAATTAGTGAGATCTCATACTAGGGACTTAACAGCACACCTAAAAGCTTTAGAGCCAAAAGAAGAAACACACCGAAGAAGAGTAGACAGCAGGAAATAATCACTCAAGACTGAAATCAATTAAATAGAAACAAAGAAAAAATGTAAAGAATCAATGAAACAAAGAGGTGGTTCCTTAAGAAAATCAATAAGATAGACACACCCTTATCCAAAGTAACTAAAAGGCAGAGAGAGACTATCCAGATCAACAAATTCAGAAATGAAAAGGGGGACATAACAAAAGACACCGAGGAAATCCAAAAAGTCTTATGTCAAAAACTTGTACTGAACAAAACTGGAAACTATAAACAAAGGAATGATTTTTTTTCTAGATGCCACTTACCAAAGCTATATCAAGATGAGGTAAACAATCTAAATAGACCCAGAATCCATAAGGATATAGAAGCAGTCATTAAAAGTCTCCAAAAACCCAAACAAGCAAGCAAACAAATGAAAACAAAAACAAAAACAAAACAACCTCAGGGCCAGATAACAATACCCAACTTCATATTGGAAAAAAAAAAGACACAGGATCACTTAAACAACCCTGGTTACAATAAAAGAACTTCTGGAGGTGTCACCATCTCAGATTTCAAGCTGTACTACAGAGAAGTATTAATAAAAACCCACATGGTTCTGGCATTAAAACAGACAGTTTGATCAATGGAATCAAATTGAAGAACCATAAGTAAATACATAAAACCTGTGGATACTTTGACAAAGAAGCCAAAACTATAAAATGGAGGAAAACGAACACATCTTCAACAAATGGTGCTGGTCTAACTGAATGTCTGTATGTAGAAGAATGCAAATAGATCCATATCTATCACCTTGCACAAAACTCAAATCCAACTGGATCAAATACCTCAACATAAAACCAGAAACACTAAATCTGATAGAAGAGAAAGTGGAGAATAACCTTGAATGCACAAGAGACAACTTCCTGAACATAGCAACAGCACAGACACTAAGATCAAGAATTAATAAATGGGACCCCATGAAACTGAAAAGATTCTTTAAGGAACATCAAAAGGACAAAACAGCAGCCTACAGAATGGGAAAAGATTTTCACCAACTCCACATATGACAGAGGGCTGATACCCAAAATATATAAAGAACTCAAGAAACTAGACATCAACAAACCAAATAACCCAATTTAAAAATGGGGTACAGATCTAAACAGAGAATTCTCAACAGAAGAATCTTTAATGGCTAAAAAGCACTTTAAAAAATGTTCAGTATCCTTAGTAGTCAGGGAAATGCAAATCAAAACAACCCTGAGATTCCATCTTACACCCATCAGAATGGCTAAGATCAAGTAACAGCACATGCTGGAAAAATGGGAACACTTCTCCATTGCTGGTAGGAGTACAAACTTATACAACCACAAATTAATTTGGAAATTAATTTGGTGGTTTCTCAGAAAATTGGGAATAAATCTACCTCAAGACCCAGCTATACTACTCTTGGGCATATACCCAAAAGATGTTCCACCATACAACAAGGACACTTGCTCAACTATATTCACTGCAGCTTTATTCACAATAGCCAGAAACTGGAAACAATATAGATGTTTCGCAGCCAAAGAATGGATAAAGAAAATGTGATACATTTACACAATGGAACACTACTCAGACATCAAAAGCAATGACAGCATGAAATTTGTAGGCAATGGATGGAACTAGAAAAGACCATCCTGAGTGTGGTAACCCAGACCTCAAAAAACCACGTATGGTATGCACTCATTTATAAGTAGATATTAGCCATAAAGTACAGGGTAACCATGCTACAAAACACAGACCCAAAGAAGTGAAGTAACAAAGAAAGTCCAGGGGGCATGCTTGAACTGTACTGAGAGGGGGAAATAGAAGAGACATTGGGGGTGGATGGTAAGAGGGGGCTCAGTGTGGGAGGGGTGGGGATGGGAACAGGAGGGGTGAGGTGGGAGAGGACATTGAGAGAGTATTGGGAGAGACAACTGGATTGGGTGGGGCATCTCTGGGACAATGGAAACTCCCAGGAATCTATGAGGGAGACCTTAGCTAAGAATCCTAGCAATGGGGAATATGGAGCTTGAACTGTCTATCTCATGTAAACAGGCAAGGCTTCCAATGAAAGGATGAGAACACCAACCCAGCCACAAGACCTTAAACCCACAATTTGTCCTGCCTACAGGATGTGCAGGGGTTGGGGGTGAAGCAGAATTTGAGGGAAGAACCAACCGATTACTGGCCCATCTTGGGACCCATGGCATGAGAGGGAGTCCAGTCCTGCCTCTGTTGATGATGTTTCTGCTCTACTTGCAGATAGGAGCCTAGCACAAATGTCACCCAGCAACTCTTGGAAGCTGCAGAGACTCACAGTCAAATATTGAGTAGAACTTGGGGAGTCTTGTGAAAGAGGTGGAGGAATTAAGAAAGCCAGAGGAGTCAAAGATACACAAGTGACCCTAGAGTCAACTAACCTGGGCCAATGGGGGGGATGGGTTATGGAGACTGAATTGCATGGGACAGACCTAGGCCCTCTGAATACATGTATTGGTTATACAGCTTTGTCTTCATGTGGAACTCCTAAAGCAGGAACAGGGGCTGTCTCTGACTACATTGCCTGCCTTTGCATTCCTTATCCCTAACTGGGCTACCTTGTCTAGCCTCAGTGGAAGAGGATACGCCTGGTCTTGCTGTAGCTTGATATGCTGGGGCTGGTTAATATCCATGAGAGGCCTCCCCTTCCCTGGGAAGATATGGGGTCTGGGGATGAATGTGAGAGGGAGGGACTTGGAGTAAAGGAGGGAAGAGAAGTTGCAATTGGGATGCAAAGTGAATAAGTAACTTGGTCAATAAGGAAAAAGATACCCGTATTGGAACAGACCTGTGTAAGTACAAAAGGGTCAGGGACCAGGGATCAATAATTAGGAGAGGACTGGACTGTGTCAGCTCTTTCCAGCAAACCCAGCTCATCTTTCCCCCTAGCCATAGGATGGTGTGTCTATCCATGTCTGGTGGAGTAAGGATATAATAATAACCATCTATGCTGGAGTGAAGTAAGCCAATGGGGCACAGCTTCTTAATGAAGTGTACAGATGAAACCTGATGGAGATAGGAGCTGGGAACACAGTGAGAATTGAGAAACTGCCCCCCCAAAGGGACAGAAGGGAAAAGGACAAGTTGTGTAGCAGGAAATCACAACTGGAGATGATCGTGCACTGGAAGGGAAATTCACCTGGGTCTTTCATAATTGAAGACGCAGGCATTCAGCCCTGGACAGCCATAGTGAAATGGAAATGCTGATAAGGGCTTCAAGGGGCCAGCACACTGGACTGGAGATTAAATCAGGGTAAGCCTGCAAAGGCTGAGGCCCTGCAGGATCTGCCAGACTTACAGTCCCGATCACACTCCTGTGACCTGGTGGTGGCCATCAAAGGATCCTTGGGGATGAAGTGAGGTTCAGAATGGAGGCTGAGAGCTAAAGCAGGCAAGGAAACCCTTTGTCTAGAAACACTCGCTTTTGTAGTCCAAATACAGCTGAGCTCCTGAGGCTGTTCAGTTATAACCATGGAAAGAATCCACATTGACTGCAGTCCATGTCCTCTGTATGTCCTCTCTATGGGCTCTGTCCCCTCTGTTGCTCCAGCTGCAGGCAATTTGGTCCTAAGTATAACCAGTCTGTAGGTTGCTTCATGCTTATGCTTATTTTCCCCTTTTCTTCATTAGCCCACGTGTGTCCTCGAGCCTTGGACCTGGGGCAGATTTCCAACATTTTTTTCCCCAGGAGCCTCACTAGCATCCCCATCATTACTTGGCTGGAAATAATTGAGCTTCTGGCTCCAAACAGGTGGCAATGTATAGATGAGGGGACAGGTAACATAGTCTGGGACAGAAAGGAAAGATTCTAAATGTGGTTTTTCCAAAGAAACATGAATGGGATGGTATTTCTTGGACAGGATTGGTGATGTGGAGGTGATTTCAGAGAGTGGGTGGCCTCCCAGAATCTGAGGGCTTCGTCCCTGCAGTTCTCCTACCTGTGTCTTCACACGCACTCATGTCACTGAACGTCACAGAAGGGAAATCATGGTTTCTACCTGGGATGTGTGTGACCCTAGGATTCTGTTTGGGGCCATTCTCCTGAACACGGACTTACTGTGTGATCCTTCCCGTTCCTCCTCTCCCTCACGTTTACCTTCATCTGCTCTTAGCCAGTGCCCAGGTACTTACCTGTCACCCACTTCCTGCAGAGTACTTGCTTTTGTTTTTGAGACAGGTTCTCCCAAGGCCTTCACCTCTCATGTGCACCCCCACTCCTGGTACATGGCACTAGCTGACAAGGCCTTAGAAAGACTGTGTTGGAACCAGTCCTTGCAAGAGTGTGAACCCATCTGCTGCTTTGAAACATCCTGAGAACGAAGGTCCTTGTTCTCTGTTCATGGTTTCCTTTCCAGCACCGTTTCCCAAACCTTTCAGGAAAGAACTTGCACACAAACCAAGCTGAGTAAAGCCCTACCTGGAGATCTACAATGAGTGCTTTTATAAAAAGTGACCTTGTGCTTATAATAATTCGAGATAATTCGAGAAAGGGTACATTCTCAGCTCAGAAACACACGATGAAGATGCTAAAGCCCTGAGAGTTGACTTCTTCCATTCTCTTGGATCATTTATGAACTTAAACATCTCCCAGATGTCTGCACAGACCCAGGGAAGGGGTGTGGTGGCATGGCAGGAGAGATGGAGCTGTCTCAGAATGTGTCCATGGGCTTTGGCAGAACAAAGAATCTGGTGAACAGCAAATATTCTAGAGGTCTCAGTTTGGCCACCCTTTAGGATGGAAAGAAAAGACAAAATCAGGTTGGGTAGGAGTGCTTGTAAATAAGGGGAATGTATTGCTAAGTCAGCAGAGCTGGGGGCCACAAACTGACCCAGAAGGAGAACAGTCAAAGCCATCTGGTGGAGGACTAACTGGGGCAGAGGAAACGGTAACATCAGGAGCAGCAGGAAAGCCAATTACCTCAGCCATACTCTATTGACCCTTTGTAGGGGACAGGGAAGTTCATGTCCCAGAAAGACACAATATGTGATGTCAACAGTGCAGGAAACAGTTTTCCTGGAAACAATGCGGAGTTTGGGGGATATACATATTCTTCTCTCACAGAGCTCAACATTATTCCATTCTTGTATCTCACTGAAACTCTACCCACCTATAGCTGGTCCAGGACCATTCTTGTAGGATAGGTAAGAGCAGGGAATTGGAGCGAGCATCCAGGTGGGATGCCCTCCAGATTCAGTTCACACTGCTCTTAGAGAACAGTGCTGATGGTCATAAGGGACCTTGTTCAGCATACATCAATACATTTGCTGTGGTGTAGGCCTAAATATTGGTATAGACCAACCCAAGACATCTCCTAGCTGAATGAGTTCACACATGCTAACCAAAGTGAGAAAAATCAACTGGATGCCGTATAAAAATCAATCCCACCCAGGAAACACACATGCTGAGGGAAGCAAAGGAAAGGATCTGTTAACAGGGGTCCTCTCTGGAAGGTAGGATAATGAGAAGTTATTTTTTCTTTATTCTCTACTTCCCAAAATTTCCACAGTCAGGGGATGTACATCTTGTGTCAGTCACAGCAATGAACACTAGCAACTTGTAGATTATATAAACTGCTAAGATAATACACACGTTATCATTATCTGCTCTAAAAGTCTAGGACATTTTCATCTGGTCCATAGGAGAGTTTGCACTCATGATTAAACAATGACCACCTGTCACCCTGGGTACCCAGTGGTTCCCAGGGGGGTACTATGTTGTAAATCTGAAGTGGTGCTCACAGGCTCATGTTCTAATCCTGTTTCCCACTGCCATCAATATTTGTGAAGGCCATGTGGTCATTGGGATAAGGGGTCTAGCTATCAGAAGTAGGTCACTAGGACTGTGACTTTTTAATTGGGGCATGGCCTTAGGTTTGGGACTTCCTCTGATTTTTGTTCCACCTTGGTGTGAACAGCCTGGTCACATGCTTCCATGGTCACAGAGTGACCCCCCTACTATATCTTCCCTACCACGATGGACTGGAACTCACCATGAAGAACTCAAATCCACCATGATACATTGATGCCCGCTGAGCCTAAATGCATTTGCACTCCTGAGGCTGTTCCTTCAAGGGATTGTGGTCGCAAGACACAAAAGTAACACAGAGCGTATGGTGGGGGGAAAGGTGGGGGTCAGGGGTGGACGGGGAAATTAGCCTAGGCAAGAAATGAAGAAAGTCATGACTTATATTTGGGATTAAGAACATTTTCTTGCAGAGGATTAAGATTACTGTTTGTGAGTTTTCTCAAGTGAGTTTTCTCAGATGGAGACCTTCCTGCTTTGTTCTTGCTCATGCTGAGATTTTAAAAAATGAATTATTTTAAAACTTGTACCTTCTAAAACAAGTTTAATGCCCGGTCTTCCAACTTTGTTTTAACTCTTTCTTAAGGGTCAGTAAGGTGGCTCAGAGGGCAAAGATGAATGCTACACCAGAGGATGTGAGTTTACTCTCTCAATCCTTGAGACTCACTCAGTGGAAGGAGAGGATCAACCCTCCAGACTTGTCCTCTGGCCCTATGTGAGCATGTGGGAATTGTGTCAACACATGTGCCCACACTTACACATACATATATTTCTGCAAATATTTTTAAACAGAGAAAATTATGTATCTCAATTTTATATTATGACCTTATGAAGTATTTCATCTTACATTTTTGTAAAATTCTATAAAAACAGGTCTTGCAGTATATAAAAATGATTACATAGTGTTTTCTTGGCTAGCTAGCTACAACAAACTATATTTAGACTTTTATTTCCATTGTACTAATATTGCATGAAACATCTTACATTTTGTAAAATTCTATAAAACAGTTATTTCTTTTAGTATGTCATGATTACATAGAGTTTTATTGGCGAGCTAGCTACAGTGTAATATATTTAGACTTGTATTTCCATTATGATACTTTCATTTTCCCTAGAATAAATAAAACCATATTGGCCATTTCTGTGTTTCGTTTTTTTTTTTTTTTTAGAAAGGTTTTTGGGGTGTGTGTGTGTGTGTCTGTGTCTGTGTGTGTCTGTGTGTATTGTATGTGTTTGTTAGTGTGTGTATGTATGTATGTATGTATATGCATGTGTCTTTGTGTATTTATGTGTTGTATGTGTTTGTATGTTTGTGTGCATTCACACACATGCATATATCTGTACCTGTGTGTGTGTGTGTGTGTGTGTGTGTGTGTGTACTGAGTGTCCAATTTATCTTTTGAGACAGCATCACTGAAACTCACCAGTTGCTTAGAGTGACTGGCCAGCAAACTCTGGGGAATGTACCTGTCTCTGTCTCCATAATAGAACTGCAGATGTGCACAGCCTATGCCTGGCTCTTCTATGTGGGTGCTGGGAATCCTAACACAGAACCTCATGCTTGTATAGGAAGCACTTTGGTAACTGAAATATCTCCTCAATCCCTGTCTCTATGTTTCCTTGTTAGTAGTATAAAAGGCAGAGAGACATGCCCAACTGCCATCTTCCTTCAGTCCTGTTTCTCACATATTCCTGAGGTACTATTGTGGCCTAGATACTTCCCCATTGTTCTCTCTGAACAGCTTACTCTAGTGAGTTTCTAAGTGAAACTTCTAAGCAGCCTTGGTGACCCTAGTGGGGATAGCAACAAGTAAAAAGTTCAGAAGAGTGGGGAGTGTGGTACCAATTGCATTTTCAATAGCAGGTGAGGCCATTTCAACTTCTCCTTAAAACTGAGACTCTCCCTATCAGTTGGCTGAGGCACCCACCAAGGAGAATACACTTTGAGAAGGGCATTTTCATGTGTGCATAGTGGAAAATCTCTTTGTAACCAATCTCACATCATGTCTGCAGCGTTCTGGCCCTTTGCATTCCATGGATAAGAATGGAAATGCAGATGGTTTCAGATGAACTCTTCATCCTGCTGAACAATCACCAAGCTACTGAAACCCATAGCCAAGTTGTCAAAGGGGCTGTTTCACAGTGATGACCTCACAGCCATAAAACACAAAGCATGTAATGTGTAAGAAAACCCAAGAAAGCTTTTCCAGACTTGTTTTATTAGTAAGAGTACCATGTGGAAAATAACACCAAGTTATCATAAACATTCTCTTAAGGGAATACTTGGGATTCATACAGATATTTTTATTTTTGTGGGCTTAAATTTCTTATTTGTTGCTTACAGAAAAATGAAATTATTCTATCCATTATTTCTACACCACAGTCAGCCTCAAGTGTTGAGAAAAGAGACCTGAGCCTTTTCATGCCTTTGATGTTCAAAGTTCCTACAGGCATGCTTATCTACATTCCTAAAGGGGCCATGGCAGCAGGCGGGTTCATATGCTCTAACTGGCCTTCAGCAGCAGGTGGATGCAGATGCTCTAACTGACCAATAGCAGCAGGTGGATGCAGATGCTCTAACTGACCATTAGCAGCAGGTGGATGCAGATGCTCTAACTGACCAATAGCAGCAGGTGGATGCAGATGCTCTAACTGACCAATAGCAGCAGGTGGATGCAGATGCTCTAACTGGCCTTCAGCAGCAGGTGGATGCAGATGCTCTAACTGACCAATAGCAGCAGGTGGATGCAGATGCTCTAACTGACCATTAGCAGCAGGTGGATGCAGATGCTCTAACTGACCAATAGCAGCAGGTGGATGCAGATGCTCTAACTGACCATTAGCAGCAGGTGGATGCAGATGCTCTAACTGACCATTAGCAGCAGGTGGATGCAGATGCTCTAACTGGCCTTCAGCAGCAGGTGGATGCAGATGCTCTAACTGACCAATAGCAGCAGGTGGATGCAGATGCTCTAACTGACCAATAGCAGCAGGTGGATGCAGATGCTCTAACTGACCATTAGCAGCAGGTGGATGCAGATGCTCTAACTGACCATTAGCAGCAGGTGGATGCAGATGCTCTAACTGACCAATAGTAGCAGATGGATGCAGATGCTCTAACTGACCAATAGCAGCAGGTGGATGCAGATGCTCTAACTGACCATTAGCAGCAGGTGGATGCAGATGCTCTAACTGACCATTAGCAGCAGGTGGATGCAGATGCTCTAACTGACCAATAGCAGCAGGTGGATGCAGATGCTCTAACTGACCAATAGCAGCAGGTGGATGCAGATGCTCTAACTGACCAATAGCAGCAGGTGGATGCAGATGCTCTAACTGACCAATAGCAGCAGGTGGATGCAGATGCTCTAACTGACCAATAGCAGCAGGTGGATGCAGATGCTCTAACTGACCAATAGCAGCAGGTGGATACAGATGCTCTAACTGACCAATAGTAGCAGGTGGATGCAGATGCTCTAACTGACCAATAGCAGCAGGTGGATGCAGATGCTCTAACTGACCAATAGCAGCAGGTGGATGCAGATGCTCTAACTGGCCTACAGCAGCAGATGGATGCAGATGCTCTAACTGACCAATAGCAGCAGGTGGATGCTGATGCTCTAACAGTCTTTGCCTTTGCTAGCAGCTGTCAAAACTAGGCATGGCTGGCTGTAACAAAATTGCCCTTGACTGGTCCCCACATAGGACTCCTATTATCTCAGACAATCCCTGAGGATCTTGAAGTCTGTTCTTCAAGAGTCTGAGGCTGATTACAAACGTCTCAATGTCCCTTTTTTGTTTAAATACCTGTGAGTTTTCTTCAGAGGAAATTTATATTTTTTTTTTCTATCTTGATTTAATGTTTGATTAAGAGGGCCTAGTGGCAAAGTCAACTGTGCCAGAATCGTGGTAATTGTCTAAACACTCCCTCTGCTTGCTGTGGTTCTCCAACTGCTTCTGGGTAAATGAAGTATTTTGTTTGTTTGTTTGTTTGTTTGTTTGTTTGAAAAAGGGTAAGCTGGCTTAGGTGACCAATAGGAAGCAGGGACAAAGACCAATAACATCCAGAAATCACTTTATGAATGCCAAAGAGTCAATGGAGTTTTCAGAGGGAAGGGTGTGTCTATGGTATAAGTTAAGTATTTGGTGACATGCTGTCCCTCAGGTGGGCTCTCACCTATCAAAACCTTGTGAAGTCCATGCTTTGGAAAATGTAAATTATCCTTCTCTCCATAGTCCATTATGATTGAAGGCGTAAGCTGTGGGGAGTAGGACCTACTGGAGGTACTGAGTCACTGTGGACATGAACCTTCAGGGACTGTGTCACGCAGTCCTATTGTCTCTACCTTAGTTGGTCCATGTAAGCCCTACTGGACACAGGCATCTCCACCCTGATGACAGTAGCTAAGAGACCTTCTTCCAGGCTGAGCTGGCACTGGGCCATGACTTTAGAGTCTCCAAACTGTGAATCTGGTAAGTTGCCTTTGGCATTGCTTTGTAGTGTGAAGCTGACACCTATACCATGATGTCCACACATGCTGAAGGTTCCTACAATGTCGTAGTCACATTTGACTCGATTTTCAGTGTTCACTGCCTGTTGTCCTCCACTATTTCAAGGCTGCTGTCTTTTTTTCTTCTTTGCGATGGAAAATAGTCCATCCAGAATTTCTTTCCACAGAAGGCTGTTTATATCAGCCTTTGCTGAGCTAGGGGCACTGACTGGCTTTAATACTGCAGTGCTTCTTAGATTCCTCTCCTCTCCCCTACTCTGTCTTCGGTACATTCAACCACCATTGCTACCAACTTCTCCCATTTTCTAGTGCAGAGCTTGAGACAGGCCCTCTCCACTCCAAGCAGTACTGGCCCAGGTAGGCTTCTCCAATCCATCTGGATTTCACTGGAGCTTTCTCTAGAGCTATTTCTCTCTTGTATCTCCATGTTTTGTCTGGATAAAGGGGATAGTGTCCATTACAGAAGGTCTTATCTCAGTCTGAAATGTGGCTCTTGAATTTCCTGGGAGTCAATATCCAATGCCTGCTTAGCTGTGTTGCCCAAAATGTTTTGTTTTGTTCTTTAGAATTCTTATACCTTCTCTGCATTCAAGTTCTTATTCTGCTAATTCAGTTTCTTATAGACAACAATTCCCTAAACATTAAGCTGAGAGCCTTTCCCACATCAACTGACCTGCATGTCTTGAGTCAATATATTTAAGACAGAAACAGACGCACTGGTGTGAAGTAAATTATAGTTCAGCCACTCTACTGAGATCTCATTAGCTCAGCACCAAGGTGACTGATGAAGTGGACAGGAAAATACACATTTCTTCTGTCCAGCAAAATAATGCCTAAAAATTTTACATTTTAATGGGGGGGGAACAATTCAATATGGTTAATATATGACACAGCAGGCAAACTCTTGCACATTGTTATAAGCTGTTGCTTTTAAAAAAAATGTTGACCTTCTGTCTTTGCCAAAATGGAAAAGAACAGAGACAAGCTCTGTGGACTGTGGTTGGAGTTTTAGGGAAAGGAAATGAGGAGGAAGCTGAAATGGTAGAGAAGCCCCTCGTCAGGGAAGGTTGGCAGTTGTTCAGCACCCTTTGATTTCAGTTGATAGCAGCTGAGTGCTTGCTCCATGCTGTGTGCATATTTGAGCTCATTTAACCTCAAAGAAGCCCAAGAAGGAGAGGCTCACTTCTCCACCACCAAAGCTTAGAGAGGCCTGTGACAGGTCAGCCTCCAGATCTCCACCCTTGACTCTTGTATTTTATCATTTCCCAGGAAGGCCTGGAGGGGATTTTCTCTTCTGACAGAAATACTAGTGAGTATCCCCTCGGCTGCAGCAGCAAGCATTTTATACTAGCAAACAAAGCATCATTTTGTCTGTGAAGTAGATGCGCTGTGGAAGTGAAATAATCACTATTATTGCTGTTTGTAAGGCTGCCTGAGCACACATGTGAGGCGAATGGCTTTACCTTGGCACCACAGCCTTCCTGGGAGTCAAGAAAAATAGTCTTACAGATGCTGAGATGACCCTGGGTGCTCAACCCTCCTCATGGATGCTGAGGAGACCCTGGGTGCTCAACTCACCCTGTGGAGAATCTTATCCTATGTGCTGTGTGGATAAATTAAACTAAACACGAATATACTGACCATACCTTGGCTATTCATGTGAATTTCATGATCAACATATGTTTTTGAATTTGCAAAGTCATCTAGAGAATATTTATTGGCTATTTCCATTGGTTAAAATACTTCTAGTACTTGAGACAGAAACCCTTCAGTGAGCTTCTGGTCTCAGGACAGCTACAATCAGGATGGTCACAGCTGGGTTAGCACCAGCAAGGAGCTAGTAACCAAAGATGCTAGGGAAGTTCAAGGAGTCTCCTTCAGGGCTGAATTCATGCACTTGGCCTTGAGGGAATGGATAAGTCAGGGAGAGGGGAGTGTAAGGGATTGTCTCTGACTCTTCTAATGGCCAGTGTGTGAGTATGCCCTAATATTCATCAGCAGAGTAAAACAGGCTCTCCATCAATCACCAACATGCATCCAAAGCCTGAGAAATGACCCCGTCACTATGAATTAGGCCTAGAATTCACCTCCTTCCTCTGAGCCTTGGATTACGGTCTATAGTTCTCCTTTTACCCATAACGCTCTTCTCTACCCTTCCATCTTATGGTGGTGGGTCTTCAGCCTCCCTTTCCTCCTTTACAAACCACACTGGAAGATGAGCCACGAGTGACTTGTTCTCTGATTCTATAGCGTAGCTTTTGTTCCTACTCTGTCTTCCCATTGGGTAATATGAGATCTGTTTACTTTGTTTTCTGTAGTAACAGAATACCACAGAGTAGGTAATCAATGAAAGATAGAAATGTATCAAACTCACAGCGCTGAGGAAGATCAGGAGTGTGGTGCCAGCACCTGGAAAGGGCTTTTATGCTTCATCAAAGAGGATAGAAGGGAAAATGAGCAAGGTCTTGAGAGAGGGCATGGGCTGACCTTGCCCTTCCACTGCTGGCCTGTTTCCTTCATCTATTTGTGAAGGCAGAACTCTAGTGCATCCTAATGGTTCCTCCTGTCGGCAATGGTTCAGTGGCAAGTCCAAGTCCATTTCAACACAAATTAAGGAGGAGCATCCCAATCACAGAAAGAGTGTAGTCTCTGAGTACAACACTCCCATGCGAGCCTTCCTCAGAAGATCATAACGAACAGAAGTCAGGTCAAGCTTTGATCATATGTAACCACCCCACCCCCCGACCCTGGCTCAGAACAAATATCTGACAGTCGGCATGGGAAGAGTAACAAACACAAACCTGGGCAGTCTTTGTTTACTGATTGGGGAGGTATTTCCTTGGCTTATAAACAAGATGTCATATTTAGGTCCTTGAGCAAATTTGAAACTCAGACTACTTTGTTTAAAGTATCTGCTGATGGAACATTCAATCCTCTTGTCTTTGTTTTTCTGGAAGGTGGTGAGGTTTATAGATATGGTGTGACTTTAAGATGTCACTTAGCACAGACCTGGGGCTAGTTCTTGAGACTTTACCTGATGGGATTATACTACCCAAGTGTCACGTTTATCCAACTCTACCTGTCTTCTGGAGTCCTCTTTCCAAACATTTCCTGCTGCTTTGTGAATCGAGGGCAGAGACTTTCTCCCTGAACTAACACAACAGCCACCATCTGCATGAGACCATTCCGGACTCGAAATGTGTGGTCCAAATTGAAATGAGCTACATGAGCAAATAAACAGTGTTTCCAAGACTTAGTATATACAGCAAGTATAACATAGCTTGTTAACCTGACATATTGGAGAAAGTGAAATATTAAAATTTATGTCAGCTATTCTTACATTTTATGGTATGTACTAGAAAATTTTACATGACACATTTTGTTGGAACAATGTTGCTAGTAATCAAATCATTTTTCCAAACCATGATTTCGTTTTAAATTTAGAGAAAAGGGAAGCTCTAAGTTAGAATGCAGCTGCCCTGAGTGTGTAATATTGAGGAAAGCTTCCTGGTGCGACATATAGCGAACCCAGTCCATGTGTGAGCAGATTTATAACCTGAAACCACCTGTAGAGAGGGGACTGGTTCTCCACAGTATACAAATAGACATGAGGACATACAGAAATGACAAGTCACTGTCTTTTTGGTAAGGCAGAGCTGGCAGTCAGCCCAGACCACAAGTCCTTAGTGTCTGATTTTGTTATGACTGGGACATACCCTTGTGAACTTTTCAAAATGTGGCTAGTAATGGAGATTCTCATTTCAAAGGAAATTTTATCTTGTGTGACATCTTTCTGGCTGACTTTGAAGCCTCTTAGTTCAACCATGAGAAAACATCTTGAGTTTGCTCCTCATACAGCATGAATTCTAGAGCCAGCCAACATGGCTTCCTGAGGGTTGACTGGGGGACCTTCTGAACTTACATTGCAATGACTCTGGTGGGAAGTGTGAGTGACTGCGGATACGGGGTGATAAATCTTCCTATCCAGCAAGCCACAGTTATACAGACATGGAGAGGAGACAGAATATCTGTCCAATCGGGTTGTGGAAAAGTTCTAACAATATGAGAAGGCTCTGATGCAGAGTCTTGGCATACATTAAGTGCTTGATAAACATCTGCTCCTTCCTTTCTGCTTCCTTTGTTAAAATCTAAAGTTGAAAGTTGCTATTAATGTCTTAAAAGCATTGTATGCCAATGCAGACAGCACGTCCAGGCACAAGCTACATAGTGCAATGCCCTTACATTGACTTTAGAGACCTTCTAGAACTTCCCTCAAATATATCCATGCTGTGAAATGTGTCATTATATTCTTTGTTTCATACACCAAATAAATGTTTTTATGATTTTATTTTTTTATTTTTCTCCCAATTCCTACATACTGTTTTTTAATTAACAAATTAAAAGACGTCTCAGGTATACACGACTTTTAATTACAGATAGTTTGTGGCATATACAGACAGATCAAATCTTTTTAAACATCCACACAATTCTTCATCTTACCTAGGAGATGAATAATAAGTTAGTAGGGTTTATGATCCATTTTCCCTCTACCCACAGCCTCAGATGATTTTCTAGAGTTGGATTCCTTGGACTGTATCCCTTGTTTTAAATTCTATTTGTTCAGTGATGCCCATGAGGAACTTTTTCCAAAGGAGTTATAGGCCACACTTTAAGGTTCAACGAGAAGGTATAATACAGACACTATAGTAACAGGCTATTCCCACCTCAGGGTCCTCTAGGACAGCCATCTGCTGTGTAGACAAGGATGCTCAAGGTCTGAGAGAGCCATCAGCTATAGATGATGATGCTCAAGCTATTGTCTGAAGTCCCGTTCACAGTGACCCATGAGCTCTTCCTTCCTCAGATCATATTGTTCATGAGATTCAGTTTGAGAAGTAAGCCCAGAATCCTCTCTGGGTGTGTGAAGGCTCCTAGGAGCTACAGAAGCGCCATACCTCATCTTTCTTCTTTTTAGCTAACTAACTAACTAACTAACTAAAACAGAATTGTAAAAGAAAGCTAACATGAACTTGACTGATCAGTGCAATCAGGTTCGATTTGGTTAAATGAGGAGCCTGGACACCCTTTCATGAAAATGGAGCCCAGGAGGTACAGAGCCTGCCTGATGCCCGATGCAAACCTCTTGGCCTTATAGAGCAGCAGTAACTCAGGAGGACTACAGCATCTGTGAGCAGCAGTGACAGAGGAGGACTACAGGTATCTGTGAGCAGTGGTGACTCAGGAGGACCACTGTCTTTTGAAAAGATGCCAAGCTGAATTAAAAAAAAAAAAAAGGCATACCATGCCATGTTTGCTAAAGAAGAGCACAGGAAGGGGACATCTGTCCTTGCAGCTGAAATGAAATCGTCACAGCTGGCCCAGTGAGTGATGTTCCTGCTGAGGCTGGTGTTAAGATGGCGTGGTACAAAGGGACAATCTGCAGTGGCGGTTGACCCAGTTCCCTTGGCTGGCCTCTCTGCCATATTATCCTTCAAGAAAGGAAGAACAGCAATTTATCAATAAGACACAGTCAACATAAAATAAGAACTTCTCTCCTACAAAGAAGGGGAAGTCTTCCAAAAGAGTTCATATAGAACGCCACGCGAATATACTGCAAGAAAAGCATGACAAACGGTGGACTAACATTCCAGCACAGCACAGATATGACCCAGCACAGAGAAAAGAATTCAAAGATCAGTTAGATGGCTCCAGTTAGAGGCAGTCAAATAGCTGGGAGTGACTGGACTTTCTCATTGGAAACAATGTGTAGGGCTCTGGAAAGAAGTGAAAACAAGCGATGGACATAAACAAGGTTGTTCTTGGAATACAGAGGGGATAAAATAACCTGCTTGAAAAGGATATAAAGAAGGGAGTATTTGAGTGTGAGTGAGAAGGGAAGAGAGGAAGCAAGGAGGAATCTCAACTTCCCCATAAGTGGGCGTCCCTGTTAGAGGAAACAGAACAGACTCCTTTGATGTAATAGGATAAATAAGTCCTACAGCCATAGTTTGAAAAGAACCCAGCTACTTCATGGCTGGGGTAGGGTGGGGGTGTCAGAAACATCAATGATAGCTGTGTCTTACTAACACTGCTGTGCTTCAAGGACAGAGTAAGGATAAAAATGCCTTCAAACATGTTCCAGGAAAACTTAGTGGGGCATCATAGGTGAACATAGCAACAGTCACTTCTAGATCACAGTAGGGTGAGGCAAGTCTTCAACCAAAAAAAAAAAAAAAAAAAAAAACAAAAACCAAAAAAACAAAACAAAAGCAAAAACAAAAACAAAATCACCCATGGCTTAAGAATGTTCTGCCTAGACAAATTGTTGTTTAACATTTCTATGGATGCAAGAAGATCAGAAAATTTTAAAAATAACTATATGTCTTTTCTTAAGAAACAAAACGGAGATGCCAATCAGGAGACGAAGGGAGTAGCTATGGCTATAGTGAGAGAAAGCCCTGCATTTGCCCCAAACAGAAATAGGATGGAGCTGTTGGGGAGAGTTATGGCTACAGAATAGCACATAACTTAAAATTAGTGATGGTGATGCAGGCCAGACAGGGGAGGGGCAAAGGGGAAAGGCCGTGTAAGCAGGAGCTTCTTTGGTAACATGGTTCTTCAACCTACTACTTAAACAATTACCCATCAACTAGGAACATAAGGACTGGAAGAGCCATGACTGAGGCTACAGCATAGAGAGCTATTACAAGCCATAACCATGTGGTACAAGTTAGGTGAGTGAGATCCATGGAAGTGTGGTGAGCTCTCTTCTCATTGTGCTGTGTCATCAGAGACTTTACACACACACACACACACACACACACACACAAAGCAAAGCAAAACATAGCAAAACGGTCATAAAGGTTCAAGGTCATGATGAAAGGGACTCAGAACACACTTCAAGTCTTAAGTAACATCAGAACAAAAATACACACGCAATAATAAACCAGAGATGACATAGAAAAATAAACAAGCATATGTCTTTAATTCATGTGCATAACATTGTGGAGGGCAGCTGTAACTAAGAACTATCCACCATTGCTGCTCATAGAGTTGTCAGTATCTGGAGTAACTAAAAGAGAGCCCCAGATACTGACAACTATACAAGCAGCAATGTCCATTGTTTATCAATTATATCTGGGCTAAAAGATTTTGTAATAGCAAGCAGAATGGATCAAGACATTAGTTTATGGAGAATTAAAGACAAAAATACTAAAAAATAAAGGATGTTTCAAAAGGAAAGGGGCCTGTGTAAGGAAGCTCTAATTTTAATGGAAATGTTCCTCAAATATCAAAGCATTGACATTCATACAGCAAAAGTCATGGAATGTGAAGCAAACTAGGCAGTCTTCTGTTCACTTCTCTTATCCCATAAGAAAATAAATGAGAATAATCCAGGCTAATCCCAGCTCTTGGGAGGCAGAGGCAGGCAGATTTCTGAGTTCGAGGCCAACCTGGTCTACAGAGTGAGTTCCAGGACAGCCAGGGCTATACAGAGAAATCCTGTCTTGAAAAAAAGAAAAAAAAAAAGATACACATATCTAAAAGAAATGCATACAGGCATCTAAGTTTTTCATTTAAATAATCTCTTCTAAATTATGCCACCTTAAATCGTAAAAAAAAAAAACCTATAATAAAGAAATCACCAATAGATTTCACATTGAACTTTAGGAAAAGAAACTATAAGTGGTAATAAAAAGAGATAACCAAAAACTTGAAATTAAAGAAAAGGGAAAAGGCCAGAGAGTCCCATGGGAAGAACATGGAAGGCATCCCCACCATGAGGGTTCAAAGCATTGTTCAGAAGACAAGACCCAAATGAGAAAAGTATCAAGTTGGTCTATGCTTATTGAAATCATTATTTCTCAGTAATGTCCTTGCTTTCAATTCCTACATTAAAACCCCTCTGATAAAATGTTCTGTGATATCACAGTACTCAAGCTGGTCTTTGGCATTTGAGGGAAGTGCTTACAGGCTAAGGCGTCCTGCTGCAGGATTTGTGGGCTGATGATAAGAGGGCCTGCTTCTTGTGAATACAATCGACCTTGACTTTTCCCTAGGATATCAGGAGCAGCATCAGTGCAAATGGACTCACATATGTCAAGCATTAACTTATGCTTTTGAGAGGCGCTCATGACAGGGCTGAGCACATCTGACCCTTTGTAGTTGTCTGCAATGGTTCACAGAACAAGAATCCTTTGATCTGTTTTTTCTTTATGCACATCACAAACACAGGGCCTTCCACAACTAGCAGCCAAGATTGGCTCAGACGAATATCCATGTGGAAGGGACATTCATGTATAGCCAGTGTAACTTACAGTTGATGAATCTATAGTGGATCCCACCATTGTTCAAAGGGTGCACTTATTTTCTGCCTTTTATATAGAATGCTTATTTTCTGCCTCTGTCTCCGATACTAGCCTTTTGGAATCTCTATTAATATACAATTTTTCACCTATTGTGTATCAAACTTCTTTCTCTCACCTTCCAAATCAGCAACAGGCTAAGAAACTCACTAAAAACATGGTCTTCTCACATTTCAAAACCAAACATCTTTTACAAATGGTCTCAGGTCCAACTGCACAGACTTGTTTTGTTGTAAGGTTTGGCGTGCTGATGGTTTGAATTTAAGGTTTAAAAATAACGAAGTGCACAGAATACGTCACAGCTCACAGGCACCGTAGAACATATGTCTTTACCCAAGTCCTTGCCCCCATCTGTGCTTCTTTACCAAAGCTTACCCCTAAATGTATGGGTGCTTTGGGGATGGTATAGTATTGCTAGCCTACCATAGGGCAAAGACAGAGACATTGAGCATGCATAAAGAGCTACAATGAGCTGAAATGCATTGAATATGCAAAAAATGAGTTGCATAATGATGCTATAAAATCTAATTGGTTACCGTTAGAGAGAATTCTTATTTTGAAAATCAATGATTTGCCTGACCTTTCTGAAATAAATAGTACCAGCAGGAATCTAACTATTGATGGGGGGAATGGAATTCCTTTTATATAGATTACTGTGGCCAAAACATGAAGGCGACACATGAAAATAAGACTCTTGTTATTATCGCGAACAATCATATAGAGTTGCTAATTATACTAAAAGAAAAACAACTAAATATCTACCTGTGGGGAAAGCTACCAGTACACATGAACATTTCTTGCCCTCCCCCCCACCAAAAAAAATCAAAACAAAACAAAGATGTGAATCAACATCTGGCTAAGAGTCTTAGATCTAAAGGCAGGAAACCCAGAGGACAGAGCATTAAAGCCCCAGGGAGGCAATCAGACAGAGCAGACTGTGGGAAGTTCTACAAGACACAGGGTCAGGGTTATTTAAGTAATAATTATATTCGGGGCGGGGGGGTGAGGAGAGGAGGCAGAATGTATGCACAGTGGAACAGGACAGCTCTGTCAACCCCCTTCAGTGAATGTCATTCTTTGGGAAATAAGAATTATAAAGTTGGAAAAGTTGGGGTGTTTGTAAACTTAAGCAGTATTTGCATATTTAATGAGGTTAAAGAATTGGTTTACTATCCTGTTCCCTTTCTGAGACAGGATCTCATTAGATAGCCCAGGCTAGTCTCAAACCCACGCTCTTACTGCCTCTGCCTACAGTGCTAGGATTACAAGTGGCTGTCACACACCTAGTTTTAATTTTTAAATGTAATGATAGCATTGTGGTTTTATTTGTTTCAAAGAATTGTATTTTAAACATATGTATAAAGATGTTATGAATGCAAGTGTATGGTTTATTTTCAGGGATGTGCTTCAGATTAATACAGGATGTGGAAATAGGTTGTAATATGATGAAACAAGGTTGACTGAGTTAATAACTGTTGAAGTTGAGGGCTAGGTATGTGGTAGAGTCTATAACTATCTTTGAAGGCGTTGTAAGTGAGGGGGGAAAGGGGGATCTAGGTTAGGGTTAGTGTTAGGTAAGTTTTTTTTTAAATATTTTTTTATTACGTATTTTCCTCAATTACATTTCCACTGCTATCCCAAAAGTCCCCCCTACTTCACTACCCACCCATTCCCATTTTTTGGCCCTGGCGTTCCCCTGTACTGGGGCATATAAAGTTTGCGTGTCCAATGGGCCTCTCTTTCTAGTGATGGCCGACTAGGCCATCTTTTGATACATATGCAGCTAGAGTCAAGAGCTGGTTAGTTCATAACATTGTTGCACCTACAGGGTTGCAGATCTCTTTAGCTCCTTGGATACTTTCTCTAGCTCCTCCATTGGGGGCCCTGTGATCCATCCAATAGCTGACTGTGAGCATCCACTTCTGTGTTTGCTCACAAGAGACAGCTATATCAGGGTCCTTTCAGCAAATGCTTGCTAGTGTATTCAATGGTGTCATCGTTTGGAAGCTAATTATGGGATGGATCCCTGGATATGGCAGTCTCTAGATGGTCCATCCTTTTGTCTCAGCTCCAAACTTTGTCTCTGTAACTCCTTCCATGGGTGATTACTAGTTTGGGTCTAGATTTGATTTTCTTAAGTTGTCTTATAGAAAGAGAAGGGAAGGGAAGGGAAGGGAAAGGGAAAGGGAAAGGGAAAAAGGGAAAAAGGGAAAAAAAAGGGAAAAAGGGAAAAAGGGAAAAAGGGAAAAAGGGAAAAAGGGAAAAAGGGAAAAAGGGAAAAAGGGAAAAAGGGAAAAAGGGAAAAAGGGAAAAAGGGAAAAAGGGAAAAAGGGAAAAAGGGAAAAAGGGAAAAAGGGAAAAAGGGAAAAAGGGAAAAAGGGAAAAAGGGAAAAAAGGGAAAGGGAAAGAAGAAAGGAAAGGAAAGGAAAGGAAAGGAAAGGAAAGGAAAGGAAAGGAAAGGAAAGGAAAGGAAAGGAAAGGAAAGGAAAGGAAAGGAAAAAGGAAAGGAAAGGAAAGGAAAGGAAAGGGGCTTAAAATGTGACTATTAGGTATGGCAGAACTCTAAGCAATTTAGCATTCATCTGCCCAGTGCAGATCACACAGGAGCCCAAGACAGTGGAACATTGTGAGATGAGTCAAAAGATACAGCTTCTTAAATATCTCTCTCTCTCTCTCTCTCTCTCTCTCTCTCTCTCTCTCTCTGTGTGTGTGTGTGTGTGTGTGTGTGTTCTAGTCAGTTATAGGAACACTTCTTTATTCAATTCCCTGCCATTTCTCTCTCCAAGAAAAGGCATCTCACCCTTTATAGGGTGCATACATTCCTGGTAAAACTTCCGGAAGACTTCATCTGTGGATATCTTTTAAATATCACTTGATATGCACTCACTGATAATTGAACATTAGCCCAGAAACCTAGAATACCCAATGTACAACTTCCAAAACACAAGAAAATCAAGAAGGAAGACCAACGCGTGGGTACTTCATTCTTCCCTAGAATAGGGAATAAAATATCCATGGAAGGAGTTGCAGAGACAAAGTTTGGAGCTAAGATGAAAGGATGGACTATCCAGAGACTGCCCTACCAGGGGGGTCCATCCCATAATCAGCCACCAAACCCAGACACTATTGCATATGCCAGTAAGATTTTGCTGAAGGGACCCTGATATAGCTGTCTCCTGTGAGGCTTTGCCAGTGCCTGGCAAATACAGAAGTGGATGCTCACAGTCATCTATAGGATGGAACACAGGGCCCCCAATATAGAAGCTAGAGAAAGTACCCAAGAGCTGAAGGGGTCTGCAACTCTATAGGTAGAACAACAATATGAACTAATCAGTAACCCCAGAGCTCATGTCTCTAGCTGCATATGTAGTAGAAGATGGCCTAGTTGGCCATCATTGGGAAGAGAAGCCCGTTGGTCTAGCAAACTTTATATGTCCCAGTACAGGGCAACACCAGGGCCAAGAAGTGGGAGTGAGTAGGTAGGAAAGCAGGGTGAAGGGAGGGTATAGGGGACTTTTGGGATAGCATTTGAAATGTAAATGAAGAAAATATCTAATAAAAATGTAGGAAAAACATTGGAAAATAAAATAACATGAAATAAATATCCATCTCTACCTTCCCTAAAGATGAAACTTAACTTTAGCCATTACACAGCTCTGACATTTGCTCAAGAAATTTTTATGCCTTCACAGAGTGAATTTGTCAACTTTTGTTGCCTTCTGTGCACAGAGTATCTGTTAAAGGACTCCAAGCTATGTGGATGCTCAAATATTCATTAGCAGACTTCATAGAGCTCTGTTTCCCAGATGGTCTGCAGGAACAACAGGCTGGGGGCATCCTTCTGCATCCCTCTGGGGCACACAGTGACCTGCTGACGGCTCCCTGTGGGCCATCTTCTCTATAGTCTTCTCTGTAGCTGTCTCCAGCTCTTGCCAGGGTCTGCTCCACTGCCTGCTCTAGTCTAGAACTGTCTTATTCACCTGAGGAGGGAGAGATCTATGCATTCTCAGCACACTCCTTCCTTGTGAATCTGAACTTCAGAGAAGGAACAGAGCACTCAGCCTGTCTTCTCAGACACCCTGAGCAGGGTTAACTTTTACCCTCTTCTTCAAACTCAAATCATTTTTATCTAGTGCCTGGTGGTCAGAAAACTGACTCTTGTGGATCATAGATTCTTCGGAGTCTTGTGTTTCACATCTGGACTTCAGATTTCGCAGCTCAAAGGCCAAGGATTAATGTTTTCTTTTTGTTCTCTACAATTATTCCTACGGGCAATAGTGTTTCCGGATCTCACCGGCTAATGAGGCAGTGGGCCATGGATTAACAGCAAGTGTATGAAAGAAGACACTAGCTGCTGACATGGTAAACCGTGCCTGTTCCGTGTGGGGGTAGTAATTGTACAGGATGGCCTGCAGAAGTCCATAAAATTTAGAATGGTTTCTCTTAGGCAACTATTATTGAAAGAAAGCAGTTTCAATGGACTTCCTCCCAATAGAAGTTCTTATGATTTACGCCATTTTACTTTTAAGTGAAAATAAGCCTTCTGGGCTAGTTATAGATGATTAGATCAAAAAACCATTTACAGGACACAGGCTACCACTTAGCATTTCCACCGGAGGGAAGCTGCCTCTAAGGAAGTTGGGCAAGACAGTTGAACAATGAGTGCACCTAAGTGGATGGTCTCAAAAAGACCCAATTCAATCTTCCCTTTGTGTTTAATGATTGCCAGATGATTCAAGGGACGAGACTTTCTTAAGCTCTGGTAGGAATCACAGAGAACGCTGAGCAGCACTTTGGAAACTGTGTCTGCCACTCTGCAGTGAGGTATGGGGAGCTGGGAATCTAAGGTGGCTTTATACAGCTGGCAGTGTTAACTTTCACACGCCCTCATGCTCTCTTCTGTTTTTTATATCAAATTCCTATTACTTAGGTAACAGTATCCTTCTTCTGGGGCCTATATGCACCCTATAGGTACTATAATATCTAACTCATAAAACTCAGAAGAGTCAGTGAAACACAGTTCTAAAGCTTCTAGCCATGGCGCCCAGAGCACCAGAAACAGCAACCCGACATGTTCAGAATTCCTTGTTGACTGATGAGGAATGCTTGACTCATGTGTTAGCACTGTGCACTCTCGTCTGTGGCTCCAAGACAGTCTTACTAGATGTAGGAGTTTCCAGAAAAGCTCAAGAATTGTTATTATTGATTGTTATTAGGCACTTACTGAGAAATTGCTGTTCATTCATCTATCAAAAAGTGCTGAAAACAAAACAAAACAACAACAACAACAACAAAACAGTAGAAGAGAGACTCTTGCTTGAAGTTGGGAACTCAGGGACTGAAGATAAGTCTTATCACCTTTCCCCACAATTCCCTGGTGTCTGAAAACCTGTACTTTGTGTTGTCATCGCTCTTGAATTGAGAAAAGTTTCAAAGGTGGTATGTGGTTTATTAAGAATCATACAGAATTAGTGGCTGTCTGCGTCTCCTCACTATTTCTGCAGGGTTCTTTTTAGAAGGCAGGACAGATTCTGGTCACAAAGTACATTTCATGTAATCACAACAAAACATACTTCACTCTAAAAATCAAAGGCAGTATATGTCTGTAGAGTCTTCCCATGATCTCAGAAAACCAACTGTCATGAAAACATTCAAAGAACCTTCATACTGTGAGTAGCCATATATGAATCACTGGGAACTTCTTAGGAAATATTTGACAGTTGGTTCTGTCTTTTAAAGTTTATGGTCTTCATGACCTAGATCTCCAGTGGTACATATGCCTGTTGGAAGACCCTTAATGGAAGGTGCTTTGGAAAAAATGTATGTTCTCCAATGTTATTGAATTCATGACCAAGAGCATCAAAGCACAAAAGAAGAGAACCCCCCATAGCTGGTTTGCATAGGGCCAATAGAGACATGCCCTTTCTGAAGGGCCGTGGGAAGACATGAATGGAGAAAGGTTTCATTAGGAAAGAAAAACAAAAACCATGGAACATCAGGACTCCCACACACTGTTGAGGAGGGTACATTTTTACAACCTCTGTGAGGGTCAATGTAGAAATATACATCAAAATGATGGCTTGCCTATGCCCTTTGACCTGGAAATTCCACTTATAGAAATTTATCTTAAGCATGCATTTACTAAGGTCATGCATTAGAACATCATTCGTGGTATCAAAAGCTTGGGAATAGCCTAAATGTTCATTAAAGGCTGAAAATGTTTGACATCTTCATAATGTGAAATGATACTGTAAAAACAAACAAGGAGCATGAAGCTGTCTACACAGGGATGTTCCAGCCTCATTATCCATCACTGCTGATCATCAGATGGCGTGTGATGTTCTTCAGTAGATAAAGGGACGAATAAAGTTCTACAACCAGATAGATGAAGCAGGCTACTTAGCGATAAAAAAAAAAAAAAAAAGACTGATCAAACCAAGAAAAAAACATGAAACATGGAAGGGAATTCAATGCTCATTAGTAAATGAAAGATGCCAGTCTGGAAATGTTCTGCCTTGTGTGACCACTACTATGCAGTATTTTAGAGAAAGTGAAACTGAGGTGGTAGTGAAGGGTGTTCAGGGGCAAGAAGGAATGAAAGAAGTGCCCGGTTTGGGGGAGAGCAACTATCAGTCAGATTCTCATCATTTTAACAAAATACCCAAAATAATCAAATTAAAATAAAGAAAAGCTTATTTGGGTTATATGGAGACAGAAATTTAGGTTCAGGAACAGCAAGAAACTCAGTGGGTAGAGGCTCTAGCCACATATGCCTGGTGCTCTGAATTTGATCCCTGAGACCCATGTAAAGGTGAAAGGAGGAAATTGACTTCACAAAGTCTCTGTCCTCTACAGGCACATACATAACCCACACAACAACAACAACAATAATAATAAAGGAGAGAAGAGAAGAAAAGAGAAGGGAAGGGAAGAGAAGGGAGGGGAAGGGAAGGGAAGGGAATGGGAGGGGAAGGGAAGGGGAGGGGAAGGGAAGGGGAGGGGAGGGGAAAGGGAAAGGAGGGGAGGACAGGGGAGAGGGGAGGGGAGGGGAGGGGAGGGGAGGGGAGGGGAGGGGAGGGGAAGGGAGGAGAGGAGAGGAGAGAAATCTTGTAGGTTTGTAGTGACTTGGCCATATTCCTTTGGGGCTATGATGCATGGGGTCTCATGATAGAGGCACATGACAGAGGAGTTATATTCACCTCATGCTGTCAGGAAGTAGCTGCTATCACAATATACATCTCAAAGCTACAAATCAAGCAATGACCTACCTTCCTCCAGCCAAATTTCACTACCTCCCAACAGCTTCTCCTACAGACCAAGCCTTAAATACCAAGCCTTTAACCCCAGCCCCCACAGGTCACCTATACCCAACTACGGCAGGCAGGGAGACTACGCCCATATCTCCACAATGGTGGGTACCAACTACACATCCATACAAAGCCACAGCATGAACCTTGATGCAAACCATGGACTCTACGTGACAGTATTGTAACAAGTGAACCAGTCTACTGTGGGACTTTGTGGAAGGAGTTGTTTCTACTGGGGACATGGGAAGCCTGTGGATACTCTCCATTTTCTGCTCAAGTTTTCTATGAATCTAAAATTAAATTATTAGCATGGAGTATCTCCAAGAAAGGTTAAGTGACAATAGCCTGTTGTATGGTATATAAGAAGAGGGCTTATCAAGCAACCCTTTCACTTTCTAAGTGGCCAGTTGTGCAAGCAAGCCCATGTGTAATTTGCAAATGAGACTGATCCCTTTCTTAATATGCTGGAGCACTGAAGAGGAAACAAGAATATATACTACAACATATTAGATTCAAAACATTATTTGGTTCCCAGAAATGTCATCTGTACCGTCTGGTTAGGGACAGAAGATGTCCCAGTTTCACAGCGCTCCCGTGGGCTGCTCAGTGTAAAGTTGCAGATCCACAATATATACAAATTGCGTAATTTATCTCGACTCAAATACAAACAGTTCATTAATCATAATGCAACCCCTCTCTCCCAGTCTTCCCATTGACTGCTTGTAAAGAGAGCTATGTATTCATTTGTTTATTGAACAAAACGCAACTCTTGCTTTTGTGGGAGAAAAGGTCAGGTTGCAAAGCTCTGATGTAATCAGAGGGCTAAGGGTAAATCGCTCTGAGGTCATGCCAAGGTCATTCTATGGCATCGAGCCTGTGGAAGAATAGGGAGTGTTCAGCAGTTAGAATGTCTGTAATGACACAGAGATGGAAAGAATGTGGACACATTACGTCCAGTGGATAGGGACAGCTTCTGGCTGTCACCTCAGAGGGAGTAAGCAGGCCTCAACACAGGGTTGGGCACTTTAGAATGGTGCCTTTTAGGGAGAGAGAGAGAGAGAGAGAGAGAGAGAGAGAGAGAGAGAGAGAGAGAGAGAGAGAGAGAGAGGTGGAGGTAGAAGAATGAGCCTACTGTTCCTGAAACAACTAACCAGAAACTATCCAGCCCAGAGCCTTTGTTTTAGTGGTGAAATCATAAGAATTTCAGTCCAAAGAGAAAGCAGTTTGTCACTGTCCCTTAACATTCCTATCTAAATGTCTGACTTTTTGGAAAGGGGTAAGAGGTACTGGAGAGGGGTGGAAAATGCGGAACGGTCACAGAGGAGAGGCAGTTTGTGGTTCTCTCTGTAGAAGTCACACTGCACAATGGCACTTGGCTGGAGTCTCAGCATTGTTGTGGCTGGAACAATGTGACAAGGAGTTTGAGGACAATCTGAGCTGTGTAGTGAGTTGCTGTCTCATAAATCATGTTTTTTTTTTAAACTTCTTAACGAAAATTTTATCCAATAAACAAATTAAATTTTGTGAAACGATACATACAACTTTGTTTCTCTTCTTCTTCTCCGCCTCCTCCTCCTCCTCCTCTTCCTCTTCTTCT
The DNA here is from genome assembly GCF_978045245.1 of Mus caroli. Taxonomy (NCBI): domain Eukaryota; kingdom Metazoa; phylum Chordata; class Mammalia; order Rodentia; family Muridae; genus Mus; species Mus caroli. The sequence goes on from NW_028227267.1 coordinate 58,220,888, forward strand.
TCTTCTTCTTCTTTTTGTGCTGACAACTGAACACAGGCCAAGCACAGCCATGCAAGTGACCCTCTTTTACACATCTCCAATATTGGTTTTAAGATGGTTTTACAGTTTAATTTTCTGCGTGTGTATGGGTGTGTACCATGGTGTGCTCATGGAGATCAGAGGGCAACTTTCTCTTGGGGATAGACTTTCCTTTCACCATATGTGCTCCAAAGAACAATTTCAGGTCACCAAGCTGGGCTGCAAGCACCTTTACTTGCTCAGCCATCTATCCGGCCATGCATTTAATATGCCTAGTTCCACCTCTGTAGGCATAAATTTGTTGTAACCTACTTCAGTAAGGGTTCAACCTCTCCTGTAGCCCACCGCGCGGCAGAGGTGGTGGAAGAGAAAATATATTAGGATATGGGGGAAATGGCCCTGTTCAGCAATAGTTCTTTAGTTCTTCTTTGGCAGCAGTTCAGTCCTGTAGCAAACACCAAATACAACCCCGAAGCTGCAGACCAGTCCTCTAGGCAGGCAGAGACCAGGCATGAACCAGCAGCTACAGTCCAGTCCTTTCAGCAAGCAGACACCAGGCAGCCATAGTTCAATCCTGAAGAAACCACCAGGCTCACCAACCAGCCTAAGGCAAGGCTACAGAAGTGGCAAGCTACCACAGTAGCCTCATGAGCAGTTCTTGAACGAGTTCCTCTCAATTTCAGAGTTATCACAAGTTGAGCTCAACAACACTATCTAAGGCGAACCAGTACATGCATGTTGGTAGCATAGAATAGAGAGGCAGAGAATGTCCAATGCTTGTCTCCCGCTGTCTGTGGGGTCATATTTATACTCCTTTATCCTGTGTCCTTTCACAGGTTCCCTATATCAAAACATCCTTTCACCTGTGTCTGTTTCAGGAAAACAAACTTTCATGTGTTTGCTTCAGCAAGACACCCCTTCCACCTGTGTGCCCTAGCATCATCATTTGTCATAACTAACTTTCTAAAGAGACTCAAAGTTTCCACTTCAAACCTCAGTTCCCACCTTAGCAGTGTGAAGGCTCCTCCAAAAGTATTATTTACTTGGGACTCCCAGAGGAAGTGCTGATGTACAAAGACAATCATGACACCCAGATGAAAGACCTCGTTCCTCTGTGTGTCTTAAGCTGACCTGGACTAGGGATGCAGTGACTATTATATTAATGCCAAGTATGAACAGAGGAAGAAAATCCTAATGAATTTCAACACATAAAGATAGGATTTTGTAAGGGGCAGGTAAAAGATGCACACAGAGTTCTCAGAGGCCAAAGTTTCATCAGATAAAACATATTCACAAGTTACAATTCATTTATTTGTAAAATTTAGCATCCTGTCATAAAGTTTTTAAATGTTTATGTAGACATCTGTGTACATAGACCATTCTAACAGCATTAGAGCATTCTTGAAGGATACCCCCAACAGAAGCCAATGGTTATAACCAGGGAGGGTTTTAGGTCCATAGGAGAGAAGCTCATGCGGGGAGACCCTTTGTACTTTGTTTTGCATGAGATTACACTTACCTCCTCAGGTGGCTGGTTTTCACCACAGCGGCACATACCGACCACACCACTTCCCTTCCTGCTTTATGAGCATCTTGTCTATCTCCTGAAGTTGTGGTGCATCCACACACACTTCCTTTCTCTTCCCCACCTTTGATTAATGACTGGAAATATATAGACATGTCTGTTTAGTCAATTCGATGTCACTACCCCAGTGTAGAGATAAGAAATCAGAAAAAGAGCATTTGTAGGCTTAGATTTTTTTAAAAGCCTATTTTATGTAGGGTTCTTGGATGCTTCAATCTCCCTTCTAGCCCACCGACCAGAGGTAGAGGAAAAAGACAGTTTATAGGAAAAGGGTGTTGTGGACCTGTTTATAAGTAGTTCCTTCATGCCATTCAATTCTTTGTTGTTGGCATACCAGCAGTCTAGTTCAGAAGCAAACACCAAACACGAATCAGTAGCAGCAGCTCAATCCAGCAGAAACTGCAAGGCTCTGCTGAATTGGCACTAGTCAGTGGAAGTGGCAAGAATCAGCCAGAATACCATGGGAAGGTCTTTGGCACATTTCTCTCTATGATATGAAGACCAGTGAAGACCAGCAAAGTGTTACATGGTATAGCAACGCAAGAACATCCTGTCACCATTTTTGGAGTTCTACTTAAACTCTTTCCAAACATCACACTTCCTCTCATGCTCCTATGCCAGCAAAACATCACATGCCCTCTCACATGTCTGCTTCAGCAAAACATCCTCTCACATGGCTGCTTCAGCAAAACATCCTCTCACAAGACAGCTTCAAGAAAAACATCACGCGACACAACTGAGTTTCCAAAGAAACCAGAAATGTCCACTTCAAGTATAAAATATTTTTTCAGGGCCACCTGACAAGGGCTATGGCCCCCATTCCCAGCTTAGAGGTCTTTCTCCTGTCCAGTTACACTGTAAACTATTAGCCTCAAAGATGTGGTATATTAAATGTATCCCTTAAAATGATTCAGGTCTTCACTGTCCACTGCCTGACCTAAGAACTTACAATGAGTCTCTACTGGCTCATTAAAACATTCCAATGAAAGATAGACTGGGAAAAATGTGACTGGGAATGAGAATTTAGAGCAACTTATTCATGGTGTAAAAATAAGCACACTTTCCAGCTGAGGATCAATAGGACATCTCACATTTACAGTGGGGCTGAGGCACACTCACACACATTCAGCTTCCACCTTCAGTACACTGTCCAGGAAGCTACACAGGTAAGCAACAGTTCATGATAACCTGGGCCTTGGGTGGAGTTGGAGAGGTGGCTCAAGATTAAGAACAGCCAGATGACCTGGGTTCAGTTCCCAGCACCAACATGGTCACTAACAACCTTCTGTAACTTCAATAATAAGGGATCTAGTGCCCTCTTCTGGCCTGCTCAGGCACTGCATGTACATGGTACATATACATATATGCAAGCCAAATACCTACTCGTATAAAAATAAACAAAAAACAATTTTAAAGCTGGCCTTGAGTACAGTCATGTGCAGACTGAAGTAAGTGTTCTGCACATGTTTAAATAGCCTGAACTAGGCTGCACGTAGAGTAAGACATATGATTTCTACTTAGGCCAATTGCAACTCGTGACGAGTCTACGGGGACATTGTTATGCTACAAGCTGAGGCGCACATTTATTTTCTAAGAAAAATCTTTGCATCTTCAGCTGCCAATTTAGCCAGGTGAATATTTTAAAGTCCACTAATCTTAAAAGGAAAAGAGAGATTCTGTAAAAAATATAGGAAGCAAGTGAACACTCTTTTTCTATTTCTGAAGAGAGACATCAACAGCAGAAAGAAGCCCCTTACTTAAACGGAGGTTCGGAACCTCCACAAGAAAACCACAAGGATGTCTGTCTGCCCTATGCTCAGGCCTGGGCCAGCACCCTCTAGAGCACCTTCTCCATTCCCAGCTACTAAGAGCAACCTCCTTCAGTGTGCCTCAGGACCCAGGGTGTGTGACTGTTATGATGAGTGAGTCTGCCAAAATTCACATTTTAGTAGGAAAGCAGCCAGTCTAGGAAAGATGGAAGTCTCCTGAGGCAGAAGAGTTACATTGTGTTCTTCATGAAATCCTCTTCATTGAATATGTATCTACCCACCGATTGGCCTTTTCAAATGTTACCTGCTTGGGGCTTTCTTAAGTCCTCACAACCGTAGAAGCAGGGGCTCAGCTTGCAAGAGTTCTGCAGTCCTAGGAAGAAAAAGATCCTGCATTCCCAGCCCTTCTCTGAGACCGAAGTCTGGGAAAGCTGTTCAGGAGAGACAGTTATCATATCAGGGAGTTTTGTATGTATGTTCTAGAAAGCATGAGGGGGGTTTGGAATTAACTCTAACAGGATATATGGCCTCAAAGCTTAGGAATGCCATGGTTTTAATCCAGAGAATATAAGTACATGTGCTGCTTAACTTGACAGAAATAATATAAATGCTACCTATTACCAGAACTGTCATGGGCTGGGAGCGCGTTCAGAATTCAATTCCCAAGGAGAATCTCCTCTCTCCCTCTCTCTGACTCTGTCTCTCTGTATGTATGCATGTATGTATGTATGTATGTATGTATGTATGTATGTCTCTCTGTGTGTATGTCTGTCTGTTTGTGTTTATATCTATGTGTTGGTGTATGCATGAGGTATGTGTTATACACACAAGCTAGGGTCCACTTTCCAAACAATAATATCTGCTTCTGTCTCAGGTGCTCCAAGGGCTTAGGACCCGGTCAGTTTTCAGAAATCACATTGTCATGAAACACTTGTGTGCTAGCCCCATGCGCTAAAACTTGAAACTTGGCTGCCTTTGATTCTACTCCTAACTCTTGGCTTGTCTGGGATCAGAGCTCCAGGCTAATACCACCCCTTCAGGAGCTGCCTCAGAAGCAACTGGAAAAGGTCAGAGCAAACACATTCCCCGTTGTCTTCTAGGGCTCTCCTTCTGGGATCAACTTTTTTTCCAGCCAGAACTCCTTTCCAGGGGTCTTCTCTTTCAGGGTGAGACTTCTAACAGGCAGATGCAAAGCCCTCCACTCAGCAAAGATCCCTGGAGCCTGTCAGTTTCCTCCTGCTAGTTTTGCAGAAGAGACATAAACAGAGAGAGCTAAAATGAAGTAAGATGAAGAATCCATACTTGTGTATTTTTCAGGGCAAAGCGTTAGAGAATGCTTGGTGGGATTGGTAGGAAATTTTAGACTCTCAGGTGACATCATAGTCTGAAAGAGACTTGCATGAGCCATCTGGACTGCTCGTTGCTCTATATCTGGTTCCTCTCTCATGCTAGAAATTAAAACCATTTTGCTCTTTGAATGAATGGCAAGCTTTTTCAAGTGAATTATCAGATTTGGAGAAAGCAGAATGAACACGTGCATGGCCTGGGCTGGTGGAGCACTCTAGATTGCCTGCCAATGAGGTAGCAGAGACTGAGAACCCCATGTCTCCTAAAAGGAGAGGCTAAATGCTCCCGTCAGGCCACAGATACTTTACCTAGGGTGAGAATATCTCCCAAATATCCTCAAGGAATATTCAATTTCCCACAGGCCTCCACCAACATTTTCCAAGAGAGAAAAACAAAGTAAAACAAAACAAATAAACAAAACAAACCCTAAACAGTTAGAAACTAACTTCAGCAATGTAAAGATGAACCCAAAATATTGTTCTTTTTCTTCTTCTCACACACTGCAAGGAACCCTGGTCCCTTAAAACCAAAAAGCAACAGGAAGTGAGGTGAAGTCTCCCTGTCTGTTTTGGCAGTAGCCTAACTCTCTGGAGATGCTTGTGTAAAAGAAAACACATCTCTGTCTGTGGGTTCACTCTCTGCTGGTCATCCAGTTCCAATCATACATGATAGAATCATAGTCTTGCTTAAAATCAGACGCAGCTCTCTGTCAACCAATATGGAAATTGAGGGACCTTTCAAACCAAGTGCTGTTTCTGAGTTACAGTGTGGGATGACAGGGTCCGGATGCAGCCTAGTCCTCTGAAGCGCAGAGTCCCTGCTTGGTCAGATCAGTCCTACGGTCACCTATGGTGATGACAGATGGCTGATATGTGTGTTAGGAATCGTGAGTGAGGGAAGTCAGAAGTTCATCACCCTTCCATGCATCATAGAAAGCCCCACCCCTCCCAGGCTTTCTGCAACTTCCTTCTGGGCTACATGCACAGAGCTGTTTGTAGCACCCGTTAGTACTGAGTGGACCAAGATTTCAGCCTCCAAGTTTGCAATGGTCTTATAGGTGGACTTTCAGATTGGGCTGGGAATCCAGTACCGGCTACACACTCTGGTGAAGAGCTCTGCAGCACTGGCCTTCTTAATGCCGAAGCTCTACTTTCATGCGGCTTTTCAATGTCTATGTCTGGGTGGATTGTGTCTATGTTGTGATGTCCTATAATTTCTATTTTTCTGTCTCTTTGTAGAATCGGTTTAGATGTTTACTACTTCATGGCAGGTTTTCAAATGGTGATAACCAGATAGTTGTTCAATTCTCTTCTTATTTAGATTTTGACCTCCTACTGGAAAAGCAGGGTAGAGGTTTGAGTCTCTCTCTTCATTCCTCAGATTCTAGAAACGTCTCTGAAGATGAAGAATGGGGGATTTTAAGAAGTAAAGAATTTTTAAAGCAGTGCTAGGTATAAGGAATTATATAAACCTTTTGATGTATTTTAATCAATAGCAGTCTTCTCTCGAATACATCTAAAATGGCTATTCTTGGTTGTCAACTGGACTACCTCAGGAATCAACTTAAACCCAGGTAGCTGGGCACACCTGTGAGGGAATTTCTTGATTGATCTTCTGAGTTGAGAATATCCATTCTAAACCTAGCCTGCACCTTTTGGTGGCAGCCAAAATAAAGGACGGGTTTGCACTTTGCCTTTTGCCCTCCCCTTGCTGAAAGGTTCATTCCTTTGCTGCCATTAGAGCCAGATTCTTCAGGGTTTCAATGTATACTGAAAACCAACTGAGACATCCAGCCTTGTGCACTAAACAACCATCAAATTCTGGATGGTTCCATTGGGAGACAGCCATTGTTGGACCAGACAGACCATAGCCTGTAAGCCACTCATATATACATACACACACATATGATATATATCATATATCATATGCACATGCAAAAACACATATAGATTTGTACATATACACATATACTCATATACACATATACTCATTCTATCAGTTCTGTTCCTCTAGGACAGTGTTTCTCAATCTGTAAGTCATAACCTTTTGGGGGTTGCATATCAGGTATCCTACATATCAGGTATCCTACATATCAGGTATCCTACATATCAGGTATCCTACATATCAGGTATCCTACATATCAGATATTTACATTATGACTCATAAAAGTAGCAACATTACAATTATGAAGTAGCAATGAAATGATTTTATTGTTGGGGGTCACCACAACATTAGGAAGTGTATTAAAGGGTTGCAGCATTGGGAAGGTTGAGAACTGCTGGTCTAGAGCAACATCTTTTTGAGCTGGCTTGAATCCTCTTATCTCATTACATCATTACCCAGACTATCACTTCTGTAGAGAATCTTAGTTTCTTTTCCTGAAAAACTATCTTGAGACCTTCAGTTGGGAGTCCTGGGTGTTCATTGTTAATAGATGTCCATTGTTTCTTAGTATTTTTAACATGATTTGTCTCTCTCCTTTCTGTGTGCTCAGAATCTAGGTTCTCTGTGATAGTGGCATGGATAGAATTTGAGTACACATAATTACCTATTCACCTGCTCTGGCCTACTGAATATCCACAATCCCTTCAGAATAGCAATATAACAACTATACCAACACCAGGATTACTAAGAACCATTTAATTAGTTTTTGTTTTTCATAGTTGTTTTGAAATCTAAGCTGGGATCTAGCCCATGTGCCACGTAGTGTAAAAGCCTAGTCTGGACACTTCTTATTACACATCTCCAGACCTGACAGCCCCAGGGAGGACCCACACTGTTCACCCCTGACCTATAGTACTCTTGTACACCATATTCCAACCCCTCTGCCCAGCCAGATCTGGAACATCCTTTGCCCTGGTCCAGCTGGGAGAGTCTGACAGATCCTCCTCTCCACACACCCTACTCAGTTCTCAGAACCACCCCAAATCTGGGCTTAGACCAGAATTCACATGTGTAACCTTGAACAATTTAGTGAACTACTTTAAACTTTGGGTTTCTTACCTTAAAGTAAGATTATGGAGCTAGAATCAATAATCCCAAAGCTGTTTCTACATTGTAAGGATTAAATATTATAGAAAATACCCTCAGGTTGAAAACAGATACAACTGGGGCGATCTAGGGGTGGTCAGGGAAGCCTCTCCATTTTCCCTGTCTTCTTTGAGTGGCAGCTCCAGCTTCCTCCAAGGAGTCTGAAACACTGCTGGAAAAACACTGGCCTAAAGGCAAGAATTTCAAACTGAAGAGAATTTGGATGAATGTCCACCTGGAGAAGAAAATCATACTCAAAGGTTCCTCCATCTAGAAACCATGGGATTTGGAAGGACATGAAATCACAATGGTTAAAAATGTATCTTGGGAAATAAGTTTTAATTTTAATAGAAAAAAAGTTGTGGGGAAAGAATGAAAAATGACTATAGAGAGATTAAATAAAACAAGCAAACAAAAACCAAAACAACAACAAGAAAACAGGCTGAAAAGTAGTCACCAATTTTACCCAGCTGAGAACCCTGTGAGCTACAACAAGATGTTTCCTGGTACAGTAGTGGCACAGATATCATGAGAGGAACCAACCACAGCATCAGGCAAAACTCCTGCTGGCATTGCAAACACTAACAAGAACTCATAGGCTTTAGAGGGGAACATGCCACTATTATTCTACTAAGTTAAAAATAGAGTTAAGTTGACTTTCTCAAGACTTATCATCATACCCACAGGTTAGCACATTTCCTTTGCCCTGGTCCAGCTGGGAGAGTCTGACAGATCCTCCTCTCCACAGTTTGCAGTAAGTGTTGAATAACACAGACCCACAACTGGTTAATGTGCAAAGAATAGGAGTGTATGGAGTGAACACTCAGCCCTAAATGAGACATCTGCATCAATCTCTCTTTCAAGACATCATCATGGAAGAGAAAAACTATAAAGCCATAGATAGTGGATGACTACAGCAAAACACTGTTTCCTGGGCACAGGAGAGCACTTGCTCCCATGAACCCACAGCAATTATGACAGAATGCACAAACCTGCCTGTAAAAGATCAAGCTAGACAAAAATCCTAACCTGGAGTTGGGAGATGATGATAAAATCTAACTCCTAGCTGAGGACCTAGTGGCCGTCGATAACTGCTGGGGGAGAGGGAGTCGGGTCTGTTTAGTAATGGAGGCTCCTGCAAGGCTACCCATACCCCAGTGGATGGTTCTAGACCCAGGCAGACCCAGGTAGTGCTAAGTATACTCAGTGGGATTTTAGAAACAGCTCATGAACTTGAGAGGAAATAGAGGTGGCAGGGGAGTGAGGGGCAAAGGTAGACTTGATCAAAAACTCATTCTATGAGTGTCTGAAGTTCTCAAATAATTTTAAAAGCCCTAAAACAAGGTCAAGAGGCAGACAGGTGTTCCTGTGGAGTAACTGGTGCCCACTGTCTGAATAGCTCCTTAAGTCTGCTCCAGGATCTCAGGTCATTTTGAATTTTCTTTTTCAGCCTTTTAAATATCTCTTGTAATTTAAGATTAAAAGAAACAGATAGTTTATAAACAAAGAAACCCCTGACTTCTAGTGTTGTATAAAGTCAATTAAGAAAGTTATGCACTTTCCATGAACATTGAATACAGAACTGCACATAGAAGATGTTCCTAATTCAAAAGCAAAGAACATGGGCATCCTAAGGAAAGAAAAAGAAAACAACACTGAAACCCAGCCTAGAAAACACTCAGCTTCGGAGTGAAATCTTGATCATCTGGGGAACATGAACGTGTCTCCATAGCTCTGACAGATTTGGTGGTGTGGCTTGAATGAGATGCCTCCACCCCACAGGCTCAGACATTTGAACCCTTGCTCCCTAGTTAGGATGGCACTGACTGTAGACGTTATAGAGAGAGGCTGACTTGCTGAAGAGCATCACTGAGGGAGACTTTGAGGGTTTACAGCTTCACCTCGTTGCCAGTTTGCTCTCTGCTTCATGCTTGTGGTTGGGGATGAAATCTTTGAGTTTTCTGCTCTGGCTGCCATGCCTGCCAATTGTTCCCATGTGTCTCTGGATGAAGTTGTATCCCTCTGGAACACTAAGCTAAACTGAACTCTTTCAAAAGTATCTACTATGCTTGGGCAGCCCTGGCCTTAGGAGTCTGACTTTGGCAGAATACATGGTTCCACTCTGGTCATTAGGTTGTCTCAAAAGATGTTCTACATTCTTGGTGTCTCTAGTGTCCTGGAGTCGTGATGCCAACCTGGATTTCATTACTATTTATTCAGTAATCAATGGGAGGGTGAACCTGCTGCAGGCTGCCTGATCTCCTAAGGCTAGAATGGCTTCTGAGTTTCTGGCCTACTGAACTTGGAAAACACTTGCTTGGAAGTCCTTAGCAGCCCTGGGAGCACTGTCTTCTAAAAGGGAAATCTTTCAAATGGCTTCTCAGATTTTACACCCTGGAACCTATGATGGGTTGGGTCTTGCAATTTCTAAAATGCCGTGAGCCTATTCAGAATATTGAAGATTTATATTATAACTATGGTACAAAGAATATTTAGGAGTTTCTTAGGGTCTCAATGATACTATTTCTTTAAAAATGTGAAACGAGGGGGGCTGGCGAGATGGCTCAGTGGTTAAGAGCGCCCGACTGCTCTTCCAAAGGTCCCAAGTTCAAATCCCAGCAACCACATGGTGGCTCACAACCATCCATAATGAAATCTGATGCCCTCTTCTGGAGTGTCTGAAGACAGCTACAGTGTACTTACATATAATAAATAAATCTTTAAAAAAATGTGAAATGAGTTTCCACGTTGAAACTGCTTTTCTTTGGATACCACTATCTTTTTATTTTTAAACCATTGGCATATACCTGCATTTAAAAAAAACCTTTTATTCTTTTTGATTCTGAAAGATTGTGAGCATATTTGTCAACAGTATAGTAGTTAAAATAGGAAGTAAATAGGTAAGTGCAAAGAAGTCTTTAAATCTTTGTAGGCATGTTTGTGGCATCCGGGGAAAACTCCATAGGGATAAAACTGAGACAGAAGACTCCCGAACTGCTAGACCTGGTGGGCTTTCACAGCTAACACTTCATCTTCTCTACTTACCATGTTTGCTGACCAGAAGCATCCTACCAAGATGGCTCCTGTCCTCACTGAACTCTTCCCAGTTGCCTCTCAGGAGCTGTATATGAAAAAGAGCACTTAAAAGTCTCTTATAAAAAAAAAAACTGAAGCCATGCATCCTAATGAACTTACTCCATTAGGTCAAAACCCAAGAATCGGCCACTCTCTTCCCCCACGCTGTGTTACCTGGGCTAATTCTAACTGCATGCAGTGGGTATAATCATGTAGGGAAGAGAGGGACAGCAGAAGAGGCATCTGAGGGAGACTGAACCTAAGTAGAAGGTTCTTGGCAAGAACCTTCCATGGAAACAAGGCTAGTGTTGCTGATTAAAGTGCGATGGGACACTAGCAGGTGACAGAGACAGACTCCAGACCCTGATGAACCCCATCCTATGTCAACCCAAAGCTAACTAATGGTGGTAGAGCCTAGACAAGTATATTATCCAAAATTCCCTGCATGGTTTTGACGCCCTTTGGGATGAGAACCACCCTTTTGGGCTTGTACATGGTAAGCTATCAGCAGTTTGGGAAACAAGATTCCTCCATGGCTACTCTGACTCTTGGATACCCATGGCATCTCTCTGGGCTCGTAGAGAGCTAAGCCTAGGAAGGCAAAGGGTGGAGAGACATTGGTAGTCTAGATATCCATTTACCCACCACTCAGATTGGTTTTTTAACATAATTTTGTTTTTTATGTGAATGGGTGTTTTGCCTGCATATACACATGTGTATCATATGTGAGTGGTGTGGGGGCGCCACCCACCAGAGCATGGTCAACCTACCAGGGACCATACCACTATATGAAGCTAAGTCCCCTTCCCACTAACTGTCAATAGCTCCTGAGTTAAGGGTTGGAGGTTTGTGTGCCTCCTCCCTGGTCTACGCTGGGATGTTGCCTGGCATGATCTTCTGTGGGCAGGAAACCACAGCTGCTGCTAGTTTATGATGGCCACATGTCATATCCAGAAGACACTGTTTCAACCTGCTCCTCCATGACCTCTGGACCATAAATTCTTTCCGTCCATTTTTCCCATAATGTTCCCTGAGCTTTGAGCTGAGAAGGCTGTGCTATAAAAGTTCCATCTGTGGCCAGGTACGCCATAGACGCTTGCTCTTTGGATTTTGAGTAGTTGGTGAGTTTCTGTGCTAAGCACCATCCACTGCACAACACAACATCTCTGATGAATTCTGCGGTCTGCACCGATCTATGGATAGAGAAGTACAAGTTTAGAAGGTCGTACGATGTTTTAGTGAATAGATGCTATGTGCTTTCAGCTGAATGATTGTAATAGCTTCACTCTTGGGGCCTGTGAGTGCTGCAGCCATGGGTTCTTAGACAGATTGACAGCAGCAGGCAAAGGTGCCCTCCTATGGAGCAGCTCTTAAATCCAATCAGAAAGTGATTGGTTAGCCCCCCCCCCCCCCCCATAGCATTCATGCAACTATATGGGAGTGTAGGAAACAGAAGGGAGACGGAGGGATAGCTACTATTTAGGGTGTTTGACAAAGCTATCTAACATACACACACAAACACAGACATATACATGCGTAAATGCAGTTACCCTATGACACAGAGAATAATGGTCTTCTCAGAAGCATGACTGACACACATAAAACTCAGGGCCAAGAGTCAGGTACATGACCTCCACAGTCTGATTCCCCCAATTTAGGTTCTTGCCATTGCTCTTGGTTCCCCATCAGAATCTAATTGTAAGACCCTATCTCTGAAGACAGCACACAGTTCGCTCTCAGGGCTTGGAGAGGCTGCACTGGTCGCCTTTCTAGTACAGAAGATGCTATGCAGGCTACTAGGGTGGGGGGGGCGGGGGGGAGAAAAGTCAGACCCTCCAAAATGTTAACCAGCATTTTGAGTTGTGTTAGTGGACATCTTCCCAGCAAGGATTTGACCTATCAAATAACCATATCAACGTACCCCTCCTATGTTCTTCCCATCTCTGGTTCTTTTCTCCCAGAGTGCCCTTCTCCTAGGAAACTCCCTTGCAGTTCTTTGATACAATGGCAGACACCGGAGACCGAGACTCCCTTGTCTGGGACAGATGTTTAATAGATGGAGCTATAGCTACAGACTCTTCATAGTAATGCTTAGTAAACAAAGTGAATCAGAGACTCCTCATTGGTCAGTCATCCCAGGGTGTTGAATGTCTGACTTGGCATTTGGATTTATTTAACTAACTTTTCAGCCTGTTTTAACATGTGGAAGCGTCTGAAACCCGACCCGGACAGCACACAGGTCTAGCTTTACCTCGTTCTGCTCTGTCACTTCCTTGTTAGCACTCTCCTCAGTCTTGTTTCCAGTTTGAGTTATGAAACCATTCCAGTTCAGTTTTAATAACCTCCCTGGCATGGCAGGCTCTACGAGAACTGCCAAACTTAATACCCAGACTCCCCGTGATGAGGGCGGCAGCCCTGTCGGGGAACGGAGGTGGATTTTCCATTACAGCCCGTTCTGATTTGGGAGCTGCCTGCCAGGTGCAGATGGTTTCCTCTTCGGCAGGCACTCGGTTTCGACTGTGCTTTCTGAGTTTCCATGTCTCCTGGCTCACAGTGATCCTTTGACTAAATAAACTACCTCATGATCCATCTTCCTGCCCAAGAAGTATATCCTGGGGCCCGGCAGCCACGAGAGGACTTAGCTATACCCTGAAGGACAAAATGCTGGCTAGTACATTCCCGTGTGTTTGTGGAAGCTTCTATGACCACCAGAGAGAAACAGCTGCAATGGCAAGGAGGAGGGGAGAGAGAAGATAGGGAGGGAAATGGAGAGAGGGAAAGAAGACAGACAGACAGACAGACAGACAGACAGACAGACAGACAGACAGAGGTTGATGGAGGTAGAATCAGAACCCTCTCTGTATTGATTTTGCTTCTGAATTGTAGACATGCTGTTGGAAGTGCTAATACTCAGCATTGACATCAGTGAGATTGCTTCGTCCCCAGCCATCCCAGTTCACCATTGCACAAAGCCTGCAAGAAGTCTCCCAGGCTTCTCTCTACCATGTGACAAGAGCAAGAAGAGAGTGGAAGGATTGGTTTTGGCTCATGGTCTGAGGGCACAGACAATCCTAATGGGAAGGCATGGTAGAAGGTGGCTGGTCACATGACATCTGAGGACAAGAAGAAGCAATATGAATGCTGGTTCTTCAGTTGCCTTCTCCCTTTAATTGAGTCTGGGATGCAGCCCATGGGATGGAGCCCTCACACTGGGGTGGGATTTTTTCATGTTCAGTTAGACCTCTCTAGAAATGTCCTTATACATCTGTACAGAGGTGCTGCTCCTCCTGAGTGAGTGTAATTCCATCAAGATGATAGAGATGATTCATGGGTTATCTAGGTTTCTCCAATTCCATGCTGATTTCAGTCTCTCTACACTCATCTCACTAAACAGAGCAAAAAAAGATAATTTTTTACACAAAATGTTAAGTAGATCACAGACTTTACCACTGGTCGACAAAATAGAGAAACCGTCTTTTAAACCAATAAAATGTGTGAAATTCCAAATTCCTAAGCACTGAAGGCTAGGACAGTATCCAAAGACTGACCATGGCAGTGACAGGGCTGCGCTGTGACTTCTTTATTCAAATGAAGAGTTGCAGGTTCAAGTTCAGGTCTGCCTGGAACAGGTATATGAGTTCTCACTTGGGAGTGTGGTCACCAATAGTTTCCCTTGGAAGCTCAACTTAGTTCTACTAAATTCTCACACACACACACACACACACACACACACACACATCTCCTGGAGAATTCAGTGATGGGGATGGGTAAAGTTGCCCTGGGTTTCAGGTTCCCCTGAGCACATATGTGAACTCCTCTGGTAGCATACAAAATAGGAACCTGTGTAGAGAGAGGGCAACCCTCTGGTGAGTGGGGAAAGGTCTTGTCAGCATAGTGCTCAGACTCACACACAGGTGGCTTAGACTGCTGGGCTGCTGCGTGGAGCAAACAATGAACGATGTGAGGTTGTGCGGGCACTGTCTAAATCTCCACTGATCTCTCTTCTGATGCCAGAATGTAAGCGAACTAACTATAGGGATATACTCATACTGGAACACACTTATACACTTCTAGATCCTATGACCTCAAAGTGTCTGTGTCATCCTGCTAGTGATAACATCCTGTTGGTATGAACATTTTCTGCATGGAGCAAAGCACAGCCTGATGGAGGCTTTTCCCAGTGCTTCTGACAACCAGTCTACCCAGGCAGAGGCAGCCTTGCCTCTGGGCAGATCCAGGGCCTGGAAGAATCAATGGATCAGCAAGGGAAATATGAGGGAGGCTCAGACAGGGTCTTGGGAAATGGTCTCAGTTTGAATCTAGCTAGATTCTGCAGCCCCAGGCTCACCGTCTCGGCACACACTATCATGCTGACCTTGCTATATTTGATTTTGATTAAATGATTCTTTGTCAGTTGTTTTGTTTTGTTTCTAGTGGACTCCATAGCACAGGCTTCCTGTGTATCTGAAACTCTCTGTTAGCCACCTTTGTCCATGGAGAATCATGGCTTGTACCTGTCTCCATTTAGCTAAACTGTGGTAAGTGTGTAGAATCTGAAGTTTGATTTGGGGACACTCTTTGTTTCTACCAAGGTACAGTGGGCACCTGTTTGGGGTAAATTTTTAAATTAATGTTTACTGGACTGAGAATATTTACTGTACGATTTTCTCCTTTAAAGGGAAAGGAAAGTAATACAGTGAAAAGAGCATTTGAAAAGAAAGATTTACAGTGTACTAACATTCCGTATTTTCTACCATTCTCTGTTCAGACTCCTACAGAGTCCCAGGCCAGCTACAGAACTCTGCGTGGGTACTCTTCCAGGCCCAGAGCTGGACCTGCTCAAGAGGAGCAGGGCTTATGGGTCTGTTTGAACTGGACTCTAGATCCAGGAAGTGTCTACAAAAGAAGAAGAGACCTGGGCAGGTCTGAGATGGGGATTTACAGAGATGGCTTTGAGAAGCCATTTAAAAGCAAGAAGTGTGGCCAAGGAAGGAAGCAAAAGACTGAGAGAAAACCCCGAGTTCAGAAGACAAGGGCTGCTCATCTCCTCAAAGCCATGTGCAGATGCTTTCTGGGTGCATTGTTCCATATCAAGGCTCTAAGGATCAACATTTAATGCCAAGGGCAATTTTAAATTTGGAAAGAAATTATTATATTTCTAAGAAATTAGCAAAAGAACCATTCTCCTGTCTCCTAATATTACTGTTTGTCCAGTGAGAGCAAGAAAGATTAGATGGTTGGATTCAGTCTCCCTCCCTCTTTCCCCTCACCCCTTTCTCTCTGTTTACCCCCAGAATGTGTGGAGTTAGTGGTAGAAGCAGTAGGGATCAGGAAGGGATCATTAGAAGTAGGCAGGGATTTCAGTAATGGGGGTGAATGTGGTCAAAACACATTCTGTATGTGCTCAGAAATGCCACAGTGAATTTATGTGTGTTTATGTATAGATTTGTGTTCTCATTGATTATAAAAACTCCTATGGAGTAAACCCCAACATTAGGGAAAACGTTCTTGTTCTAAGTTATCAGCGTTTCCTGTGAGTCCATCAGTTGGTCTGCTCAGCTGGAGGAGAGGGTACTGATTCTCTTGGTACCTACTCTTCTAGCAAACAATGCGTGAGTCTGAGACAGGGCAGCGTGCATCTAATGTTCTGCCGAGAAACACTCGCTACCTGGCACTGTAATTCGCCAGGGAGCTTGTGAACAGCATAAGAGCACTTTGTAATAATGATGACAAATGTTTGATGACCTAATAGATATAAAGAACATGAAGCATATTAACAAACACTGTTAAAGTCAACAGTAACCGCCAACAGAAACACGATTATGAGCTATTAATTTACTTTCTGGTAATCCTGATTGAAATGTCTATATTTTGAAGATTTGAACCCAGTTGTCCTCAATGTGACTGTTCTAACTGACATGATCTTTGTCTTGTGCTTTGTGTATAACTCTTACCAAAGGTGGCATGAGACACTTTCTGCTTGTGGAAAGTACTTAGGTAGAGGACAAGTCACCGAAGTCTATTGGGGCTTTGTCCATTTGTTTGTTTTTGCTGCTGTTGGTTGTTTGTTAGATTTGGTTTGCTTTGGTTTGGTTCGAGATTTTGGAAGCTTCAGGAACAGTGATTGAATACGGTAATTTGTTTGCTGTGTGACTGAGGTAAGTTGTGTTTTCAGGTTTGCACCTGGTCCTCTGCATGCATGCTACAGCTTTTAACTTAGTATTTTTGTGGGACTCATGGGCCTGTGAACAAATGGGTCTCTAGTTCTCATGCTTGCTCTTGGGACTCCTTTCCTTCTTATATTTCCTTGCCCAACTTTGACACGGTGGTTTTTTGTTTTATCTTATTATGTTTTATTTTGTTATGTTTTTTTTTTAAAAGAAAGTGGTGTTTTTATTGAAATGAGGCTTGGCTTCCAGGGAGAAATTAAGCAGTTGGCTTGAGTAAAATTAAGTCATGCATGAGCAAAGTGATGGGTCCAAGAATGTGCTGGGGAAAGTCATGAGGTGGAAAATCACTCCTTGCTCCTTCATATCTATCCCTGACCAGCCCATACAGGGTCTTCTTTCTCACTCAACAGTGACTCTATGACTCCTCTCTAAGACTGATTGATTGCCAACCTGATTGATTAGATCTAGATAGATCACAACTCCAATGGGCAGGTCTCTGTGGTTGTTTCTGGGATGAGGTGAATCCGTAGCCTCCATGCCTGCTGTACACATACACAAATGGGAGCTCTCATCTCTGCGGCAAGCATACCATACATGACCATAGATTTATGTTTAAGGCAGGAGCCTCATATTTTCCCCTGTTCTAAAGCAATCTTCCCTGCCCTGATTACCTGAAGACCTACATTTATTTTCTAGTGCTTGTTAGCTACTTGCCAAGTCGCTGGCTCATTTTTGGCCTTTCCACTCATCAGTAATGGCTCTGTCAGTCTCAAGTGGAGAAGGTCAAGCAATTATAGAGAGAACATATGCAGAAAAGTGGTTCAGGGATGCTTGCAGTGGAAGATCCCTTCTTAATATGAGGTAAACAGAGGGAACAAGCCCACTCAGAGAAGTTTGAGACAGGTGTTTTCTCTCCTCTCAGCCTATACATCTTGCTTTAAGCATCTGCTTCAGTCCTTGAGAAGATCGTTCTGAGAGTGTCAACTGTCAGTAGGCTGGGATGCATTTTTGTCAAGCCATCTCACATTTATTTAGAAATAAAAAAGAAAAATCAATTAACCAGGGAGTAGATGCCTGGGATGAAAAGGTTGAATGTAACCTCTATATAATCCATCTTCTGTTGCTATAACGACAGAGCCAGATGCTGGACAAGTCATAAAAGAAGTGCAGCTGGCTCAGGGCTCTGGAGGCTGGGAATGCACATTGAGAGCACACATGTGCCATTTGGTCTTGGTTGCTGCATTATAGCATGACAGAAAAACATGTGAGTGAACTGAGCATAAACCAGAACTAAGGCAGTGCCCCTTTCCATAGCTCACATGGTGATAACTAATCAACTCCATGAATAAAGCACCAGCCCCTCCCAATGACCCAGTTTTAAGGTCCCCATCTGCCGACACCATCCCAACAGTCGCCAAACTTCACCTGGAGTTTCAGAGGTGAAAACCCATGTTCTGACCACATCACAGACTTTCCTGATGTTATTGATAAATGTGCACTGATACACATTTCAATGTAGGAAGAAACAATAACCTAAGCAGAAAACAAGTGTTCCCAACCAGGAAAATCATTTCTCTTTCTGTCTCTGAGCTCCCCCAGCCACCTCAATGTCTGGCAAGCACCTCCTGCTTCTGCAGCCAGATGCTGTCTGGAGCACAGGCATTGAGGACCGCATTAGCACGTGGACCACTAAACACCCTCAGATGCCTAGGTTCTCTGTGATGAGCCCAGAGTTTGACAAGCTGGTGTGGGGCAATTGCCTTCCTCTTGAGTGGAACCCATGTTCCATTAGAAAGGAACACCTATTGGGCCCTGCTGTTCCTGGGTTCCCTGCTTTGATTTCCTTCTGCACAGCACAAGAGCATTTGGCTTTATTCATAGAGCAGGGGGGTGCCATCCCTCTCTCTTCCCCACAATGAAAATGCAAAATCATAATCAAGAAGCGCTGAGTTAAAGTCTTTTATTTGTTCACATCTGCACTCTGGGTTGTCCTGGGAAGTTAGGTCTACAAGAATGGAGTTATTTAAATTTACTCTGGTGTCCAGTTCCCATACACATGACTTGTGCCTCACTCTTAACACTAGGGCTTCAGAAAAGCCAGGCTCCTAGACTTGGTGTTGGACCCCTCCCACTTCAACACACATGTGTATGTAGCTATGGTGATGAAGCTTTCTCAAAAAGTATGAAGATGGAGTCTGAATAGCAGTTTGAACAACAGGGAATGGGGCTGATTATGTATTCTCTCCAATTTCAAGCGGCAGATCACTTCGAGCTATAGTTTCTCTGACTTTTCCTTTTCAGCCTTCTCCCTCCAACCCCAAGGACACAGACCTCCAGAGTTCTCACAGAGATGTCCTTTGCTTGCCTTTGGAAACTGCTGCTCCACTGAGCTCATCTCCATCCCCGCAGAAAGCTAGTCTAGGAACACTACAGAGGAGTGTGTGAAGTGGGTGCTGAGGGACTATCCCAGTGGCCCTTGCTGGCCTGGTGTGTGCAAGTCCTGGCTGATCAATCAGCATAAGAAGGGCAAAGCCTCAGGGCTCTGAGCTGCACGGCATGGTGTGAACCTTTGGACAAGGAGTGTTGGCCTCCTTTTTCATTCAGAGTGGTGAGTGATTCATAGGCTAGAACCCAAGGCCTTGCACTGTCATGAAGGTGTGCTGGTCCCCAACTGCTCTAACAGCTTTTTGTTTGTTTTCTTCATTTGAAATTGTCTTTATCTTATTTGGATTAAAATCAGTTTTATGTTCACTTATCATTGGAATAGAAAATGTATTTGTACATGTGAATTTTCAAAATGTAGGCAGGGTGTGTGTGTGTGGGTGATGTAAAAGCTCTTAACCTGGATGCCTCTGCACGCCTGCGTGGAGCAACCACGCATTCAGCTTTCTAATTGTTGAACAGGGAGGCATCATGTGATAGACAGCAAGTCCTCTGACCATTCTCCTATTTGTGAATCTCAGTCATGTCTCATGCTATCATTAAAGTCAGTGATTAACATGTCAGAATGAATATACAGGATAGATTCTCTAGAGTTAACATGGATGGGTCACTGGATAGCCACATGTATTTTACAGCTAAAGATTTGTGACTGTAATGTGCAAACCATGAAATTTACCTTTGTGAGTGTTGAGATTGGTAGACCAAACAGCAAGCACTTATAAAACCCACCACAATCACCACACATCTCCATTGTCCCAGACCAGTGTTCCTCCCTAACAGGGAACTAACAGGACTTTGAAGATGGTTGGACTTTTCAGATATTTCCAAGTCTGCTGGCAATAACAGCTTCATTAAAATTAAATCACGTAGGTGATTATACAGGCGCATATTCTGCATGAAAGTACCTAATACTGACAATTTGCTGCTTCCCAATGACTCCTCCATGGCCTCTATGGACATAAGCTGCTTGTACCTGCCTGCTCTGTAGAATGTCTGTAGGTCGGTGCCACTGTGTTAGCTTTGCTCCGTGTCATCACAGAAGTAGCTTGAGATTGGTCATGGTGGGAACACTACAATGTGTGAATTAGCAGTGCTGCAAGCCAGAAAGTTATTTATAGAATTGCTAAACTGTTGTTCATACCCCCCAAGGAGTCAATTCTTTATCCCATGTATGATATTCTTTATGTTTATTCTGTTTGGGGTTCATGGAATTACTTGTATCAATGAGTTTTTCATTATTAAAAAATCTCCACTTAATCTTCAAAGATTACTTTCACTCACATGCCCTAACTCACTTTGGAATCTCATTACAGGCGTCTTATGAAATCATTTGCTACTATTTTTATAGTTTCCAATTTTAATTGTTGGTGGAAGGGGCACACGCCTACAGTGGCTCACCTGGAGGTCGGAGGACAACTCAAGGCAATCATTGTCTCCTACCACAAGGGCTCCAGGAATCAGACTCAAGTCACCAGGTTTGGGGGCAAGTGCACTGAGCCATCTTGCCAGCTCCATCAGCTATTTCTGTCGGGTTTGTCTACGTTATTTACTCTGATTCTCTATGCCTCCATCGAGAGACAGTTTTGGTTTTGGCCCCTTGTCAGCTTGGTTGCTGATTCTCACTCTGCTCTTCCCATTTGCCTACTTGTAATCACTCTATTCTTCTTCCCTTTCGTCAAGTGACTCCTCGGGCACATTAGCACAGGAGTTAAACGTCTGTCTGATGATTCTGGATGTGGATTTTATGCGATAACCATTTTATGGATCTATAAATTATCTTCTGATTTCTGCTCTCCTCCGGGTTTTCAATCAAGATGTTTTTGGCATGCCTTATTAGATCTGATTACATGTTGAACATTGTGTAGAGACATTTATAGAGAAAGGATTCACCTCTCTGCCTAATGTTATAATGTTATAAAACCAGACAGTTTAATCTTAGAATCAGATCCTCTTAACCCAATCATGGAACAAGATGCTCAAGTGTAAACTTTAGTTCTTGTGAGACCCATTTGGTTTCTAGGTAATTCATCTTCCTGGTGTGTGGCTCCTGCAGTATCAGAGGATACCCAGGGAATATTTCTTGGGATCATTTCCCCCTCGGTGAGCCTAGGACTCCTGTTTCCTTACATTTTTTTTTTGCCTAGTTCTATGAAATTACTGGATATTCTTGGGCTTCTCAGTCTGTAGTCAAAAATTATGAAAGTGGCAGTCAGCCTCTCGACAGGAGATTGTCGCCCAGTCTGCCTGATTTCTCCTTGGCTGTCAGAATTCTCACTTAACTCATAGCTCCCATATACCTGCCAACAGACATTTTGGTCCACTGTCTGTCTTCTCAGTAGGAAGATGGACCCAAAATTATCTGGAGCAGTGGTTCTCAACCTTCCTAATGCTACAACCCGTTAATACAGCTCCTCGTGTTGTGGTGACCCCCAACCATACAATTATTTTGTTGCTATTTCATAACTGATATATGTTATGATACATAAACCTATACCTATACATATAAGCTTCTTCATAACTAATATAAAAGAATAACACTTTCTCTTGCTGCTGTTATAAATCATGACAGACATATCTGTGTTTTCCAATCATCTTAGGCAATGTCTGTGAAAAGTTTGTACAACCCCCAAAGGGGTCGTGACCCTCAGGTTGACAACCACTGGTCTGGACAAGTCTTTTGGTGCAGTTTCATGGACAATTTTAATGGAAATGGGAGCAGTTCCCAGGTCTTTCCCCCATTGCTAGCAAAGCCCATCTGCTTCCAGACTTAAAGCATTAGTAGGAATTTAAAAGAGCAATATTTCCCATGACTCCAGTATTTGGATGCTTGTTTTTAGTTATTTGGGGGAGATTTAGGTAGTACAGCCTTGCTCAAGAAGTACAATACTGGAGATGGGCTTTAAGCTTGAAAGCCTTGGGCCACTGCTGGCTGACTTTCTCTGCTCTGTGCTTGTCTGTTTCCTGCTCCTGCCATGGTGCCTGCCTCTTGCTGCCATGCCTTCACAGAGTCATGGGCTCTTGTCCCCCTGGGACTGTAAAAATCAGTTCGTTCTTCTGTGAATCACTTTTGATCATGGCATTTTATCTCAGTCACAGGAAGCAACTGATACAGAAGTTCCTTCCCACTTGTGATGTGGCAGGCTACAAGGTCCTCCTCTCTCTGACACCTCATTCTGATACAGTTCTCTGCTTGCCACACCCACTGACTCTTTATCTTTCCTTTTCATAAAAATTTTCAAATATGTTTATCATTTTGTGTTTGCCTGTGTGAGTGAGTGTGTGTGCTGGATGCTCATCTGTGTATATGTCAGTGTGCATGGCCCTGTACACACATGTGGAGGCCAGAATAAGACCTTGCATATATTGTTCTATCACTCGCTGTCTTTTTCTGAGACAGGGTCTCTCACTGAACCTAGAACCAGGCTGATGGCCTGTGTACTTTCATAGCAAGTTCTCTCATGTACTTAACTGCTAAGATTCTCCATTTCCTCATCTATGATAACTTAATGCTCCCCAAGAAGTTCTGACTAGAGTGTCCAATAGGATGTCTTGTGAATTATAGCTGATTGATGATTGTCTGACACACACATGCATGTATCTGCATACATGTGCACACACACACACATGTACACACACAGGCACATGTGCACTCACACATATCCATCCACACCCATACAGGTACATGTGCACACCCACATGCATACCCACAGGCACACACACACCCACTCACCATGTCCTCGTTGTTCTCAGAGTTGCCTTTTCATATCATTCGCTATTTGACTGTGTCTACTTTATTTACGGATGCATTCTTTTTTTTTTCTGTGCTCTAGGCAGTGAGTGTGGTTTTAATTAGCATCATCTGAATTAATGACTTACCAGTAGTGACATATTTATCATCAATTGCACAATTGCTTTATGTAGTTCTAGTAAAACATGACTTCGAGTATAAAATATGTCTAGTTAAGAACAAATTACCCATACTAATAAACAAATTTGACACAAGCCATTATTTACTGAGCTTAAAGCTGGTATTTGTTAAGAAGCCTCAAGTCATTTCACTTTTGCCGAAGACTCATATTTAAGTAATTGTACAGTATATTCATTTATTACTGTCAAGCCATACTTCCCTCTGTCTCCGAGACAAAGGAAATAGTTCATCAGAGTACATGCTCCGTAGAATTTCTCAGGAGCACAGAAAGCCAGAGGGATTTCTAAGAATTCCAAACTAAAGGGAAGAAAAACACACTAGCATTGGCCAATATGGCACTCAGAACCTGGAGGAGTTTGGCTCCTTGTTTCCTGACTTTTCACCTAGCTTTCTCTTACCATTTTGGTTAAAACAACAACAACGACTCAAAACTCCGCTATTACCAGTCTCAGTGGTTAACTAGTGATGTCCATTTGACTGCCACTTCCTGGATATCCAACCTATCACAGGCCTGGGAGGTCTGGGCAGCTGCTGTAGGTGTCCTGATACCACTGGTAAGGTCTATAGTACTGGTCAGAGAGGGGCTGCAGCAAGGGGCTTGGTTTTTCTATTTTCTCTGAAGAGAATGATCATGAGTATTTGTGAAGAGCCCATCTCTCCATCCTATCCCACCCTACCCCAGTAGGCCTGGGCAGACTGGACTTTGACAAGAATTCCAGGCAGCTTTTTCAAAATTATCTCCAGATAATCTGGAAAATTGTTCTAAAGGTTACATAGTGTGATGGCTGTTGTTGGTTGTCAACTTGACTATATCCAGAATGAACTACAATCCAAAAATGGAGGATACACCTGTAAGAGATTTTCTGCTTGGTTTGAAGTGGGTGAATTGACTTCTAGTCCAGGCCTTTGAGGTAGGAAGACACACCTCTGATCTGGACCTTAAGGTTGAAAGACAACATGCCTTTGGTCCAGATCTTGAGGTAGGAGGACACAGACTTTTGATCCTAGTCTTGAGGTGGGAAGACACACCTTTAATCTGGGCCACACCTTCTGCTGAAAGCCTATATAAGGACATAGAAGAAGGATGCTTTTGCTCTTTGCCCACTTGCCCTTACCTTGCTAGCACATCCATTCCTTCACTGGCATTGGAGCCTACACTTTTGGGATTCCAGAATATACTGAAGACCAGATGAGACCCAGCCTTGTGGGACTTAGCAAAGGCTAGATTCTTGGACTTTCCATTCACAGCTAACCATTGTTTGATCAGTTGGACTACAGCCTGCAAGCCATTCCAATAAATTCCCTACAGTCCCTATACAGAGAGAGACAGAGACATAGAGAGAGACACAGAGAGAGAGAGAGAGAGAGACAGAGAGAGAGATTCATTCTATAAGTTCTGTGACTCCAGATAATCCTGACTAATGCACATAGACTTGATAAACGTTACTTTGTGAGACCAGAGCAGTGTCTCCGTAGTTAAGATCGCTGGCTACTCTTACAGAGGATTTGGTTTGACTCTCAGCACCCACATAGCAGCTCACAACCATCTTTCACTCTAGTACCAGGCAACCTGACGCCCTCTTCTGGTTTCTATGAGCATTACACATGCATCTGGTACACCTACATCCACACATGCAGGTAGATGCTTTTACACCTAAGGTAATGTAAAGACGTAAATCTTTTTTAAATGCTATTTTATTTGATGCAATGTACCTTACACTCCATTTGAAAGTAAGGGCTTCGGCATGGCTGGCCTGACTGCGAGGTCTGTACAATCCTTCAGGTAAGATATTTGGTGGCCCAGCAGCATCTGTTAACAGAAAGAAGTAGTGTGGCTGGCTCTGGCATCAATGATATGTGACCCCAGTAACCTGTACCTCATTGGCACTCTGGCACTCCGTGCACTCATGTAGCTACACAGTGAGCCCCTAACTACTAGCTGACAGAGAAGAAGATAGATGTGTCTTCATTCTTAGACAGACAACAATATCCTCCAGGGCACTGTACCTTGGAAACCAACCAGCATCATGTGGTGCTGTGGTCTCGGTATAGCACATACATAAAGGGCACAAGTAAGATGGAAGAGTAGTCTGAGCTCCTAGTTCCCAGTGAGCTGCTTCTGGAAATTTGTTTTTCTTCTTCCTTATTTCTTTCTTGCTCGTCCAATTAAGAGACCAGAATTCAAGGAAAGGAGTTGCCAATCTAGGTAATAACAATCGTCCCTGATCAGCAGGAGGAGACAAGGGCTCCTTACATAAAAGGTGCAACCACATGGTTGTGTTGACATCCTATAGTGCGGCTGAGTAATTCTGATGATACATGGACAAGCACAGGAATGTGGTGACATACTGAGGAAAGCCCGGTGACCTCAGCACCCACCACTGGGTCACCTAAGCTAAGACGAAGGGAAACTGAGATGGGGGTGGGGGGACGGGGAAGCCAAACCAGAGTCTGTAGAATTAAGGTCAACAACAACAGCAGAGGCCAAGTTCCACTCGGCAGTTTCTTTTGTAAATATATTACCAGGAAAAAAAGAAAGAAGGGAGAGAGAGAGAGAGAGAGAGAGAGAGAGAGAGAGAGAGAGAGAGAGAGAGAGAACAAACCTGTATGTAGATAGTGCTCCACTGTAGCTCTGGGATCTGTGGCAAACCATCCACACGGACCATCCAAGACCCTAAATTTTCTCCCAGCTTCCAGGACAACTGCTTCTGTATTTGCAAATTGCCTTTGATGGACAGGATTTGCCACATCCAAAGCATGGCTTCTCTCTAGAAGCAGTAATGGGAGCGAGCACCCCTCACCTCGTTTGGGTGGCTCTCCCTCTCCTCTCCAGAGAACCCCATGGGAAAAGATGGAGGAGTTTGTTTGTTTGTTTTTGTTTTGTTTTTTTACTACAACTACATCCAAGGCCAACTGACTCCTCCACAGACTTCAGCTTGCTTCCCTCGTTCCTTTCTGGTGTTTAAGGCAGTCCTTCCTAAACTTCCATGTGTGAATGTCTACAGAGAAATCTTTTTCTAAGGAACTTAACTTCGGGTTCCACGTAACTGAGTTCGAATCTATTCTTTTTTGTTGTTGTTTGTTTGTTTGTTTGTTTGGTTTGGTTTTTCGAAACAGGGTTTCTCTGTGTAGCCCTGGCTGTCCTGGAACTCACTTTGTAGACCAGCCTGGACTCAAACTCAGAAATCCACCTGCCTCTGCCTCCCAAGTGCTGGGATTAAAGGTGTGCACCACCACCACCTGGCTTGAATCTAATTCTTAAATCGTGTCTCTGATTGCTGTTACAGGTACAATGCTAACTCTCGGGGCCTGGGAAATAGAGTGCTTAGCTGTGTAGACTCTGGAAAGTATTCCAGGATGGAATTATAATGTGGAAAGGAAGTCATAACACAATTCTCCTCCTCCTCTTCCTCCTCCTCTTCCTCCTCTTCTTCCTCCTCCTCTCCTCCTCCTTCACCTCCTCCTCTTTCTCCTCCTCCTCCTCCTCTTTCTCCTCTTCCTCCTCCCCCCTTCTCCCTGCCTCCATCTCCGTTACATCTTAGTGGCAGCTGCAGAATCTGAACACGCTTCTGAGTCTTAAATTCATTTGCTTTGACAGCACTGTGGCGTCTATCATAACAAGGGCTTCCTTACCTTCTGGTTCAAATGAGATGGATGCTCTGCTGGGATCGAGGGCACCAGGCATCTTGGCTTTGTATTTTTCACAAAGATGCTTCTATCTTGTGTTGGCATGCCACCCGAGACCCACCACTGGTGGCAGTTGACTATATGTCTTTGGGTACGGTGAGTCCCAAACAGACAGACCTTGGGAGGCTGAAGCAACTCCATCACTGTCCCCAAGTAGACATCTTGATGGTTCTGGCCTGCTAAATGCCTGTGAGGAGTGTCCAGCCCTCCCAGGCTCCCTATGAGTAGGCACTGAAGGTTTGTACCTACAGCTGTAGTATCTTAAGTGACCTCATCGTGCCTAAGGACGTGAGGCTGAAATCTTTGTTGGCAAATTAGAAGGCAATTTGAAACTTGTCAATTATTTACCTGAACATATGGAATGAATTTTTCCCATCTTAGTTTAATCTGGTCAGAGAGCTGTATTTATTCGCCAGGCATTGCTATGGATGAATTCTCCATGTCTCCCTGAGCATTGCTAGGTAGTATTTATGAATGAAGAAATTGGGATTTGGGGACATTTAGTCAATCACACGTCTTCATGGTGAGGGATACCACATCTGGATTTCTAACCTAGTCCACCCTTGCTAGGGCTCACACTTAGTCACGCCTATTCCTGGGAAGAAGAAAATGACAAGGCGAGCTGGCCACTCTGCTGGTGTCATCATCCATGGGCTCCCGTTTCCTAGAATCTCCCTTGCTACGTAGCACTTGTCTCCTCTCTCTTAGGAGATAGCCTTGAGGCAGCTCCACTGGAGTGGATGTGTTTGCAGATGGTGCATGGACTTCTCAGCCAGGGCTCTTAAATAAGACCTGAATAGTTACTCCAGGGAAGCTCACACTCAGCCCTTGTCTTCTCACACACAGACCTGCATTTTCTCCCATTCTCTCCTAACACATCTGTGGCTGCCTCTCCATAAAGGTGTCTTGTACCATAAAGATTCCAACTCAGGAGAACATTAAACCTTAACCAGGTGGGGTGCTGGCAGAAGGGCAGAACTTACTAAATAACTTCCCATGGTCCCTTGGGCAGAGGATAGAGTAAAAGGAGGTGGGGTCCACCCATCCTGCTGTTCCTGCCAACTGCAGCTCATTCTGTTGTTACTGGAGGAAAGCTTCCCCCCTACAATGGTCAAGTCAGGGACAGAGAGGTGAGGAGCTTGGAAATGCCCACTGTGACACACCGTTCGACAGTACAGATCCCCCAGTAAAGAGGGAAACTGTGAGCTTAGTTCCCTGGCATCTCCAAGCTGTAGACAAGGCACACATTTGCCGCATTTGCACATTGCTAAAGC
Organism: Mus caroli; assembly: GCF_978045245.1. Taxonomy (NCBI): domain Eukaryota; kingdom Metazoa; phylum Chordata; class Mammalia; order Rodentia; family Muridae; genus Mus; species Mus caroli. Next base: position 58,249,213 of record NW_028227267.1, read on the forward strand.
CATCTTTGAGATGACCCCATTCCTGCCACCTGGGATTCATGCACTTGTGACTATTTGGAGGTAAAGTTGGAGAAAAAGAAAATCCATCGCACCCATATGTGCGCGTATGTACACCCCCCCCCACACACACGTCCTGAAATGGAACGAAGGGCTCAGTGTTTTGCATGGCACATTGCAGTACTCCTAACTCAATTCCAAGGAGTATCTTGGGTACCAGCAGGGCTGGGAGCCAACATAAAGTATTTCTGTCTCAAATTACATCTGCAGGGGCCCTGGATGCCTCATTCTCTGATTCCATTTCTCGCAAAACAAGTCAACATCTGCCTTTTGTTATTTCTAAACCTCATTGTTTTTTAAACACTCCCAGTACACTTGGAGCAAAATACCCTTTACTAAAAGAATACCTCACAAGGCCTGGGCAGACCCATAGGGTTGATGAGGGCTGACACCTTCCCCTCCCGCCCCTACTTCCTCCCAGAGGGGCATAAGCACCTAAAGGCCCCCTCTCTGCCCCCCAAATGGGCATAAGCACCTACAGACACCCCCATTGCCCCTCAAAGGGGCATAAACACCCACAACCCCCCCCCACTGCCCCCAGAGGGGCATAAGCACCCACAGGCCAGAGTGTAACCTGAGGCCACATGTGAGCTTTTCCCCAAAGTGAGATTTCACAATCTTGAGAATAATGAAAGACTGAAACAGGCCATTTGTAGAGGGAGAGAGTTTTACAGGGTTTGGTGGGGACAAAGGCAAGAGTCTGACTTTTATTCCTTCCACACTCTGTCAACCATTAAGGTGTTTTGAGACAGAGTTAAAATGGACAGATAAAACTGCAACCCTTCCAAGGTGGTCTGGGATAAGAACTCCTGCATTCTGATGCTGTAGGGAGGGCAGGGGGCAAGACTTAGGTGGGTATTTGTTCTGTGGTGGAAAGAAAAGCAAGGGAATCGGAGAGAGCCCTTCAGGCTATGCATCTTCATCAAGTGTATGCTTAGGCCTCCCAGTGGTCCCTGCATGAAGGAAGGGCCCGTGGGTTACATTTTAATTTGCTTTTGATACAGTCAAATTAATTTGAATTCTTCTGCAGCAAGTAGGTTGTAATCACTGTGGTAGGCTGCGGTGGTCACAGAGAGATTAGAGATGCCACTGGCATAAGCCACAGTGAGCTATACCAAGTTTCTCCTTAAGCTTTGTTGCTCATCCATAAATATGACCTAATTCAGGTCCCCAGGGATATAGGGCAGTGCTGGTACTTTTAGATGAGAAGGTAGAGCTGAAAGATTCCAACACTGCAGTCTTTCTTACTCCACTCGGTAGTGAGCACCACCCTGTAAGGAAGAGGAGTCAGATGAGAACCCTGAAAAGCACAGCCAGCATACTGAGTGAGCCCATGAGCACAGCGGCCAGTGAGCACAGTGGTCAGTAAGCACAGCGGCAATCCATACTTGTCTCCACGGAAAGCCAGCAGGTCCATGGGAAAGCCAGAGGGTCCATATACTGGTTTTGAAGTTTTTTGTTTGCTCTGTGAACTATAAATTCTTTGTGAGATCTCGACCAAACTAAAGTATCCTCTATCTATTGACTTTCTCTCCATTGAATTTCAGACCTGTTTTCCTCTCCCTCTCTGTCTTCCTCTCCCCCATTCCTTAAATATTCCAGGTGCCCTCTTGCCCCAAGGCCATTGAATTTGCTATTCTCATTCCCAAGAAGATCTCTTCCTAGATTCCTCTCCAAGTTGGCTTCCGCATCTCCCTCAGTCAGAATTCAGATGTTGCTCTTTTGATCCTAACTCCCCTAGATTGCTTTAAAGTAGTATCCCCTGCCCCCTACCCTCTTGAACCCTCAGAGCTGCATTCTTGGTTAATTCTCTTATTTTCTTGACTGGCACAGTGACTTTCTGAGATTCCACATGCTTGATGCTTTAGACTGCCCTCTTCTGCTAGAAAGAAAGCCCCATACGATGATGCTTAGATCTCATCCAGAAAGCTACCTAGCATGAGGTAAATACTCAATAAAAAGGTTTAGTCTTCATCTTTTCCAGGATAAATGACTAAACTGAAATGAGACAGAATGCTGAGTACAGGTTTTGAAGAGGAAAGTGGAAAGATGACACGATTCAATTGGATAGTGCAGGGCTCTGCCGTACAATAAAAGTTCCCATCTCTCCATCTCACCATCTTTAGTTAAGGTCTGGTCTGTACCTTCCCCTCATGCCTGCAAAGTGGCTGCTGCACCCCCACAGCACATTATGCTCGGAAAGCAGAAAGAAAGTAAAATGGGAACTAGGAAATGGCAACAAATTATTCCCAGAAACTCTGCGTATACATTGTTAACTATAACTTTGTCACATAGCCACCTGGAATTGCAACACCAAACACCTCTTAGACAGAAAGAGGCAGGGTGGGGGTGGGGGTGGGGGTAGTAGAATTCATGCAGCATGAAGGTAGCTGAGATGCCTGTTTAAGGGAAGGAAGAGAATCAGCTGGGGGTGGTGGTGGGAAGAAGTGGGTGGTATGGAGGGGTGAGGGTGGTGGGGAGGCAGGGGGCGGCATGAAGGTAGACGAGATGCCTGTTTAAGGGAACGGAGAGAATCAGCTGGGGGTGGGTAGTGGGGGTATGGAAGGGTGGGGGTGGGGTCAGGTATGAACTAGAACGGACCCAATGACTCAAATGTGGAAGTGCTGGGGAGAAACCTACTGCCTTGTATGCTGCCTTTCAAATTCACAAAACAAATACCAAAAATAAAAACAAGGTTTCACTGATACGGATGAAAGGGAGAAGGACTGGTGTGGGCCACTGCTCACCCTCCAGCCAGAGATGGAACTGCTGCCCCTGGGGGAAGTGTTCAGTCTGAAATGGCAAAGGCTCCACTTTAGAGCTTCAAGAGTCCTGTTTCCAGCTTAGGGAAGTAGCCATGCCCCAAAGTCTGATGCAAATGTCTAGAAAGCCCCGTGAGGTAAGGGAGATAGATCCTCCCTCCCAGCAGCCTTTAAAGTCCTTCCTTCCAGCTGTCAGAAAGGCCTCTCTGCCAGCTGTGGTAGCTTCATGATGGGAGACTTTTATTGTGTGCCTTGACACCCGTGAGGGACAGTTAAGTTTACACTTGGCTCTTTGCCTTGCCTAAACCAGTGTTTCTCAACAAGCCTGAGCAAGCTGGGAGATGTGGCAACCTTCCCGCTCCCACAGTAACACATAAAGAGCCCAGGGCATCTCTGGGGCAGACACTCTCCTTCCTCGGCCTCGGGATGTTTTCAGATGTCTCCCCACCATGATTTTGACACTCAGTCTTCTGATTAGGGGTCCTTTTGGCTTGACACCTCAAGCAGAAGGTTCAATATAGGAGAAAGGGTGACAGCAATGAACAGTCAAATGGAGTTGCTGCCCCTAGAACCACATATGTTCCCTGTGTGACAAACTGTTTGGGGCTGTGTGAGCTGTTTCTGCATTGTGGTAGAAGACTGAAGAGAGGGGAGGAAAGAAGGCTGTCTTATCAGTTTCAGAACAGTAAGTGTGGCTTATGCTGTGACCATTTCTTTCCTTATACTCCTGGTCACCATCTCACCATCTAGTTCAAACTCAAAGACAGATAGCCTGCTTACTGCTGGGCGTCACTTTCAGCTTGGGACAGCATAGGGAGGACAGTCCTAGGTACTACTGGAAGGGGCCTATACACAGATGTCCACCAGAGCATACGCTGGGAAAACATTCCTGTACTCATTACTCAGTGATTCCTTTTACAATGACTGTCCAAGAACTCTAACCAAGGTTCCAAGGAGGCAGCTGACCTTCTGTCGGAAGGTTAATGAATACTAGGATTGGAACAACAAGCAGCCGTGTTCCTCAAAGTAACCCCATGGCTCTGAGAATGAAGGATAGCACCATAGTCTTTGCTTTCTCAGAAACCACTGTTCAGTTCAGGTGGCCCTGAGGGGTTTCCTTGTCTTTGTCACCATGAGCTGTTTATAGCCTAGAAAAGCCCGATGAAGTGTGTGTGTGTGTGTGTTATGTTGTGTGTGTGGAGGAGGGGTTGGCTTTGGTGTGGTGACAAGAATCACCACATTGTGATCAAAAGCTCTGTAACAGTTATGCAGCTTGGGAAAGATTTTTATGCTTGATGTTTGATAGAGGCCAGAGAATGTACCAGAGAGCAAAGACTTCAGTTGTTGATGAAGGATCTCAAGTATTGAAAGGGAAAGGAGGATGTATTCCTAACAGAGCAAGAAGGGTGAGGGTACCCCCCAGAAGTCTCAAGTATCCTTTCTTCCATTTTCTTCCTTTTGTGTGGCATCAACTGTCAAAGGCTAATAGACAGCTACCTCTGAAGATGAGGCTGCCTGCAGCCGTATGTTGCTAAATGAGATAAAAGCCCCATGGCTTCTTCCAGTTCTGGGACTCCTTGTCCTGGTCTGTATGCCTGAGTGGTTCCACCACTCTGGGTGGCTGTAGATGGAGTCTTCTCTTTATCAAGTCCTCTGGAAGGAACAGACTCTTGTCACCAGAGTGTGAGGGCCTGAAGAGACATCCTCCTGTCATAGTGGTGGGAAGAGAAGCTGGTCCTGCTCTTTCATTCAGCTCTGGAGTCCGTGCAGACTCAGCAGGCTGGTGTGGCTACTAGGCAGGTTGGCTTCAAGACAAGCTCCCTAGCTCTTACCAGACTCTCACGGCCTCTGACACACTGCAGATTCAGGAGGCCCCCGGGACGCTCCCAGGTGATTCTGGTAACCAGGATTTAGAACACTTTCTTAAGATTTACTTCAACCAGATCCCCAAGGAGTCACTGGGAAGGAGGTTTTTAACCTCCATCTGGAAAGCTCACACATGAGTCATTGCATAGACTTATATGTCCTCTATAAGGGTGGCTAAGTTCTTCTCGACTACTTACGTAGTGGAGACACGTGGGATTTGCATCTGATTTGTATACTTTACTGTATATTTGTGTCTTCTCCTTCCTCCCAGATCCCATCATCCTCTAGTTCCTCCAGGGACAGGCGTGCCTTTCTTGGGGCTTCCTGAGTCTAGCTCAGAATGAGGCACCGGTGTTGTGTTCTGTACTCAGGGAGTGAAGGAATAGGGGGAGGGAAAAAGGTGTGAAACCAGGAGAGGGAGATGGAATGAGGGAGAGGGAATGGGTGGAGAGGAGCAGAAAGGAGAGCAGGGAGAAGAAAGGGAGAAAAAGGATACGGAAATAGAGAAAGGGGAACAGGAGAGAGTAGGGACGGTGGAAGGAGTGGGAATGGTGGAAGGATGTGGGGTAGGGGTGGGTGGATGGAGTGGGGATGATGGAGGAGGATATGGAGAGGATGGAGTGGGGAGGATAGAGTAGGGAAGATGGAGGGGGTATGATGGAGGATGATATGGAGAGGATGGAGTGGGGATGGTGGAGGAGGGTATGGAGAGGATGAAATGGGGAGGATGGAGTGGGGAGGATGGAGTGGGAAGGATAGGGGAGGGTGTGGAAAGGATAGAATAGGGAAGATGGAATGAAGGAGGAGAAGAGAGGAGGAATAAGAGAAGGAGGAAGGAATATGTTTAGGCAAAAGATCGGAATCAATTTCAACCAAGATTGCTTGGGATAAGGCAATGAGGCCAGCAGAGTAGGGAGCGGGGCTGTAAAGTGGACAGAGTTGAGCACTAAGTGTTACTACTTTCTCTGTGTCTCTTCAAAGTCATATGGCCTTGTGCAGAGAGCTCACACCCCTACTCATACTGTCCTGGTTTTCCTCTGGCCTGTTTGCTAGTTTGAGAGTAAGTGTCCCTTGCACAGACTGCCAGCTATGATGCCAAAAAGTTTTGCTAAAATTGCTCCCTTACATTTTGCTTTGCTTTTATGTAAAACCCACAACTACCTTGAAACCAATATGCTATGGAGACAACTGTCATGACAACCACCAGTGGTATTTTTTATTCTGTCAGTTGAAATGGTTTGTGTGGAAACATGGCTGGGCAGCTACAATGATTGGTGACTGAGTTGGACAGTCCCCTCATGACTGGGAACAGTGAGTGCCCACACTGAACACAGTGAGTGGCAGAAAGAGAGACATCTGGCACAAGAGCCTCAGCCCTCTGCTACCCCCATGTCTGGGATATGTTCTCCTTCTTGTATCTAGAGTCAAGGGACATGAGACACAGTGAGGTACCTTCAAATTCTGGCAGCCTAGGTGTTGTGAACAGTGGCTGACTGTGGGGCATTGGTCTATGCACAGTCTGGTCTCCAGTTGAGCTGAGGTATGAACCCCGGAGTGATGATAATTCACCTACATGGAATGGTAGGTGTTACCTCATGCTCCTGGAACTCTGGCTCCTGTCGAAGTTACTGCCCCACTGAACCTCCACAAAAGAAGCATGGCTAGCAGTCACATAGGCAATGCCTCAATCTTCTGACCTTCAGGCTAAACTCCTTTCCAGTTACCTAGTAACAGAAAAGATAGCAGTATATTTTAAAAGGGGCTGTTTGGCCCCTCCTCGCTCTCTTACTCCTCACTCTCACTCTCTCGCTCTCTTTGTCTTCTCCTCTCCTCTCTCTTCCTCTTTCTCTCTCTTATTCTCTAGCCTTTCTTTTTTCTCTCTCCTTTTCCCCTTCTTTCCTCTTGGCCATGGCTGGTCTCTCTCTTTCTACCTCCTCTCTTTCCCCCTGCCTTTCTATAATAAAGCTCTAAAACCATAGACAGTCGCTGCTCATCAAGGCCTGCTGCACAGACTCTCACCTGTGTGGGAACCTCTCTCCCTAAGCCCTCTCTCCCATAACCCCGGGGCACAGGGTGTTGCCCCGGGACCCCTTGGTTTCGGGGGGCTGCCCCTTGTCCACCCCCTATAGAGTGGGGTCAGAGGCTTAGATGCTCACCCGGGGCGAAGTGGAAAGCGTCTGGCAGCCCTCCCACGTTCGCCTGCCCAGATCATAGGAGGAACTCTGGCCGAATGTGGGCTATCATCCCTTCCCCCTCTTCCCCAGCCCCTTTTTAGTTCCCACAGATGATGTCTTTGGTGACTCCTTAACCAGCCAGGGGAAGATGAGGTTCATAGAGTATTGCAAGAGTATTGGTGTGGTTGTCCCCTTTAATGAATAAAAGACAAGGTTATAAGCCCAGAGAAATGGAATCATCTAGAAGACAAGAATCTACAGACAACACAGAAATTTGTTCTTTCAGCTCTACAAATATCTAGATTCCTTCTTTTTTTTTCTTTTTTTTTTTAGGTATTTTCCTCAATTACATTTCCAATGCTATCCAAAAAGTCCCCAATACACTCCGCCCCCCCAGCCCCCCCACCCCACCCCCACCCCTTGGCCCTGGCATTCCCCTGTACTGGGGCATATAAAGTTGGCAAGTCCAATGGGCCTCTCTTTCCAGTGATGGCCGACTAGGCCATCTTTTGATACAAATGCAGCTAGAGTCAAGAGCTCTGGGGTACTGGTTAGTTCATAATAATGTTCCACCTATGGGGTTGCAGTTCCCTTTAGCTCCTTGGGTACTTTCTCTAGCTCCACCATTGGGGGCCCTGTGATCCATCCAATATCTGACTGTGAGCATCCACTTCTGTGTTTGCTAGGCCCCGGCATTGTCTCACAAGAGACAGCTATATCTGGGTACTTTAAGCAAAATCTTGCTAGTGTATGCAATGGTGTCAGCGTTTGGAAGCTGATTATGGGATGGATCCCTGGATATGGCAGTCTTTAGATGGTCCATCCTTTCTTCACAGCTCCAAACTTTATCTCTGTAACTCTTTCCATGGGTTGTTCCCAATTCCAAGAAGGGGCACAGTGTCCACACTTTGGTCTTCGTTCTTCTTGAGTTTCATGCGTTTAACAAATTGTATCTTATATCTTGGGTATCCTAAGTTTTTGGGCTAATATCCACTTATCAGTGAGTACATATTGTGTGAGTTCCTTTGTGAATATGTTACCTCACTCAGGATGATGCCCTCCAGATCCATCCATTTGCCTAGGAATTTCATAAATTCATTCCTTTTAATAGCTGAGTAGTACTCCATTGTGTAAATGTACCACATTTTCTGTATCCATTCCTCTGTTTAGGGGCATCTGGGTTCTTTCCAGCTTCTGGCTATTATAAATAAGGCTGCTATGAACATAGTGGAGCATGTGTCCTTCTTACCGGTTGGAACATCTTCTGGATATATGCCCAGGAGAGGCATTGCTGGATCCTCTGGTAGTATTATGTCCAATTTTCTGAGGAACCGCCAAACTGATTTCCAGAGTGGTTGTACCAGCTTACAATCCCACCAACAATGAAGGAGTGTTCCTCTTTCTCCACATCCTCGCCAGCATCTGCTGTCACCTGAATTTTTGATCTTAGCCATTCTGACTGGTGTGAGGTGGAATCTCAGGGTTGTTTTGAGTTGCATTTCCCTGATGATTAAGGATGTTGAACATTTTTTCAGGTGCTTCTCTGCCATTCGGTATTCCTCAGGTGAGAATTCTTTGTTCAGTTCTGAGCCCCATTTTTTAACGGGGTTATTTGATTTTCTGGAGTCCACCTTCTTGAGTTCCTTATATATATTGGATATTAGTCCCCTATCTGATTTAGGATAGGTAAAGATCCTTTCCCAATCTGTTGGTGGTCTTTTTGTCTTATTGACGGTGTCTTTTGCCTTGCAGAAGCTTTGCAACTTTATGAGGTCCCATTTATCGATTCTCGATCTTGCAGCACAAGCCTTTGCTGTTCTATTCAGGAATTTTTCCCCTGTACCCATATCTTCGAGGCTTTTCCCTACTTTCTCCTCTATAAGTTTCAGTGTCTCTGGTTTTCTGTGGAGTTCCTTAATCCACTTAGATTTGACCTCAGTACAAGGAGATAGGAATGGATCAATTCGCATTCTTCTACATGATAACCGCCAGTTGTGCCAGCACCATTTGTTGAAAATGCTGTCTTTTTTCCACTGGATGGTTTTTGCTCCCTTGTCAAAGATCAAGTGACCATAGGTATGTGGGTTGATCTCAGGGTCTTCAATTCTGTTCCATTGGTCTACTTGTCTGTCGTTATACCAGTACCATGCAGTTTTTATCACAATTGCTCTGTAGTACAGCTTTAGGTCAGGCATGGTGATTCCACCAGAGGTTCTTTTATCCTTGAGAAGAGTTTTGATATCCTAGGTTTTTTGTTGTTGCAGATGAATTTGCACATTGCCCTTTCTAATTCGTTGAAGAATTGAGTTGGAATTTTGATGGGGATTGCATTGAATCTGTAGATTGCTTTTGGTAAGATAACCATTTGTACAATGTTGATCCTGCCAATCCATGAGCATGGGAGGTCTTTCCATCTTCTGAGATCTTCTTTAATTTCTTTCTTCAGGGACTTGAAGTTCTTGTCATACAGATCTTTCACTTCCTTAGTTAGAGTCACACCAAGGTATTTTATATTCTTTGTGACTATTGAGAAGGGTGTTGTTTCCCTAATTTCCTTCTCTGCCTGTTTATCCTTTGTGTACAGAAAGGCCATTGACTTGCTTGAGTTAATTTTATATCCAGCTACTTCACCGAAGCTATTTATCAGGCTTAGGAGTTCTCTGGTGGAATTTTTAGGGTCACTTATGTATACTATCATATCATCTGCAAAAAGTGATATTTTGACTTCTTCTTTTCCGATTTGTATCCCCTTGATCTCCTTTTGTTGTCTAATTGCTCTGGCTAGGACTTCAAGTATAATGTTGAATAGGTAGGGAGAGAGTGGGCAGCCTTGTCTAGTCCCTGATTTTAGTGGGATTTCTTCCAGCTTCTCACCATTTACTTTGATGTTGACTACTGGTTTGCTGTATATTGTTTTTATCATGGTTAGGTATGGGCCTTGAATTCCTGATCTTTCCAAGACTTTTATCATGAATGGGTGTTGGATTTTGTCAAATGCTTTTTCAGCATCTAACGAGATGATCATGTGGTTTTTGTCTTTGAGTTTGTTTATATAATGGATTACGTTGATGGATTTTCCTATATTGAACCATCCTTGCATCCCTGGGATGAAACCTACTTGGTCAGGATGGATGATTGTTTTGATGTGTTCTTGAATTCGGTTAGCGAGAACTTTATTGAGGATTTTTGCATCAATATTCATAAGGGAAATTGGTCTGAAGTTCTCTATCTTTGTTGGGTCTTTATGTGGTTTAGGTATCAGAGTAATAGTGGCTTCATAGAATGAGCTGGGTAGAGTACCTTCTGATTCTATTTTGTGGAATAGTTTGTGAAGAACTGGGATTAGATCTTCCTTGAAGGTTTGATAGAACTCTGCACTAAACCCATCTGGTCCTGGGCTTTTTTTGGTTGGGAGACTATTAATGACCTTTTCTATTTCTTTAGGGGATATGGGACTGTTTAGATCATTAACCTGATCTTGATTTAACTTTGGTACCTGGTATCTGTCTAGAAACTTGTCCATTTCATCCAGGTTCTCCAGTTTTGTTGAGTATAGCCTTTTGTAGAAGGATCTGATGGTGTTTTGGATTTCTTCAAGGTCTGTTTTTATGTCTCCCTTTTCATTTCTGATTTCGTTAATTAGAATACTTTCCCTATGCCCTCTAGTGAGTCTGGCTAAGGGTTTATCTATCTTGTTGATTTTCTCAAAGAACCAGCTCCTCATTTGGTTGATTCTTTGAATTGTTCTTCTTGTTTCCACTTGGTTGATTTCACCCCTGAGTTTGATTATTTCTTGCCATCTACTCCTCTTGGGTGAATTTGCTTCCTTTCGTTCTAGAGCTTTTAGGTGTGTTGTCAAGCTGCTAATGTGTGCTCTCTCTAGTTTCTTTTTGGAGGCACTCAGAGCTATGAGTTTTTCTCTTAGAAATGCTTTCAATGTGTCCCATAAATTTGGGTATGTTGTGGCTTCATTTTCATTAAACTCCAGAAAGTCCTTAATTTCTTTCTTTATTCCTTCCTTGACCAAGGTATCATTGAGAAGAGTGTTGTTTAGTTTCCACGTGTGTGTTGGCTTTCTATTATTTATTTTGTTATTGAAGATCAGTCTTAGTCCATGGTGATCTGATAGGGTGCATGGGACAATTTCAATATTTTTATATATGTTGAGGCTTGTTTTGTGACCAATTATGTGGTCAATTTTGGAGAAGGTACCGTGAGGTGCTGAGAAGAAGGTATATCCTTTTGTTTTAGGATAAAATGTTCTGTAGATATCTGTCAGATCCATTTGTTTCATAACCTCTGTTAGTTTCACTGTGTCCCTGTTTATTTTCTGCTTCCATGATCTGTCCATTGGTGAAAGTCGTGTGTTGAAGTCTCCCACTATTATTGTGTGAGGTGCAATGTGTGCTTTGAGCTTTACTAAAGTATCTTTAATGAATGTGGCTGCCCTTGTATTTGGAGCATAGATATTCAGAATTGATAGTTCCTCTTGGAGGATTTTACCATTGATGAGAATGAAGTGCCCTTCCTTGTCTTTTTTGATGACTTTGGGTTGGAAGTCAATCTTATCAGATATTATAATGGCTACTCCAGCTTGTTTCTTCCTACCATTTGCTTGGAAAATTGTTTTCCAGCCTTTCATTCTGAGGTAGTGTCTATCTTTTTCTCTGAGATGAGTTTCCTGTAAGCAGCAAAATGTTGGGTCCTGTTTCTGTAGCCAGTCTGTTAGTCTATGTCTTTTTATTGGATAGTTGAGTCCATTGATATTAAGAGATATTAGGGAGAAGTAATTGTTGCTTCCTTTTATTTTTGTTGTTAGAGTTGGTGTTCTGTTCTTGTGGCTGTCTTCTTTTAGGTTTGTTGAGGGATTACCTTCTTGCTTTTTCTAGGACGTGGTTTCCGTCCTTGTATTGGTTTTTTTTCTGTTATTATCCTTTGAAGGGCTGGATTCATGGAAAGATAATGTGTGAATTTGGTTTTGTCGTGGAATACTTTGGTTTCTCCATCTATGGTAATTGAGAGTTTGGCTGGGTATAGTAGCCTGGGCTGGAAATTGTGTTCTCTTAGTTTCTGTATAACATCTGTCCAGGCCCTTCTGGCTTTCATTGTTGTCTCTGTTTCATTCTAGTCTCTGTTGAAAAATCTGGTGTAATGCTGATAGGCTTGCCTTTATATATTACTTGATCTTTTTCCCTTACTGCTTTTAGTATTCTATCTTTATTTAGTGCATTTGTTGTTCTGATTATTATGTGTCGGAAGGAATTTCTTTTCTGGTCCAGTCTATTTGGAGTTCTGTAAGCTTCTTGTATGTTCATGGGCATCTCTTTCTTTAGGTTTGGGAAGTTTTCTTCTATAATTTTGTTGAAGATATTTGCTGGTCCTTTGAGTTGAAAATCTTCATTCTCATCTACTCCTATTATCTGTAGGTTTGGTCTTCTCATTTTGTCCTGGATTTCCTGGATGTTTTGAATTAGGATCTTTTTGGATTTTATATTTTCTTTGATTGTCGTGCCGATGTTCTCTATGGAGTCTTCTGCACCTGAGATTCTCTCTTCCATCTATTGTATTCTGTTGCTGATGCTCGCATCTATGGTTCCAGATTTCTTTCCTAGTGTTTCTATCTCCAGTGTTGCCTCAATTTGGGTTTTCTTCATTGTCTCTACTTCTCTTTTTAGGTCTTGGATGATTTTATTCAATTCCATCACCTGTTTGATCTGGTTTTCCTGCAATTCTTTAAGGGATTTTTGTGCTTCCTCTTTAATGTCTTCTACCTGTTTAGCAGTGTTCTCCTGCAATTCTTTAAGGGATTTTTGTGCTTCCTCTTTAATGTCTTCTACCTGTTTAATAGTGTTCTCCTGCAATTCTTTAAGGGATATTTGTGCTTCCTCTTTAATGTCTTTACCTGTTTAGCAGTGTTCTCCTGTATTTCTTTAAGTGTGTTATTAAAGTCCTTCTTGATGTCCTCTACCATCATCATGAGATATGCTTTTAGATCCGGGTCTAGCTTTTCCGGTGTGTTGGGGTGCCCTGGACTGGGCGAAGTGGGAGTGTTGGGTTCTGATGATGGTGAGTGGTCTTGGTTTCTGTTAGTAAGATTATTATGTTTACCTTTCGCCATCTGGTAATCTCTGGGGTTAGTTGTTATCGTTGTCACTGTTTAAAGATTGGAGCAGACGCTGTGTTCCACTCACCAGAAGTCTTAAGATCCTGTGGTGGGTGTCGTGGGTAGCTGGCGGGTGTCAGCTGACCCTGCACCCTAGCTACCCCGGTGCTGGTCAGACCGGAAGAGGCTCGTGGCCCTACTCAGGCCGGTTTTCTGCCTCCCCAACCAAAGCAGTCTCATGTCCCGCGTGATTGGACTGGTTCAGAAGCTGTGTTCCACTCACCAGAAGTCTCAAGATCCTGTGTCGGGTGTCGTGGGTAGCTGGCGGGTGTCAGCCGACCCCGCGCCCCAGCCACCCCGGTGCTGGTCCGACAGGAAGAGGCCTGTGGCCCCACTCAGGCCGGCTTTCTGCTTCCCTAACTAAAGCAGTCTCAGGTCCCGTGCGATTGGATTGGAGCAGAAGGTGTGTTCTACCCACCAGAAGTCCCAAGATCCTGTGGCAGGTGTCGTGGGTAGCTGGCGGGTGTCAGCCGATCCCGCGCCTCAGCCACCCCAGTGCTGGTCCGACAGGAAGAGCTCTAGATTCCTTCTTATTTAAAGTCTTGGCTACTGGTCTATAGCTCTGAGGAGGGACTATAGCCAAGGCAAGTTATAAGGAAAACATTTAATTGAGGTGCTTGCTTCCAGTTAGCCTATTATTATCATGGTGGGGTGCCAGGGAGGGAGGCATGGTGCTGGACAGGCAGCAGGAGCTCACATGGAGGTGAGACATCACCAGGTCAGAGTTAAGATGGCTTGAATAAGTCAGGTGGAGTCCTGCATGATCAACATCAGCCACAGGGGAAGGTTCAGAGGAACGAACCTCAGTCCCAGAGAAAGGCACTGCTCTCTCTTGACCTAAAAATCTTTCAAGCCCCCCCCCCCCCCGTCTCCTCCCAGTCTTGCCAGAGTGCACTCAAACTTCATCATGAGTTTCCAAGGAAACAACCTATACTCAAACCATAGCATTATCCCTGCTGGCGTTGCTTCCTCTAGAGCTGGCATTTATCCGGCTCGTACTGGATACCTTAGATACCCAGAATGGACCAAGCAGACACATGTGGAGGCTACAGAAGCCTATTGCCTATGATCTTTAGGACTGAAACATGACACTGTGGCAATGGGGAGGCTTAGACAATTGGATCATCCCTTACCAGTGCCTTACAAGCACTGTCAAACATTCTCCTAGAGGAAATACTCTCTGAACAGCAAAATACCAAATGAGTAGAACTTTATTGAGGAAAACATAGAATTGTGGTGACCGGTTCGAACACGAGACTTCATCTTAGGTAGAACCAATTACAGGCTCGCAATGCCACCTGCCTCCAGCTAACCAGCATCAACTGTCCAGTAGAGCAAAGGTTTCTGTCCAGTGGCGCTGCTCTCTTGTTAATCAGAGCTGTCCTTCAGCCCCAGCTGATGAGCGCCACAGACTCCCATTCATGACCATCATGTAAACAGCCCTGAGAGTGCCTTTGCTTCCCACTAGAATGTCACGAACTCAGCCTCCATCATCTGTATTGCTCTCAGCATTATCTTCCCAGATCCTACAGAACAGCCCATTACACTCTAAGTACAGCTCTTCCAGCCCAAATTTCCAAAGACCTCGACAGTCCTACCAAAATAACACGGTCCAGTCTGTCACAGCACATTTCCTGGTGCTGCTTTCTGCCCTAGTTTGCTTGCTATTGCTGTGATAAACATTATGACCAAAAGCAGCCTGGATGGAAAGTGTTTCTTTCATCTTTCAGTGTACAGCCCATCATCCAGGGAAGTCAGGGCAGGAGCTCAAGGAGACAACCTATATGTAACCAGAAACTGAGACAGAGGTCGTGGAAGAGAGCTGATTACTGGCTTGTTCCACATAGTTTGCTCAGCCTGCCTTATCATGCAACAGGACCATGTGTCCCTCCCACATCAGACATTAATCAGGAAAATGTCCTAAGGACTTGCCTACAAGCCAATGTATGTGGTATAGACATTTTCTCAGTCGAGGTCCCCTCTCCCTGAATGACCTGACCTTTTGTCAAGTTTGCAAAAACTAAGCAGCATATGGTGGAACACAGTGAGATCATTGCGAGTGGAGCCTTCCCTACGGAGCTGGATTGGTTCTTTTGGGAATGGATAAGTTCCTGTAGGAAAGGGGTCCTTTAAAAGTGGTATTGATGCTAATTTTTCTTCTGCCTTTTGTATCCACCCTTGTCAGCTGAAGCAGCACAAGCCCCCCACCCAACCCCCCAGAAGCTGAGCAGACGTCTCATGCTCTTAGATTGCCTGTTCTCCAGAACATGAGTCAAGATAAAACCACATTCTTTCTAAGGCAGTAAGATTCCAGTGTTCTCTTATAGAACCGGGAACATGCTGGAGGCAGGGAGTAGAGATGTTAGGTGGGACATCTCAAGGATGCCTGTCCTGCATCACAGTCCCTACCCAGAGCCTCTCAAAAATATCTGAAGGAGAGTGAGATAGCTATTTAGAATGAAGCATGAGCTGCACAGATCATATTTTGGTTGAAATAAATAGATTGTCATCTTCGTGATTTAAAGGCATGTATAGTGCATCTCCAGACCACACTGGTTCTGTCCAGGTTCCACAAACTAGATACAACTGGAGTCACACTTCCAAATAGAATTACTGGTGTGCTGACATAGAAAGGTGCCATGGGGGTTTGCACTACGGTGGCTCACACCTGACATCCTAGTGCTTAGGAGGTAGAGTCAGGAGGATTATGAGTTTGGGGCCAGCTGCTGAGTCAGTTCTAAGCCAAGCTAGTCTACATGCTGAAACTATCTACAAAGATCATGGGCTGGAGGTAAATCTCAATGGGGGAGTGATTGCCTGGCATTTGAAAGGTCCTGGGTTCAACCCTCAGCACAGGCAAGTAAAAACAAAAAACAAACACTCAAAAGAAAGGAAAACAAAAAGGAAGAACCAAAGTGAGCTACTCTTAACATCAAGGCTAAAATCTGAAACTAAAGATGTTTTCAATACTTAGAAAACTATCAAATAAAAAAGTCAATGGGGGGGCGGGGGGGGAACCAGAGGGATTGAGTAGATGTTTTTGTCAGTGTTAACATAATAGCCTCAAGTGCCTTGTTTGTGTCTGATGGCCTCCTGACAGCAATGTATAGTCATAGTTTCAGATATTCATCATGGAATAATGATGCCTAGATCTTATCAAATAATCAAAGACCAAACTAGTGCTAAATAGTGCTAAATAAAGACAGAAAGAGAGACAGAAACACACACACACACACAGAGAGAGAGAGAGAGAGAGAGAGAGAGAATAGCCCATGTTTAATTAATTCTCTTGCTATTGTTCAAATTAGGTTGAAATTTGTTTTATGAAGCATATCATATCGTGTGTTGTTTTTTTTTTTTTTTCTTACCTCAGCATTTCCTTAGGCCAGGCATGTAAACACAAATACTTCACGTGGCCACTCCTGTGAAAGCTGGCATAGTCCTGCTTTATCCACTCTTATCACTGTGGTGATGAATAGCTAACTAACTGCCTATGTCACTGTCAAACCACTCATGCGTCTCCTGGCCTTGCTCTGACCAGCAACCATTGAGCAGTAACTGAAGCAGAGGTGAGGCTATCTAACAGAGCCCGCGGGGCAGCCTCTCCTCCCTGACTGACTTTCACTTTGCTGCTTAGATGTGAGTAACTCAGAGGTTTGGGGGAGGTATTGACATTCACTACACGTGGCTTTCATTTCCAGGTTCAGGGTAACCAACTACTCCTGTTTGTGTGGGACATGATCCTGGAAGTATACGTCCAACTGTTTTAAATGACAAAAATGCCCTAAAGAGCCACATATCCTCTCAGAGCCTAGCTCTGGGTTTCCATAGCTGAAGAGAAGAGAGGGGATAAATCTTACCTGTTGCTGAGTGTTCAGCTAAGCTGGAAGACAGGCTCCTCTAGCCTCCATCCATAGTCTTAGAATTAAGAAGGTAATTGACTGAGACCGGGTCTGGCTGAAGTTTCTCTGTGGCCTCTCTCAACCTGGAGCCTCTGAGACAAAAGCCTGAGAAATTTTACAGCCTGATGGTGAGGAGTTTGCTAATCTGACAAGGAATCAAGGTTCATTGAACTCTTAAATGCAGCGTGTTTTTGTT
Source organism: Mus caroli (assembly GCF_978045245.1). Taxonomy (NCBI): domain Eukaryota; kingdom Metazoa; phylum Chordata; class Mammalia; order Rodentia; family Muridae; genus Mus; species Mus caroli. The sequence goes on from NW_028227267.1 coordinate 58,266,333, forward strand.
TTTTGTTTTTTGTTTTTTTTTTTATAGAGTATGGCCAAGCTAGAATGAGCCAAGAACAGAGACATCCTAGCCTACAAGTTCACTGGCCCTCCACCACAGTTCCCTCTCTTGCTCTCCCCACACTACATTTCTTTTTCAATTTTGTTTTGTTTTTTAACTTTCCTTCTTGCCATTAATAGGTACACAAGGAAAACATTCAAAGTGTCAGTGGAATTAAAAACAAGTCTTATGGTAGAATTTCCAGCGAGTGCCACGCTGAACGTCGACTGGTCTCCACACAGCTGCAAGCCCCCCCTGCTCACAGTCCCTCCCGAGTGGATTTGTGAGCAGCGAGGGACTGTATTCTCTGCGTGGGATTTTGCTTCTGGGCTAGGGTTGACTGCAAGTTTGTTGGAATGAATGCTACATTTTGTTTTGTTTTGACCATAAGGGACTTCTGCAGAGTGCCTTTCGCTCACCATGTGCTGTGAGGGGAATGAAAAGTGTTTGCAGAATGCTTCTTTCCCTGGGCTCAAAAAGTAGAGTCCCGCTGAGAAGCGCAAGTGACTCTCAAGCCTGTCTGGGGATGAAAGAAGCAGCCATGTTTGAGGGCAACTCAGCGCCTGTTAGAGCCCAGTGGAAGGAGCTTTTCCCCACCGAATCTCAGCCTTGCCACAAACTCTTTGTAGGACTGTGTGCAAAGGGCCAGCACCGATATACTCTGGACCCCAATTACTTAAAACTTCAGGGGCTCCCACTTTCAGCATGACTACTACAGGCTCTCTAGTCTGCCTTTGTTCTGACCGCACAGATGCGGCTGGTCTTGCCCTCCAATGGACCTGCGGAGCAGACCTTCACTTCTGTAACACTCGACCCTGGATTCTGGTGCCCCTACTTTAGGTCTCACAATATTTGACAGCTAAAATTTTCCTGGTGGGTCTGCTTCCCTGTGGGATCCCTTACTGAAATCGGAGTCCATTTCCTATCTCTTTAGCTTGTCTGGTCAGCGTCCACTTCCACACTAGGATTGTCCTAGACTCTTGACACTGAAAAAAAAGTAAAACCACAAAAGTAAACCCAGCGTTTGATGGATGCTCTCTGCCGAGGCTGGGCAGAAATCTGGATTTCTTTACTCAAAGACCTGTCCTCCTTTGTATATGGCCTTTCCTTTCTCTCAAGTTTAAGAGTGAAAAGTGATATTAAGTGAGATGATAGATAGTACCAGGGATGTGAGCTCATTCTCATGACATCTTTTTTTGCTCCCCTTGTTCTGTTCCTTAATTTTTAATAATGGTGCTGTGAGCATGCTACTCTTCCTTGTCCTTCAAGAAACCCTGCCTCTGGTAGCTTTGCAGAGAAGTCTCAGCCTAGCAGAGGAGAAAGATGAGGGAGGGGTCTAAGAACATTTCTCAGGAGTTCTGACCACTGTGCAGCGTACAATTCTCGGATGAAGGCTGAGATGTTTGCTGTCTGATCCTGAAATCCCAGCTGCTGTTCCACGGCAGAGAGCCTTGTGCATCTAAGTTAGGCATGAGGGAACAACCAAAGGCTGGAGCTATTGCCTCTGCCTACTTCAGCCTAACTTGCTTCAGAATAGAGATTAGAGTCCAAGAGTCAAAATGATTACACAGAACAGGAAACTATTTTCAAGACACAGGGGAGTATGCTGGGGGAGGGGGAGAGGGTGGCACAGGGCAACTAAAGGGATAGAAAGAGGCACAGGAAGGAAAAAGGCCACTTTTTGATCAGCAGGAGAAAGACCTCCAGCCATTGCTGGCCATAGGGATCTGGCTGAAAATAAAACTAGGTGGAAATTGAAACGTGTGTACAGCCCAAGTCAGACTTATGAGAGGATGCACTATCTGTGTTTAAGGGCCTTGGAAAATGACTTAGGGGCCTTGGAGAAGTGACTCAGGGCATTTGAGTTTTGTGAAGCTGGAACTCTGAAGATCCTGACTGGACTCCCAGTCAGTGGGAGAAGAATTCGAGGAGAGGGTGCAGCGCAGCAGTCTGACAGAACAGAGGACTGTAAGGGACAAGACACCACACTGTGAGGTCAAACACCAGAGAGCTCTGAGTAGTACTGCCTGCTGCCTGCTGGCTACTGTCTGAAGGACTGCAGCTCTGGCTTCACTGGGGCTTGTGTATTTGAGGATGAGGCTCCCTTTCCCGCCATATTTTAAGTTGTGTATTATAGAGAATATAAACTATGCACAAAAATGAACACACTAAACTAATAGACCCCTTTGTACCTATCAACTATTTTCAACAACTATGAATCCACAGTCTTTCTTACAGGCATTACATAATTTCATCTAAAATAGTTCATGCTGCATTTCTAAAACATAAATACTGTTTGGGCTAGAGAGATGGCTCAGCCCTTAAGAGCACACACTGCTCTTACAGAGAACCCAAGGACAGTTCCAACCACACACATCAAGCAACACACTATAGCCTGTGACTCCAGCTCCCAGGATCCAAAGTCTCCAAGAGCAGCTATACACACATGTATGTTGTGTATACCCAAACACTTACACAGAACTAAAAATAAACTAAATATCAAAACAAGCCTTTAACGGGACTTCTTGTCTACTGCCTGTAGTGCTGCCAAGCATCAAGTAAGTGCTCAACTTTGCAACCCTTTCCATCTGAGGACTGTGGTTTCTGTAGAATTCTACCCTACCCCTATCCCCATCCCACACAGAGAGAAAACTGAAGCAGGTTCCCCAGGAAAGATGCAGTCTACACCCTCACCATCGAGTTTTTCTCTGTAGTGATGCAGCATACATATGGGAAACAGAAAGAGTAGCACCTAGAGGAGGCAAGCACATTGGCAATATAAAGAGAAAGTAACCAACAAACCCCTAATTCTGCATGATGCCCAGAGGAGCTGGGCCTGGAGCCAGGAGCTGAGACATGCTTCCATTGTCACTGGCAAATGACAGATTTAGAAACAGACAGGGGATCCTCTTATCAAGAGGAATGCTGTCAGCTGAGGCCATTCACATTTCAAAAGTACAATCAACCCAACATGAGCTGGGGGTATTAAACATGATTTTTCTCACCTTGAATGACCCCTTCTCCCTACATTAAGCTGCCTATTTAGATCATTTAAACCGTGCGGCAGCAAATTGAAAACACGGGCTTTCTGAACTGTGTATTTTCTTTCTCGTGTTGGAACACTTCCCTTGAGAACCCCAGGTCTTATGATCATGGCAAAGAAAGTCCCACATGACTTTCTGATTAAGCGCTTCGTGATGTGCACATACAAGCTGATGAATCGATTTTTTTCTTTCTTTCTTTCTTGGCTAAAGTGCAGCATCTGCTTCGAAGAAACACATTGCGTTGCCACTTCTCTGTCAGCTGCTTGATCTGTTTGTCAACAAAACTGAGTGCAAAGGGATTGTATTTCTACAAAAGTAATCTCATCTCAAAGCAGCTTGTCCTTAGATTCTACAAGGCATCACAATGACCCCAGATGACATTATCTATCTGCCTGATTGCTAGATGTGGCTCTCTGCAGTTGCAAGTCACTAAAGGACTCAAATATGCATCTTCCCTACTGCTCTGAACTAATGCTTCCTGCTGTGAGGGTTGGGATAGTGTCACATGCCAGCTTTTAGATATTTGTATTCACTGACTGATTTAAAATACAGACCGAATACCAAAACCAGTCACTATTTACTTTAATATCAGTAATCCTGACTTGATCAAAAAATATTCGCAAGGATCCCCCCCCCCAGTTTGTGTATGTTTTTGCCATTCCTTTGAATTAATGCATTACATCAAAGTGTCTAGCTTTTTTTTTTTTTTTAAGAAGCTTTGTTATAATTTCCTTTGACCTCTTTTATGTGCATCCAAGAAAAGGTCCAGAAGCAGCAGCTGTCTCTGTTCTGGCCCCAAGGGAAAGCCTTGGGGCTCCTTGGAGGCACTGCCATTCCCACCACAGATTCCCTAGAGAGAGAGAGAGGCTGCAGCTTCCCCTACAGATTCCCAGCCATCCACCTTCCCCACTGGTAAGCCAAGTATCTCAGACAAAATTAGATAATGGAGCCGACCTTACTGTTCCACTGCCAAACCTCCTTGACTTTCCGATGAAAATATGGAACAGATAACCCTGTGGGTGTTCAGAAAAGAACACCAAAGATATTTTAAGAAGAGGTCATTTGGCCAATAAAAGGGGGGAGGGGTGGATATTCACTGACGATAATTTTGTCTAATTAAACTCCCTCCCCCCACCCCCCAGGAGGCAGAGGATGAAAAACAAGACTTCTGGACCAGACATTACAGAGACAAGAAAGCCCATTTGTCTCCCGAATCATGTGAAGGGAGACCGTTGGCCTTTGAAGCCACCGAGCAGTAGCAAACTATGAAGCCAGCCCGTCCCTCCCCTTTGAATAGCTTCTCTGAAGGTCCCATCTGACTTCCTCATGGCAGACTGTCTGATGTGGGGAGTCGGTGGTGTGGTCTGGAGGGCAGTGGCTCTTTCAGAATCATGCTAGCTTCCTGGGAAGCCTTGATGGTGTACTAGCTGGCAGATCTCCACCTTCATACCCAGCTCCACTCGGCAGTGGCTTTTTTTCCCTCCAATAATTTGTGGAAACTAACTGAGCAGAGGAGGCAAGTCAAGACGTTTCAGTGAGCTTCTGAGGCGACAAGGGCCTGCAGAGAGTACAGTGCCTGGCCTGTTTCAAAACAGTGAGGTCTGCTCACACCTCAGCAATGACAGGCTTCTGCAGACTATGAAGGTGTTAGACTTAGAAAGAAATAGTGACTTTTCATTTTATAGATCCTTTGGAATTGTTTTTAAAATGAGAAAGACGCAGAAGGCTGCATTGCTGCCACCCAGTCCAGTTTTAACCTCCTTATCAAGACTACAGAAAGCAGAGCTAGTGAGGTGGCTCAGCAGCCAGGGGCTTTTGCCGTTTCCACTCAAGTCCATTTCAAGATAGTAAGGTGAAAATTAGATTTAAAATTAAAAACCTGGAGAAGTCTCCATGGATAAAGGTCCGTGTTAGCAAACTCAATAACCTGAGTTCAGTCCCTAGAACCCTCGTAGTGGAAGGAAAACTCCGACTTCCTCAAATTGTCCTGTATGCCACCTCCACAGGAATAAATAAAGACGAGTCAAAGAGGGTGGAGATGGTGGTTACTCAAAGCATGTTAAATATGTCAGGCAACTTGGTTTCCATGATTTATCTCGTGCCACTCGTATAACCACTGATGCACGAGGCATTTCCATTTCTTATTTGGACTTCCTGGTGTGTTTAATGCTGTGTAACACAACCCTATGGCAATTAGACATATTGGAGGTTTGGCTGTGCCACCTCTTAACAGAAGAAAGCAGAACATAGGATGTTAAGAATGTTCAGATACGATGAGCAGCAGTGCCACCCTACTGGCTAGCTACATTTCAGTTGAATACTCAGTTCTTCAGTCACACAATCTTCAAGACAAGCATTCGATAGCCGTCACATTACAGGTTTCTGTTGGCATAGGTAGTACTTGGTACTACCAAAAAAGCACTAAAGAGCCCTGAACTCTTCACTTACCTCTTGACTGTTTTGCTATCCTAACCTGAGAGACGAGGAAGCAAAACCACAGCCCCTCTAGGGTCATCCCACTTCTGAGGGTCTCATATCACAGACTTCTCTGATCCCGGGGAGTGACACTGGAAGGCCCTGTGTGGTGAAAGGCAGCCTCGGAGATGGAAGGGCCTGAAGGCAGCCCTGTGCCTTTAGTGCCAGCTTTATGACCCAGGAAGTTGATTCCACAATGTTGTCTGTTTATATCACCCAGTGACCTACTATGCTATCAAACTCAAAAATGCTATTAATTCTGAACTAAGAATCCAGTAAGGTTCACTGATTTGAGTATTGTAGATGCTAGTTTTTGATCAAAGCACTATCACACATTGGCAACTGATGCTGCACAAAACATCCAGCTTCAGATGCGCGATTACCATGTATTATGAGCTATGGGACTTTCCCTGAACATAACAGTTTTCTACTCTTACAGAACATAATGGTTTGCTTACAGAACAGAGAGCCTTTTCATTTTTTTTTTCTGTCACCATCCCTCATGTGTAAGTGTATAACTCAGCAACAGAGAAAGCATATGTTCTACAGAGACTTTTTTTTAGCAAAAAAAAAAAAAAAAAGTCTCTACAGAGACTTTTTTGGGCAAATGTCCCAAAGCACAGAGCTGGGGTCAGCTGGAATACCACTGTAGATTACGCAGGCACCCAGAGGTTTGAAAACTGTGTGCTTCGCAAAGTTAAAATCTTGTTGTTCAATGCTGATGGATCACCATTGTTTCTAAAATGCCACGTTTTGTCAGGAGTTTCCAAGACATGAATATAGTAGACAATGGAAATGCAGTTAGTAGTGTGCATTGTAAATACAGCCGTGGAACGCATTCGACCTCCCATAGAACTCCATGAGTTGTGCAAGGCTTGAAGAAAGTAGCTTAGACCTGGTGGAAATCTTGACTGCTGGATGATGCTTATCTCTCACTTGGCACTCACTAGTGTGACAGGGCGGGAGGGATCCAACACTGGACACTATTCAGGGCATGTGACATCATCAGGCATCCTACCAGCTGCACAGCTGGTGCTTAGTCAACCTCAGTGACCAAAGGGCATCTGGAGATGATCAATGGGGAGGACAGGGTGGAATGAGGTTGTTTTCTGATATCAGCTGGAGCAAGACTGAGCCAATACTTTGAAGTACTCACGGTACTTGGGTGTTAGACGCTACACTCTATGACTACTGGCCAAGTTTGCTAAAATTAATAGTCCAGGCTATATAAAAGAATGCCTCCTTCCCAGGTGCCTTGTAATGAGTCTCAGCTTTGATCTTACAGTTTGTATCTGGGCTCTTATCTGCATAACAAGTCACTCTGACCACACCACTCATCAAGTGGATGTTTTAGCCATTGGAAGGAGCTGTGACCCACACTATCCTACTGTATCTAGGAGTAGAATACGGCCTTTCCACTGTATGTGAAAGAGTCCTACTCCAGCCAAAGCATTCCACATTAAGAATTTAATAGTAGATACACTGTTCAATTTCCCATGGTTAAAATACAAAAAGCACTCTCCCGTTTCCTCCACACCATCAGCTATGGCCTCATTCGTTGTTTCACCAGATCTTTTCTACAGTGATCTATGGTTACTCCTGTACGAATTATGATATTGAGTGTAACACAGAGAACATCACAAATCATTTGTCTTTTGCTGTAGCTATTTCACCAGAAAAAAAACAAACAAAAAGATAGGCTTTTCTCACCTCATTCCCTAAAATTTACCTTTTTAATTTAAAAAAAAAATTTTTTTTAGCTGCCATTGGAATTCTCTAGTTGGTGGTCTATCCCCACAACAAAGAAGCCAAACAAATATGCAAAACTATCAAAAAAATTCTTCTCTGGATTGCAAATCGCTAAGGTTGCTACACAAGGTCCTCTGTGTAAAAGAGTTCTTCCCACCAAGCCCTTTGCAAAGGACGGGAACAATAGTGTGTTCTCTCCAAGAAAGGCATTAGTGTGGTCAGATGGCCGAAAGGGAGATCTGCTGACTTGACAAACTGTGACGACTTTTTACAGCTCGTGAAACTGTCTTCTTAAGAGCTGTGTTCCAGGATCTTGAGTTTATTGCACTCACAACCTTAGAAATGTCGTCTTTTGGAGAGATGAGACACCTCAATGAGAAAAGACAAGATTAATAGCAGAGCCTTGCCCAACACTGAGCATGATAGCATTTATGTTGCCAAACAGAGGAGAAAATGGAGATGAAATCTTCTGAAGCCAGGAGCCAGGGTGCTGCACCATCCATCAACATAGATAACCCCCAACCCCACTTCATTTCTTATCAAGGTCTGTGCGTCTGCTCTTTTGTAAACTGATAGTTAATGGGCTCAGTTGGATGAAGGTTTTACTCCTTAATAGACAACAACTTGGGACACACCACTTATTAATCTCTGCAAATCCTTGGTCCTTCTTCTTATGTGAACCTACTCCCTGGAAACTGGAATAATCAGCCACTAAACAATTCCTGTTAAGTCACACAAAGTCACTCCTTTACTGAGAACTGTCAGGGAGAGGGGGTTGGTGATGTGGTTTGATGTTGGAGAGAATGTTTGGAAGCCTCCAGTGGGTGAGCATGCCATTCAGAGTATAAATTATAATCCTGATGGTGGCTCCCAGGACAGACACTATAGGGCCTGCTACCGATCCTCCCAGCTGAGTCTTCCCACTCTGAGCTTTCCCGCAGGGGGCACACTATCACTCTTTCAACATCTGCATGACCTGGACCCCTAACTCTGAGAGCCTTTGCTGGTCTCTCCTTCTCAGGAATCCTATCAACCAAAACTGCAACCTTCTTTCTGAGGTCTTTCCCCCTTCTTTTCTGGCATAGCTCTGTTTGTCCCTTTGTAATGCTTGCCTCCTGCCTTGCTGCCTCTGAAGAAGTATTTACAAAGAGAGTGATGGCTTTTCTCTTCAGTCTTGTATCTCAAACTCCCAGAAGAGTAGCTGGCACACGGTGGACACTAAATACGAGTGTTGAGTAAATGCATATAAAATACAACATGGTCAAACACCTACACTGCCTGGAGAATGTGCACATCTAGCATCTTACTCCACCCACAGTGCCAAATGCCAGCAAGACCATCAAGAGGCTTGCTGCTACCCAGGGAACACTTGGTAAGTATAATCATTTGTTGAGATGGGTTTTGTGTGTTTTTATTTTTCAAAATAGGAGAACTTCTCTTTGCAGTAGAATGCTAGCCCATTATGTTGAAGGAATGGAAGGATTCGGGAAGCACCAATTTTCACCCATATTGAAATAATTGATTCTAAGCTCTGCTCACCAGTGTGTGGCGCAACTGGAAGATGAGCTATGAGCAAAGAATATAGAACTGAGGGAGGCTGACAGATCAGTCCACAGACTTCTTGACTGTCAGTCATATGGGGTGGTGGGAGGGAGAGGGTAGGGAACAGGAGGAAGGAAGACAAACAGGAAAAGAGAAAGGAAGAGAGAGAGAAAGAGGAGAGGGAAGGAAGGAGACCCTGTCCTGCTGCTTCAGCTTCTTAGAAAAGAGGGGTAAAGGATGGAGATGCTTTCTGAACATTTGGTTACCTATCCCAGAGCTCTAAAGCTAGGGCCCCAAAGCTTCTTCAGGACACATAGCAGATGGTCCGGAAGGATCACCTGATCGCTGTAGCAGTTGGTGGTTTTTACAGTGACCAGCAGCTTCGTGCTGAGTTTCCCAGAGTCTTCCTTCCCAGAGCCTTCCTTCCCAGAGCCTTCCTCCCCATGCCTTACTTCCCAGAGCCTTTCTTTCCATAGCCTTACTTCCCAGAGTCTTCCTCCCCATGGCCTTCCTTCCCATGACCTTCCTCTCCATGGCCTTCCTTCCCATGGCCTTCCTTCCCAGAGCCTTCCTTCCCATAGCCTTACTTCCCAGAGTCTTCCTCCCCATGGCCTTCCTTCCCATGGCCTTCCTTCCCAGAGCCTTCCTTCCCATAACCTTACTTCCCAGAGTCTTCCTCCCCATGGCCTTCCTTCCCATGACCTTCCTCTCCATGGCCTTCCTTCCCATGGCCTTCCTTCCCAGAGCCTTCCTCCCCATGGCCTTCCTTCCCATGCTCTTCCTTCCCATGGCCTCCCACCCCCCTCCCCCATGGCCTTCCTTCCCATGGCCTTCCTTCCCAGAGCCTTCCTTCCCATGCCCTTCCTTCCCATGCCCCCCCCCCCATGGCCTTCCTTCCCAGAGCCTTCCTCCCCATTGCCTTCCCCCGCGTGGCCTTCCTTCCCATGACCTTCCTTCCCAGAGCCTTCCTTCCCAGAGCCTTCCTCCCCATGGCCTTCCTCCCCATGGCTTTCCTTCCCATGGCCTTCCTTCACAGAGCCTTCCTTCCCATGGCCTTCCTCCCCATGGCCTTCCTTCCCATGGCCTTCCTTCACAGAACCTTCCTCCCCATGGCTTTCCTTCACATGGCCTTCCTTCACAGAGCCTTCCTTCCCATGGTCATCCTCCCCAGGGCCTTCCTCCCCATGGCCTTCCTTCCAGGGTCTTCCTTCCCAGAGCCTTCCTTTTGCTTCTTCTTTCAATCAGAGACAATTTAGTTATCACTGTCTGTGAGTAGTGGAGTAAGGAGTGAGCAGTTACATTGAGCCATCTCCTCCAGTCCCCACCAGTGTCCAGTCCTCATTTTCATCATGTAGCAGACTTCTGTGGAAGCTTCCCAGCCTCTCTACACACACTGTCATGTGACTCTGTGACACCCCACTTGGAACTTAGGAACAGGTAGAACAGCCCAATGTTACACCTTGCTTCATTTTCTGTTCTTAAAACCAAACACCACATGTGGGGAGAATTTACAAAATTCAGGGGTTTATTTTGCCCACAGTTCTACAAGCTGTGAAGTCTAAGAGCATTGTGCTGTCATCTGGGGAGGGCCTTCCTACTCCATCATACCATGATCAAACCCCCATGTGGAGTTCCAGAGAGACTTTTTTTTTTTTTTATCACCATGTAATCTCAGCATACCCATTAACCCATTGGCCTCTATCTTCGAGAGTTTGGTCACTTTCCAAGAGTTCTATATCTCAAATACCACAAACATGTGGCTTTGGGGATTAAGTGTCTAACACTTGAAATCCGAGGGACACAGCTGGCACCGAGGACACTTTTGAACCCTTACTGGCCCAGCAATCTGTCTTGGCTTTACCAGTTAACTCCCCCAAGCTGCTGAACTAGAAACTCTTTTCTTCATTTGTCTAAATCTGTACTGTTCCTTGATGAAGATGCCACCTAAAGCTGAAATCCAAAGACTCTTTTAAGAATATCAAGGAAGAGGGGTAGACTTGAAGGTCATGGAGGTCTGCGTTTGGTGCCATCAGATAACACCACTGCTGTGTTCATGAATTCATGGCTACCTCGGCTGTCGCACAAGAGCAAACCAATCATCATTCCAGCATGGATTTGAGAGGGATACACAAGGCCCCACCCCTAGATGAGGAGCTGTTGACAGTTGATAGATGCTCAGGGAGAAGGAGACAGTTTTCTTTAGCAGTTGGTCCCTGGTTGGTTGACCATGCTCCAGTAGATGGTCCCACATCCATGCATATATGGGCAGCACAAATAGATCTCAGTTGGTTAATTTAAAAATAAATAAATAAATAAATAAATAAATAAATAAATAAGATATGAAGTTGGGAGGAGCCAGCTTTGGGGCTGAGCATTCCAGAAGAATTGGAGGGGTAAATGAGTCAGTGAAGATGGTTAACATAAAATACATTGTGTATGTGATTGTGTAAAACTCTCAATTAATTAGTTAAATAATATATTAAAACATCTATCTTATTCTGTGGTTATACTTAGTATATATACACACATACACACACACATACACAGAGAGAGAGAGAGAGAGAGAGAGAGAGAGAGAGAGAGAATGCTTATACATATCTGTTAAAGATTTCTCCCAACAAAGATTAATAATTATTTTCCCCCTTATAGGATCAAGATTGAAGTTGGTATTTCTGATCATGTCATGACAAGAGGGTGCTCATAGTTCCTGGCCCATTTTCTCTTCCTCTTTGAAACTAGGGCCCCTAGTACAAAGTATGTGGATTCTGCACTATGGGAGTTGATTTGTAGGCATGCACTCTATCTTAAGTACTAACTCAGGTTGCCAACTGATGCTCCTTCAGATTCATAAGTTCTTGCTATGTGATATTCCTCCTGGAAGGATACATTGGGAAACTTAGGTGATGAGATCAGAGTGGCCACTGAGTATTGTAAGATGTTAGGGTTGCAAAGATCTATCAGATGACATTTCCTATGAGGTGCTACCATTTCAATCAGGAGGCAGCACCAGCAGACCAGTTCAGAACAGATAATCAAGAGTCAACACAAGAGGAAAGTAGTAGAACAAAAGGTCTAACTGAGACCTGGAAAATCCCTGGACCTTGGGTGTCCTCAGAAAGATGTGTATCTGCTTTCCATTGCCCTGATCTTGAATGGATGACTTGGTGCAAGAAAAAACTGATTCTTCAGACTCCCAATACCAGTCTTGAGGACCTGCCCAAGCCTAGGGAAACATACAAACAGACAATGGGCCAACCTACATGGTAGTTTCTTCTCATTACAAACCACACTTCTGAGGCAGTCTAACTTTATGATGAAATAAAGTTTATCTTGTTTTCATTGGGGAGGTCTGACATCAGTTTATCTCCGGTGAGAGTCCTATGTTTTCTGTTCTTGTGCGGAAGAGGCCATATAGCCAAAGGGGAGCCGAGAGCCAGTCAAGGTCATGTCTGCTCCTGTAAGAACTCTTTCTCATGATAGCTTACTCCAGCTTTCCTTTTTGAGGTCAGCACACCCAGGGACTCAAGGATTTCTGTCTGGGTTCCATCCCATAAAGGCTACACCAAGCTAAGGGACAGATTTTCAAAACATGAATTTTCAGGGCACACAACACTTGAAACAATAACAGCAGATATACTGAAGATCTCTGAGCTTCAGTCTCTGCAGAAAGTGAACTAGGATAACTAGGATCTGGTCAGTGATATAGGTTAGCGACTGATGCACATTCAGAGGGTCAATAAGATTCCCAGATCACGTAGAATGCACTCCATCTATATTGCCCACTTCAAGCCATCTCATGCCGTTGATCTCCAACCCGGGACACTCTGGAAGACTTCCTCTTTCTCACCAGGGAGCCTCCTGACCTCTTCCCCTGTCTATAAGCCTCTTGCGAAGTGCAAGCTTACTAGCCTGTTATCACACATTTGGGGCATCTGTTTCCACAATGTCTAAAACTACAATAGACACATGAGGATTTATTGTTTAAAGAAATACCTCAGAACATACACTCTTGGGGGTGCTGCATCTTTCAAGTGGCCTCTTTAGTGAGCTAAAGGTTATTCCTGTGACATGGTCTCACACACACACATGCACTAGCACACACACACACACACACACACATACACACACATACACACACTTTATGCTCATGTTCTCCTTACCTTGTAAGCAGTACAGGACAACTGGAGCTCAGATTAGTTTCAGAGAATTATAAAATATGTGAACAATTGTGGTTTGCCATCAGTTACTTTGGCTCCAGTCTTGGTGGATTCTTCAATTATCTGGTACTTGCCCCCATACAGTATTGTTCTTAAGTTCAAACACTACAGTTCTGCCAGGTGGTTGTTTCAGCTTGTGTGAGCTTATAATGACTCTGGTTCCTGTAAAGGAACTAAACAATGAGGCTCTGGTTGGTGATGCTGTAGCAGCAAGCCAGTAGGCGCATGGAGGAGAGGTTCCTGTGTGCTCGGCTACAGAGCTCCGAGTGAGCGAGTGCACTGGAGACAATCGCTGGAAACAGTCTGTAAGTGCTTCAGACTAAGTATATTCAAAATGGGTGCCTGGTTTTCAAATGTTAAAGTCATAGACTTATTACGGATGCTCCCACTAATCTTTTGAAGTTCTGTTGTTTGCTCTGAGGACAGAGATGACTGGCAGGAGGCTGTTGGAACATCTGCGGCCTACTCTTTCACCCTATGCAGCTGCTGGGGAAGAAGCAGAGATTGCTCTCACCCTCCTGTTCTCATCCCAGAAGGTCAAGGCATCTCCTGTCCTCCTCAATTTCTTCAGTCAACTACTCCATAGAGATACACATATTGGCATGCCCACCCTGTCAGTATGAATGACCTTGGCTCTGACAGAAAAGTCAAGGGGACCTAGAGTGTGGTGACTACCAATCTTCACATTAAACATATTGAAAATAGAATATTTTTCATATTCTATGTACAGTTTCCCCTTCCTCCACGCATCTCAGCACCCCCAATCCACACCCTTCCTTGATCTTTCTCATTAGGAAGCAAACATGCATCTCAAATGATAATTAATAACAACAATAATAATAATGATAATAATAAACAAACCAGAATAATCCTCACTAGGACATCACAAGATAGTGAGGAAAGGACATTTCACACCAATATGACTTGGCACCATGGACACAACCATTATTATCCAGCCCTGGCAGCTTTGGGAAGAAGCTGCTGCCTCTCCCTCATGCCTGTTCAATCTCTTCCCTGGGATTAGATATCTCTGTTCTCTTCTTCCACACTCTGCTCATCTCCTTCCTCAGACATCTCTTCGATTGTTTACCTATAAGCCTCCCAAGAGACCTTAAATTTCTTAGGGCAGAGCCTGAGCCTGAGGATCACTGGAATTAGCTATATCAAGAAACAGGAATGAAAAGTGACCAAAATCAAAATTTGTTTCTGAGCCATTCAGGACTCAGAGGGCACTACATAAGTATGTATGCCTAGGAAAGTGTATTTGTGTGTAAATGATTTGCAGATATTCCTATGTTTCAGTCATGCTTCAGACTGTGGGGCTGGACTGCAGAAATATAGAACTGGAGCTGGTGATTATTTCCAAATGGCATCTTGTGAGACCCAAAGAACTGAACGAATAGGAAATCATTTAAAAGCAATGTCTTTCCATCATAGGTATTGTATTCGTAATACAACAACTAAAGTGGCTTTTTAAAGCATGCTCACTGGACATACCTGTGATTCTAACACTTGAGAGGCTAAGTCAGGACTATGGCCAAGAGTTCATGGCCAGCCTGGGCTACATAGACCAAGACTCTAACACATCAACATGATGGTTGGTGTTGTCAGCTTGGCAGAACCTAGAACTACCTGGGAGATAGGCCTCTGGATATGTCTGTGAGGAACTGACTTGGTTACATCAGTTACTATGAGAAGGCCTATCTTAACTGTTGGTGGGACTGTGTAACAGAGCCTGGGCTGAGCACACAGGCCTGCATTCCTCATTCTCCTTTTCCTGGTGGGAGAAGCCATATGACCAGCTGCTTTGAGCATCTTCCAACTCAACCTCCCCACACAATGGATAAATCGTTTCTTCTTTACATTGCCTTAATCCATCTATTTTATTACAGAATAGAAAATAAAGCCAAAATAATGGGTCAACCAATCAATTGATAAAATAGCTTTTAAAAAAATATCTCTTGTTCTTTTATATGATGTATTTATTTTTATTTTATTCACATTGGTGTTCTGTCTACTTGCTGCCTATGTGTGAGTGTGTCACATTCCCTGGAACTGGACTTACAGACAGTTGTCAACTGCCATGTGGTGCTGGGAATTGAACCTGGGTCCTTTGGAAGATCAGTCAGTGCTCTTAACCACTGAGCCGTCTCTCCAGCCCAGTAAAATGACTTTTTAGAAGTTTATCTAACTTATTTCAGAAACAAGTGGCTTCTTGGAATAGCAGAACTCTCTACTGCTTCAAAAACACTCACGTTTGAAAAAAAAAAATCTAACTGACTATACACAGTAGCCAGGCCTGTTTGTTCTTTATGTGACTTAGATTAAAAGCCACCTTAGGAATTTTGAAGTTTTGAAGTAGAATTTTTCAACTTTATTCTTTCTCTTGTCCTCTCCCCCCTCTCTTTCTCTCTCTCTCATACACACATTGTCACACAGTCTTGACATTTGAAGACAAATGCTTTATTACATGTATCTTATCACATATTTTTGTTGTCATAAAAATCAACATGTGATATTATTTTATAGTACTGAAGCATCTTAATTCCCCCAGGCTGATTTTCATATTCTTATTTAATCTAGAAGCCAGCCAATGTCTGGATACAGTATTTAATATCACCTGTCTTGGTCTCTTCCTATAGCTGTTGGAGTGTGTGTGTATGTGTGTGTATGTGTGTGTGTATGTGTGTGTGTATGTGTATGTGTGTGTATATGTGTGTGCATATATGTTATGTATGTGTACATATGTGTTATGTGTGTATGTGTTATATGTGTATGTATGTGTGTATATGTGTGTTTATGAATATGTGTGTATGTGTGTTTATGTGTGTATGTATTACATGTGTATGCATGTGTGTATGTGTGTTATGTGTTATGTATGTATATGTATTATGTGTATGTGTGTATTGTGTGTGTGTCATTCTTTTTGTTATTTTATTATTTCTGAGCCCATTGGAGACGGCAGCTAGCATGACATCTTGTTGACTGCATACTGTTTCTCTCTGACTGAATTCAAGTTAAACTGTTTGGTAAGAACCCTGTATCTGTGACATTGTGCATGACAATCATTTATTTGGGTCATGCTATAGCAGAAAAGTTGGAGAACAAAAAGGAAATGGCAAAACTCCGCTGTCACAAATCGTGCGATGGCATTCAGATCCATCTCCAGCCTTTTCTCTTTTCCTTTCCAGAACAGTGTAGCTGAATTTCCCATCCCATCTCCGTTCCCCATCTGCCCAGATGTGAGCAAGCAGCCTCTGCTGCTGCCTCTGCTGAAAGCTATTTCACAGCCTTGCCTTCACTCCTCCATACGTTGCTTCTGATCAAGCACTTAGTCACCGCAGCAAGACTACACAGTCGGTCTGTCTGTATGGTACAACAGCAGCTCCTGGGCTCTCTCTTCAGCTGCCAGACTGTCAGCAAATAACTTCTCCCTGTGTTCTAGCAGCTTTGGGTGAACTTGAACATTTTTCTTCTCTCATTTTCTATTGCCTGTGTGTGCTTTCTCTGCTAACCTCTGTGCACCCTCCATGTAGGGCTCTGAACTCATAGCCTAAGGCCAAGAGTCTGATACTGCATGTATGTGCCCTTGTGTTGAAAACGTACGTTGAGTGACCCAGAGTCTGTCAAGTGCTTTTAGCTAAGAGCTTAGTGTGAAAGGCCCGTGGTTCAGCTCACTGTGTTCCCTTCTCTACCCCTGTGGACTGTATTGAAAATCCTTCTGCGTCAGCATTTATTCAGTGTGTAATTTTTTTTTTTACTCTCCTCCAACAGACACATTCGGGTTTACTATTTCACTCGAACAGCTGATGTTTACTGGCAGCAACAGGACAGAATTTATAGCAGCAAATGGAAGTGGAGCTCGTGCGCTGGCGTCGTGGAGGGGAACTTTGTTTGCCATTTCGTGATTGTGAGAACAATATGGCCACGATTTTGTAGTCATCAGCACACCCGGGTGTAACGA
This sequence comes from Mus caroli, assembly GCF_978045245.1. Classification (NCBI taxonomy): domain Eukaryota; kingdom Metazoa; phylum Chordata; class Mammalia; order Rodentia; family Muridae; genus Mus; species Mus caroli. The sequence continues at coordinate 58,283,363 of NW_028227267.1, forward strand.
CTTCCATCTGGTCAGAGAGAGGCCTTCAGACCCTCTAGTTCCTTGACTTGTAGTCTTCATCCACTCAAAGGCAACCTGCAACAGACTTGATGTATTTTGAAAAGGGTCTGTAACATTCTGGTTCCCAGAGGACAGCTGTCCTGAAGAGCCAGTGTGGATAGGCAAGGAGAGAATGTGCCTGGACCATCCTAATGGAAGGGGCTCTAATTGGAGCAGCATGGCGGAATGACTTTGAGGTGGGAGAGAATGAAGAGAGCAGCATGATTTGTGGTGCGTTCCAATTGGAGGTAATAAGGACTCAGAGCTCCACAGAGACCAAGGGATTGGAGAGCAATACCGAGGCAGTGCGAGCCAGTTACGTGGTAATAAGGAGCAGTTTAACATCCCATCTTGTCCCATCTGGCAGGAAGAATTGTTTGGCACTGACTGAAGAAACATGAAGCTCCTGATGGCCTCCACACTCTCTCGGTGACCCTGCTCATTCATTAGGTGAGATCTGAAGCAGCCACAAGTGCAGCATGACATTTTCAGTCTTCCGTGTGCGTCAATTCTGCAAACATTCCTTGTGCACTACATTGCATATTAGGGACAGACAGCTCTGGATGCTAAGATGTGGGATCATACACATCTCTTGGCGGCCTGCTATAAATAAACAAGAACTATGAAGTAGGTGTGGGCTGGTCCTAGTTTTGAACTGTAAGCAATCCATGAAGTGCTCTCTTATACCTCAACATGCATATGCTTCATGGTCATCTTTTTATACTTCAGTTTCTTTTTGTGTTTTATGCGAATCTTTTTCTATTTTAGCTTCTTTTCTTCTTTCTAACGTGAGTGTGAGGGAAACGAAGTCTAGAAATAACCCCGAAGCTGCTCTTCCGTCAGGAAGAGCCGATCCTTGATCGGCTGTCAAGGAACAGCCGATCCTTGACAGGAAGGGGATTCTATGCACGTCCTTACAGTCCTTAACTATCAGCAGCATCATGAGCTGTCATTTGTCAGAGTTAAAGTCACAGACATGCAGAGTAGGCATTAGTTAATGCATACAGATTGGCCAAACAGAGCAAGCTGAGCAAAACTGTTAAGGACTGTGAAATCATGCCTCCAGAATGTTCTTTAAGGACAGGAATTGGGGATGGAAACAGGGGAAGTGGCCTCCTCCTGAGCTCCACATCATTCAGTAAGGTTAAGAGGCTGTAGCACTAGACAGCAGCTCCAGTGGCCCTGCTCAGTCCCAGCCTGTGGCTCCATCAAAGGGCATCTTCATCCTTCCCGGCCTTTATCTCCACACTCCCTGGAAATCCAAGCTATGGAATCACAAAATCCAGTCACCATAGTCTCTGTTCACAGCATGTCTGCCAGGACCACCGAGAGAGATACAGCAACCCCGTTAACTTATAAGGACTCCTCACACAGAAGCCCTACATACAAGGTCCCTTCTTCACAGATTCATTCTCTTGTGCCTAATATCTAGAGCTAGAACTGTGCTCTCCTCCATACTACAGAAAGCCTTAAGCAATGTTGCTTTTATTCTTAGCCCACCCCTGCTCCTGCTCACATGTGAACTCTCTCTTTGGGCCTTGCCCCCTCCCCTCCCTCTCCCCTCCTTTTTCATTATAAGTCCATTTTATTCAACCCATTTTAGCAATGATAACTCTTAAAGGAAAACCACCTCTGCTGACATGTAAGATATTGCAAGGAAGTCTTCTCTATGTCCCAATGTTAACAAAGGCCTAGGAGATGAAGAAAAAAACAAAAGTTGCTAAATGCCCATCAGTTCCAGAGAAGAAACAGAACTGCTCAATAGTGCCAAAAATGGTCCAGCAATCCTAAGCTTTCAGTCCATCCCAGGAGCATGAGAGGACGTGCCTAGAGCGAAGCAATGCTTCTTTACAGTGCTTCTCCCCTGGACTGTTTTCCTTTCCTCTTTAGTTAATGGGGAGGTAGGGTTGGGAACCACCTGAAGACTGACCAGTAAGCTTAATTGATCACAAGACACATGAGTTTCTATTGCTGTTGAAACAATTAACACAGCCCTCATGGCTGAAAAATAGCAAATTTAGACAATTGGAGACCTGGTTTGTAGCTAAGATCATGTACTGCCGTGTACCGTTTTCATGAGCACCAAAGTTTGGTTCCCAGTACCTGTATCAGTGGCTCACAATTGTCTCTAACTCGGCTTCTAGATGTTTTGACACCTCTCTCCATGACAGACACCTATACTTATGTATACATGCACACATACCTGAAAAAAAATCCCCCAAAACTAGCAAATTTAAGGCTGTAGAAATAGAACAGTGTGCAGAACTAATGTCAACCTCTGGCTTCTATATGCTCAAAGGGACAGAGATGTGAACCCACGCATACACAAACATACATACTACATGGAAAAGAAAAAGGTATATTTACTGTCTCATAGGTTAGGGAACCAGTTGGCACAGCTTGTTTTCTATTTGACACCCCACAAAGCCAAAATTGAGGCGTTGTTCCAGGCTCCCTCCCTTCAAAGGCTCTTGGGGAGAATCCATTTCCAGGCTCCCGAACATCATTGGCAGAATTCAGTTCCATTAGGGCTGTTGGACCGAGGCCCCTGTTTCCTTGCGGGTTGTCAGCTAGAGACCACTGCTGGCTCCTTGTAGCCTCTCTCTGGTTCTTGTACAAGGCCCCTGTTTGAGAGCCAACAAGAGTGTAAAAGCCCTTCTCACACTGCCCCATCACTTCAGATTCAGTAGGGAGTGTTCCACCTTGAAAGAGTTTAGCATGTTGAGCCCACCATATATTCAAGGGTGATCCCGTCCCCTCAAAGTCTGTGTCAAGTTTGAACACATCTGCAAAATCTCTTTGGCTGTGTAATATAAACCTCACCATTTCCAGGGACTAGGCGAGGGTTTGAGAGGGAATGTTTCATCCTCCTATAGACATTGATACCTGACCATGTCAAAGGGCAGGAAGTAGACAGAGAGCCTGGGTTGGCTGAGTGAGAATGAAGCTGGGGCTAGCCAGATGCCATCCAAGAAGGGAGCTGGACTCAGCTTGTAATGAGACTCCATGTAAGAGAAAGTGAGAGACCGGCTCCCAGAAGCCGAGACTGAGAGAAAGCTGTGGCACTAGCTGCAAGGGACAGTTACTTCATGTGCAGTAGATTATCTTCTGCCTTCCTCACGGTACTGTAGGGATAATCAGATGATGTCATTGTCATGACTATGTATACTATGTATTCTAAGTTGTAATCTGTGTTTATAAGATTGAGTGCATTACTAAGCATTTACACATAGTTATTGTCAAAATTTTTAAAGGCATCGAAGATAGTATCTTTAATGGACTCTTCCTATAAAGTGGAAGGGGCTGCCCCTGGGCAGAGTCTTAATAAGAGAGATAAGGAGGGAGACTAACTTTCCACTGTGTTGTTTCTTGGACCTTTCAAATTAATATCATATGTGGACATTCACACCAATAAAATCCAAAAACTACTTGAGAGTTGAAGACGGAAGATATACTTATTGTTAATAATGTAGGTGACCTAATCTAATCTTTCTGGAAAGCAGTATTTCAAGAGCTTTAACGACTCAGGGTTGGATGAGATAATTTAGTTGACATAAGCAGAACACTACCTGGCATCCGAAGGTGTTGGGAAAGTGGTAGTGGTCTTGGTTCTGAGGTCATCACTATGATGATTGGTCCCCAGTGAGTTATCCACAAAGATACAGCTAGTGGGATGCTGGATATTAGAAGGTTTCTTGGAGTTTACTGGGATGTTGGACACAGATCTAAGGGAAGATGCCAGAGAGTTGATGGATTGTGTGGAAAATGAGAGGGAAAGGTGAGTGGAGCCAGAAACAAGGCCGAGAGGGGAGAAGACCGCGGGTCTGGAGAGAGGCAACTGCATCTGTCACATTATGTAACTTACTTCCAGCTGCTGACATTTCCAGAATGCTAAGTGCATTTTACATATGGAGTTATTCTGATACTAGTGTTATTAAATGCTTATTAGGTAACAAATAACTTGAAATCTCATTAGCTTGCCTGCAGAAGGGGTTTTTTAATGCATTTTTTTTCTCCTCGTTTTATAGGGAGGAGCGCTGAGTGCATAAATCAGAGTACTTTATGGGATGCTGCAACACCTTGCTCCAATGCCAAGAGAGAGAATCTGATAGCATGGCTCTTAAAATTAAGACCCCCTGAAGACTGTGGTTCCTGCTAACAGAATGCCCAGGATAGCCAGACATCGTGTCTCTCTCTTTTTGTTTTTAAGTAGTTGCTTTTTCTGTTATTTCATTTGAAGCAAACACCTGGAAGGACCCTTGCAACTCAGGTGACTTGAAAAGAGAACACAACAGGGGGAAGAGCAGTCTCGTGCAGGAAGAGCAGTCTCATGCAGGAGCGCCCATCAGTGCTTCAGCATCATGGATGCCATGGTTGAGACTGTGCTGGACAACTTAAAATTATGCTCCTCAAAGTGTGTGCTTCTCAGCAAGTCTCAGCAAGAGGGGAAGCTTTCAGCAGCAGAACCTCAGGTTTGCCTCTCATACCTGCAGAGTCAGAAGGCCCAGGTTAATAAGAGTCCCAGGTGACTCAGTGACGGTCAGGCTGTGAGTTCTGATTTAAATGTGGTGTCAGTCTGTGTGTGTGTGTGAGAGAGAGAGAGAGAGAGACAGAGACAGAGACAGAGACAGAGACAGAGAGACACAGACAGAGAGACACAGACAGAGAGACACAGATACACAGACACAGACACAGATACAGACACACAGACACAGACACACAGAGACACACAGACACACAGACACACACACACACACACACACACAGACACAGAGAGAAAGCAGTAAAACAGAGCACTCGTTTCTCTGATCACTTGGTCATTTCTTAAGAAAAAGTAATTAGTAAACTGAACCAAAAATATATTGTGGAAGCAATTTTTCCCAAAGAAAAGGTTTGGGGACAATGGGACCACTTAGGAAGCAGTGGGACTTTGAGGAAGAAAAGAAGGAGGAAGTAGTTTGGAGATGGGGGCTCTGATCTCACTGGGTCCAGAAGAACCTGCTGGTCTCATTCTGGTCACCAAAAGGACAAGGGGGATAGTGAGTGAAGAAAGAACCTAAATGCGACACTCTGATGTAGAGTTCCCACTTACAAGCTAGGACGCGGAAAACCCAGGAATTTCTTCATAGGGTTGTCTGGTTTTTGAATCAATGATTCCTTTTGACACCAAAGGCTGCTTTCATTGCTTCCTTGTCCGTCCCAATGGCCTCCTGAAAGAGTTCATCTATCAGACATTTACTTCATCAGTTGAGTAAGACAAGCCTTCCTTTCAGGGTGAGCTAACAGGTGTGACCACTGGGGTTGCTCCGGTTACAGGCAAAAGCAAAGAAACTTGACTGATTTTGTTGGTGTGTAACGTTTTCCCGTGTGTAATTTTGGTTAGAACGTAACTAAAGGCTTTTTACTCCTTGCATAAATGAGCCAGATTTTAACAAAATCAGAGTGACTGTCCTTGGGGGTAGAGTGCGGGGGGGCGGGGGGGGGCTGAGGGTATGGTGTGAGAACTCAGGGCAAGGACAGTGAAGGGAAGCAGGCTTTCTCCTGTTTCTCTTATGAGTGTTTCTCAACTCAACTCAGTTCAGGGAATTTTTGAAGGTAGAAAAGAGGGATTGTGTTGTGAGAAAAGACTTGACAGGACCTGCAGGAAGGGGCTCATTGTTCATGGGGTACAGTTCATCCTGGTAGGGGAAGGCATGGTGGCTGGAGTGGCCTGTTCCTTGCAAGCAGGAGTTTGCAGTATCAGCCTGGCTTCTGAACCAGCTCTGCTCTGAAAGTGGAGGACTTTCTGCAAGCAGGCAAGAAGCCGATGGGGTGCCAGCCCTCAAGCCCCGCCCCTGAGACCCACTTCCTCCTGTAAGTCCCCCGCATCCTAAAACTTACAGGGAACTCCCAATTAGCTAGAGACTGAGTGGTCTTGAATCTGTGGGGGTCATTTTACAGTCAATCCATAATGGTGACTCCCTGAAATTACTAGAAACAAATGAGCAAATAAATTGGCTAAACCACAGGAAAGCCCTTCCTAGATAATGTAACAGCAAACAGAGAACCCCATAGGAAAGGAAGCTTTAGCTCTATGTAAATGTAAAGCATTTGTATGTATGTGCTAGGCCACCCTGGAAGAAACAAAACGCAGATAAGCAGCAGCAGGAGAATTCGGTTTGTAATTCACATGATAGATGAAAGTACATGCCATTTGTTGCATTGCTGATGTTATAATATTTACGTTGCTACCAAATATCGCTATAATGAGCCAAATAAGTAAGAATAATACAAAGTCATAAAGAACTCCCAGGAGATAGGCTGAGAAGAAGCCCGCCTCCCCTAGGCCGCCCCGTCTGGACACTCTGGAACAGGAAGTACCAAGGAGGCTGGAAGGTGGAACATTTTACCACAGAAAATGTGTAATATCCAACAAAATGATCAATAATCTAAGCCAGTAGAAAAGAAATGGAAACTTACGAGAGATCCATTTCAGCCGGGACAGGGGCATCTTGCTCATTCATCACATAACAGCAGAAGCGGAAACTGTACTATGGCGCTTGTCCAGGTTTAGGTAAAACATCAACTGAAGTCAAGGTCCCCGAGGAAATGGCAGGTGAAGAAGAGCAGCCTTGCGTGTGGTACATGGTGTGTTACGGAGCTCCAATAGCTGGTTCAGGGAGGGCACCCCGAAACTCCATCCTAGGACCAGGTCTTCCTTTCTCTTTCACACTTGGCTTTTGTTTTTTCTCTTGTCATTAACACATATCCACTGTTTCTTTCTGTGTGACAGTATGGGGCATATTCCACATCTTGGTGCCCAATGAGGAGGAGACAAAGGAAACAGGGCCAGTAAGGCAACAGAGACTCAGGATGATGGTGACAAAGAGGGCCTTGGGCAGACATTCTTGTGAGTGTGCATGAGCCCATTCGAACAGATTTTGCCTAATGGGAATCAGAGAAGAGGCTGCAGTGTACATTGAGAGAGGAGAGAGAAACACGGGAACAGACCAGGTGCCCCCAGGTTACTGTCACTCACAAAGTAGAAGCGCGAGCAGATTATTTCCTGTGCTATGGTGAAAGAAGTCCTGGTGTTGATCAGGAAGGATACAGGATGCAAGCTCAGATTCTACTCCTGGAAGGAAAATCAATGCAGGCAGCAGGGGGCACAAGGGTAAAGGCCTGATTCCTCTGCCAACCACAAGCGAGTCTGTGCCACTGAAGTGGGAGACGGTGGCAGAAGAAAACAGAGGCGAGCTAAGAGATGAGCCATGTACAGCCGTCAGGACAGTGATGACCGTCTATTCGGGGGCGATACAGAAACCATCAGTGTTTGTGGGGGCACTCAAAGGAATCTCAACTCATTCTTGATGAGGGTCACCGATTTTTTGAGGGACAAGGACTGGGCAGAGTATGAAAACAAAAATAAAAGAAAACAGACAGGGTTAGGAATACTAGAGCAATGAGCGTCCTTATTTCAAAAAATAGCAACATAATTTTTATTAAGTAAAATGAGACCTACAGGGCAAAATCTTGTTTAATGATTAAGCTTTATCATTTGTCCCCCAAATACGTTAATGACTTCCAGTTAAGTAGACAGGAAAGGTTTTGACCTTTGTATCTGCTAACCACCCTTATAAAGTGTGCCTCTGTGCTGAAGTTTTAAACAGTAAGCATTTGTTTATATATGGAAGCATAACACATATACACATGCCATCTTGAGCTGCCATAACAAGATATCACAGAGCAGGTGGTTTAAACAGGGGACATTTAATCTGTTCAGTCTGAGTGGTAGACATCCGACATTGAGTTGTCTGCATGGTGTGGGTCTGGTGGGAGTAACTTCTGGGTTTGAGACAGCGCTTTATCCCCATGTCCTCACATGGAGAACGTGCAGAAGTGATCCCCCAAGGACTCCTGTCCTGTCCTGAAGGCTCCACTTGCATGATCTCATCTAAATCCACTCCTTTCCTGAATGCCCAAGATCATCATGCCAGGTTTTGGGAGACGATTTACAAACTAGAATGGGGGTACAAGCCACATCTTCAAAGTCAGGGAAACAATGGCTAATAGTGATTTCCAAAGGCTGGGATTACACACAGTTTTGTATCTTTTATATGTGTTTGTTTTCCAAGTTCGAAGATCCTAAACGATACTCATATTTAAAAACAAAAAATACTGGATTTTTAAACCAGAGAGATGTCTTCATTTATTAGGTATGAGGTATTGAGATGGTTAATAGAAACCTTTGAGTGACACACAGCCCATCACCAAGTGAGAAAATAACTTTAAATTACATCCCTCCAAGCAAACTGTTACAAACTAATAAAAGTTACTGTTCCTAATTATTTTTGCTGTAGATCTGCTGCTCCTTTTCAAAATAATTCTCATAAACCTTCATCTCCTTTTCTGCAGGTGGTATGTTTTTGTTTATACTTTATATAAATGTATTCACGTTTTCATGCTTTTCCCCCTTCAGTTAAAGTTGTCATGAGAGTCCTCCATTGTTTCTGATCTCCTAAAAAGCAGATCATGGGATGAGAAAGGAGCATGTGATACACCATGCTTCACTTCTTAGTCTCCTGAACGGCACAAAAGATATCAAAAGGAACACAGCCAGCAACTTCAATGGCTCACAGATAAAAGAGCATTGTCCCATCAGGGAAGACTAGTTCAGGGAAAGATGGCACTGATTTGAAACTGTCCTGTGAGTTCTATCAGTCAGGGTGTGTTAGGTTTTGCTGGAGTAACAACTATCTTCCAAATTGCAGGAGTGTATGTATTCCTCACGCCTTCATCCTACACGTTTATCTCATTGCAGTGGAGTTGCCGATAAGGATGGCCCAGATATCCAGGTTTCAAGAACATTTTCAGCCTCAAACATCATTGGTTGTCATCCTAGAAAGAAAAGGAGGTACTGTGAATGGTCCTAAACCAGCAAACAAGCCAGAAATATAGGTGCCGTTTCTCCTCGTAACAGTGTGGCCTTCCCCACTTCACTAGAGAACAAGCCTAAAAGGAGAGACCTAAAGTGTATTTTGAATAGCACATATAAAAGGCACAGTCTGGGCTCACTCAACACATACAGGCCCATGCCTAATTCCCATACCCTCCATTGGCAGCATTCCTGAGTCCTACCTGGTGTTAGCTGTGGCCTCCCCGGTTTGAACTGCTCACAAGTTCAAGGCATACATACAAAGAAAGCCTGCTGCTGCAGGAAGGAGGTATCTTGGGGCTCTGACTCACACAGATAGGCACACGGTTGTGGGCAATGAATGACACAGTGAAGAAGCCTACACTTGCCTTTCAGCTCCACTGCCTCAGATCCTCAGGCTGTGCACATGGGCACTAGCTCACCACATCTGGGAGGACCAGACGCTGCACTGTATCAGATATGAGGGTTGAGTTTTCCCTCCTTTAGCCAGGATAGGTTCTGTGTGCAGAGAGTTCCTGTCCAGAGCTAAACTTCGGCCTCATGCCTAGGCAGTAGCTGTTTCTTTCTAAGGTAAGGCTTGTGAATATAAATGAATTGGCCAGCCATGTGACTCAGAAGGGAGAGTCAGCCCCATCCATATCCTGGTGATAAACCAAAAGCTAGTGGAATTAAGAGTGTGACAAAGGAGTCCAGGGGTGGGCAGTGGTCAGGAGGAAATGGCTAGAACTCGTCTGCCTGGGGCTGCAGGTTCAGCTGGTGTGTCAATCAGGCCTCACAAGCAAGCAGATGAAAGAACAGGACTACCCCAGACTTTTTTCTTTGTCTGTGCAACATTGACCAGGGAACATTTTGTTCATTTCACCAAGTCACGCAGTTATTTTGCCAGTTTTGGGTATAGAATCTAAAGATGATCATCAAACTCCTGAACCAGGCTTGGAGAGCATTAGTAATTAGGATTGGAACACAGCCCTAATTAGGAACAGCTACTCGGCCATCCTCCAGGGTGCGGGTGCCCCTGCCTGGAGAAATTAAAAGCACAGCCAGCACGATTCTGGCACAGTGATCTCCACACATGACAAGGCTCACATGTGATCCATGATCTGACCACAGATGAGAAAACCTGATGCTTGCTTCTAGAGAGTCACTTGACCTGGTTTTTTTTTTTCAAACATATTAAATTTTGGCAGAAAGCTTCATGATTCGAAAATGCAATTTTAATCCTTATTTAAAGCCTGATGTATGTTCAAAAACAATTTGAGTATTTGAGTATTTAAGTATATGTCTATATATTAAGTAGATGGATAGACAGACAGACACAACAAAAAAAAAGTCTCTGGCCATGTTTAAATAAAAGCCCTGCTACATACAAAGTTTTGCTAAAGTAAAAACTCTTCTTCAACAATTTTCATATGCAGACTGAGTCTGTTTTCTAACATAAGCCCAGGACAGACAAATACATCTGAGGGGTACATGTAGGGAATCAAAGCCTCTAGAAGATGCAGTTAAGCTGTGGACATCCTCCTGTTGGCCTCTGATAAAGCAGCCCCTCGGGGGCTGAATGAAAGCAGTCCTACACACACACACACACACACACACACACTCAAACACACACACACACACACACACACACACTCACACACACACACTCACACACACATACTCACACACACACACTCACACACACACTCACACACACACACACACATACACACACTCACACATACACACATACACACTCACACACACACACTCACACACACACACTCACATACACATACACACACTCACACACACATACACACTCACACACACACACTCACACACACACTCACACACACAAATACACACACATACACACACAAATACACACACACATACACACACATACACACACTCACACACACTCACACACACACATACACACTCACACACACACAAATACACACACACACTCACACACAAATACACACACACACACTCACACACACACATACACACACAAATACACACACACATACACACACATACACACACATACACACACATACACACACATACACACACATACATACACACACATACACACACACACTCACACACACACACACACACACACACACACACACACACACTTACTTGAAAGGAAGTCACAGTGTATTGAGAGCTGGGAGTAGGGTGCTGCATATTTTGCCTATTACAAACCAGGGACCAGTTACTCTGAAGACAAGTAAGTGTCCCGATGCACTAACATTGCAGTGCCCTAGGGATGCCTACTCCAGGGAAAGCTGGCCCTGTGGGATACTGATGAGAGCTGTGTGCAGAAGGGATTCCTAGGCTCAACTGAATTCTACAATATAGACTCTAAACATGGCCTACACAGGTTGAATAGTTTTCCTCTTACAGACTTCAACAAGCTAATGTGCACTATAGCTATTCAAGATGAACGTACCGCCTGCAACATTCCCCAAAAGTAGTTTCCAAGAATCCTAACCCACCCCCTTCTTTTTGCCAAGAAGGCTAACAGAACAAAGGTCTGTGGGCGCTCACCTCCAGGACAGATAACACAGCATAGGGAGTCAGCCTCTGCATGGGCGCTCACCTCCAGGACAGACAGCACAGCACAGAGAGTCAGCCTCTGCATGGGCGCTCACCTCCAGGACAGACAGCACAGCACAGAGAGTCAGCCTCTGCATGGGCGCTCACCTCCAGGACAGACAGCACAGCATAGGGAGTCAGCCTCTGCATGGGCGCTCACCTCCAGGACAGACAGCACAGCACAGAGAGTCAGCCTCTGCATGGGCGCTCACCTCCAGGACAGACAGCACAGCACAGAGAGTCAGCCTCTGCATGGGCGCTCACCTCCAGGACAGACAGCACAGCACAGAGAGTCAGCCAGCCTCTCTGAGCTTCTTGACTCTTCCTGCCCCAGCCCCCAAGCTTACATTTTGGAAGTATTTCTTTTCTAAATAACAAGTTTCATTCCTGATAACTTGGACATTTTAAAGCATATTGATGAGTCCATAAGCACTAGCCTATTGATTTTTCTAAACACATGCCAGGCAGTTTTTTTAATGCTGACTTAACTATTAACTGTGTATGTCACCATGACATCTGCTCCTCTCCATCGGTGAAGACTGACAAGTGCCTTGCTGTGTAAGTGAAAGGGCTGAGGTGGGAGCAAAGGACAGGCAGGCAAGGCCTTTAAACCGACAGAGGGGACACATCCGTCTCATGCTCTGCCACCTGTTATGATAAATTCCCAGCAGACTTATTTGGTTAAGCCTGTCTAAATACACCTAAGATTGCTGAGATTCAAGCATGTAAGGAGATGGGCAGGGAGAAGACAGGGCAAGGGAGTCAGACGGGGATAGTTTCTCAGGTTCCTTATGGAGTCTGCGTTTAGAGAGGACTCCTTCCACATGGAAGTCAAAATACTCTCTGAGAAACTGCAGGGGCTTCTGCTCTTTTTTTTTTTTTTTTTTTTTTTTTTTTTTTTTTTTTTGGCTTTTCAGGACAGGGTTTCTCTCTGTAGCCCTGGCTGTCCTGGAACTCACTCTGTAGACCAGGCTGTCCTGGAACTCAAAAATCTGCCTGCCTCTCCCTCCCAAGTGCTGGGATAAAAGGTATGTGCCACCACTGCCCAGCTGGCTTCTGCTTTTGAGTTCAGATTGAGACTTACAGTTTGGATTTCTGTGGTTCTGTTTTGAATAGGCAAGAAAGATGTTTCACCAACTTACCAGCTCAAACCAGTAGGCAGAGACGCTTCCGGTCTATGCCGTGGCTGCATCCTGATAATTCTGTTGGCTGCCTTTGGGAGGAGTTGGATGACGACATGGAGTAAACAGGGTTGGAGGGATGACTCCGTGGTTAAGAGCACTGACTGTTCATCCAGAGGACCTGGGTTCAATTCCCAGCACCCACATAGCAGCTCACACTGTCTGTAACTCCATGATCTGACACCCTCACACAGACATACATGCAGGCAAAATGCCAATGCACATAAACTAAAGATAACTAAAATTGTTTGAAAAGGAAGAGTAAACAAAGTTTGTGTGTTTCTACTTGGTTGTGATATACCTGGGATTAGAGACAAATGGGCTTATGAGTTGCATAACAGTAAATACTGTACTTAAAAAAAAAGACAGTAAAGTGAAGGTATGGAGAGATGGCTGAGCAGTTAAGAACACTTACTACAGGTTCTAGACCCAGCACATGGAGGATCCTACTGTCTATAACTTCAGTTCCAGGAAATATGACACCTTTGCTGACATCTGTGGGTACTGCATATAGGTGGCACATATACATGTAGGGAAACAGCCATACAGGTAAAATAAAAATATGTTTTAAATGGTAAAAATAGAAAGTCATCCTTGTACTATGCCAGAACACCCATCACAGTTTGTTGGTGATCATATCTGGCAGGGTGAGCAATGTGGCTGCTGTAGCTATTCTCACTGAGAATGTGAGAACCAAATTTATGTTTTAAGTTTTAATTAGTGTACCTAAGAGATCTGGGAAACAAAAATACCTCTAGCCTTTAAGCCCCTTGCCCAAGTAGAAAACTTCCTGAAATGCTGGCGGCTATTTGTCTTAGTTAGGGCTTTCTAAATAACCAAGACAACTCTTATAAAGGACATTTAATTGGGGCTGGCTTACTGGTTCTGAGGTTCAGTCCATTGTCATCATGGCAGGAAGCATGGCAGTGTCCAGGCAGATATGGTGCTGCTAGAGGAGCTGAGAGTTCTTCATCTTGCTCTGAAGACAAAGAGGAGATGACTGTCTCCCACATGGCTAGGAGGAGAGTCTCAAAGCCCACCCCTACAGTGACACACTTCTTCCAACAAGGCCACATCTCCTAATAGTGCCACTCCCTGGCTAAGCATATTCAAACCACCACACTATTGTTTATAGGATATAACAAGCCATGTTTTTACACCCTTAAGCAAGTTTGTTTGCTCCCTAAATAAGCTCCTGTGCACCAGATGTGCTTGATAGAATGTGGGAAGAAGGTATCTGGACAGGAACTATATCAGAATGCATGCTTGCCCCTGATTGGACCTCTAAGAAAAGCAGTGGATTGTGGGTTTTGCCTTTTTAGGCCCCGGCAAAATGTGACTAGTGGCCATTTTCTGGGAACTTGGAGATGGACTTGGCCATCAACCTGGCCAGCATTTAATTAAAGCTTGCTTCAAATTTGTCTTTAAACTGTGGTGGTAGTTCTCAACCAGGAGGATATTAACAGGAGCTTTCTTCAGAAGCCTCATGGCCCATGAACAATACAAGCAAGAGACGTACTGTCCAGAGAAAATGGAAGCTATTGTCCTCATCTTCCTTCTCACATGGTACCACATGTGTTCTTTATAGGTTCTCCCAGTTACAAAGTCAATGCTCGTTGTCGTCAAAAGCAGAAAATTAAGGCAAAAACATGTTTTGCCAACTCAAACATATATACTTTTAGGTATCTTCGTGAAAGAAGGAAAAAAACCCTACTTATACTACTTAATTTATTAATTTATATCTGAATTAATTGTACAAAACTACAAATTAAATTATACTCAGTCATTGATGTGGAAATCTCACCTTATTCCATACAGACCTGTGTGTGTGTCACACACATCTTGTCTATAAGCAAGCTTGGCATCTTTCAAAACCCCTTTGGATTTTTCACACTTTCTTAAAATACACCATCTTCTCTGTGACCCCAAAGGTTTTTAGCAAGGCTTTTCCAACCTTAAATATGCAGCTGCTGCTGGATGTCCCAACTCAAACTACACTCCCCACTCAGACATGACAGGAAGAGGGCTTCCCTTCCCATCATCCTGAATTTCCCTTTATAGTTTGATGGTTGAATCTGATGAAATAAACAACGAGGAAGAAAAACATACAGGTTTAATACTGCATGCAAAATATGGAACAAAAAAGGGAAGTTTTAATACTATCTCCACAAAATAGATGTGTGGAGCATGCTTAGAAGGGAAATAACTGATCTTCGAGACATTTTGTGCTCAAGAGCAGACAATGGCTTAGACCAAACTTGCTCCGGGCTCTGGATGTTGTACTTGGTACCCTGTCTTTTCGGTGGTGTGAGTTTCATGCTGCTTAGCTAACACCGCTCTGTGAGAAGGCTGAAGGCACTTGCATGGATGTCAGTGGAGCCAATCTTCAGGCAGATGATGAAGTCATCACTTGCTCATTGTTAGATCAAAATGCCTGGGAATATCAGCTTCTCTGAGGAAAGACTAGTCTCCCAGTTTTGGACCTGTCACTTCAAGATCAACTGGCCCTATTGCTTTGGGTCTGAGGTGAAGAAGCACGCCATGGCAACAAAGGGCCTGCAGAACAAGGTTGATCACCTCTTGGCAACTGAGAAACAAAGAGGAAGAGAGAGATCATGAAAGATGTGTCCTCGATAATCCACTTCCTCCAGTCAGAACCTGCCTTCCAGACCCCACCACCTTCATGAACCCATTCAAGTCTGAGTCTACAGAGGCTTCAGCCATTGATTAGCTCAGAGCCTCATGACCCCATGCCTCCCCCAAAGCCTCACTTTGGTGATCCAGCCTTTACCACCACACAAGCTTGGAACAAACTTCCTCTGGGCAAATGTTCCTGGGAATATTTCATATTCAAATGCCAAGAGAAGGCAGGAGACCGATTCCAACACTTCAGGAGAACAAAAGTATTGTAGGTCAGAGAGTTCCCAAGGGTGCTTCTTTACTGACCCTGTCAAAGCACTATAATAGGGTATCATTTTCTGAAGCCTAGTGATGTTCTGGTAAACTCTGTCATGTTCCATTATACTACATTTTTTAAAGGCATGCTTTAAAAGACATACAAAACTTGAAAGGAATGGCTAAACTCCAAAGAAAAGTGGGATACACTGTTTAATTTTTTTTAATTTAAAATCAATTCTAGGAATGGAGAGTTGACTCAAAAGTTCAGATCACTGGCTGTTTTACCAAGAGACCCAAAATTGAGTCTTAGCACCCACATGGTTGCTCATAATTGTCTGTATCTCCAGAATCAGGGACCTGAAACCTTCCTCTGACCTCCAAGGACATCAAGCACACAAGTGGTACACAGACATACATGTAGATAAAACACGTGTACACATGGAACCATAACATAAATATAAACACATAAACAAAATCTGTTAGACAATAACAAAATAAAAATAGCAAAATAGAAATAGTAACAGCGATGACGACACAGACCCAAACTCATGAGCAACACTATTTAAATCCACTACGTATAGTGATTTGTGTAAAGATCTGAGAGCATTTCCAGTGTGGATGGTGGCCAGATGTGCCTGTGAACCAGAGAGTGGCATCGCTCACTGCCATGTGTTGAGGGCACTGGATGGCTTTGACTTCTGCGTATGTTATTGCTGCTTAATCTTCTGACTACAACACACACACACACACACGTATAAAGAGAGAGAGAGACAAAGACCGAGAGAAGGCAATGGTCAGCCTCCCTCTTCTCCTCAGGGAGAATTAAGATCCCAGCAGCGTGCCTTGCATTTTGGTTAGCAGAACAAGCATAGGGGATACTCACTCTGCACAAGTGGATCCTGAAGTTTGGAGATGTAAAGCTACCTCCCCAAGTCCCTGAAGATGGCATCGAGGACACCTGAGACTCACAGAAGTGGTAAATTAGGAGTCATATGGGCATCACCGACAGACAGCTTGCACATTAACACGGAGCTCAGTGACTCCCACGAGATGGATGCTGTCTGTCATACAAATTCTTCCTCTTTGAACAAGGAGTCCACATCATTTTGTTCTGGGCTGTGCAAATTAAGTAGTAGTCTTATTAATCCATTCTGGGCAGAAATAAAATCTTGAGAACCAAAAATATACTCAAATTATGATCTTTCATAATGAACGGTATGTTATCATTCATAGATAGTATAGAAATCAAAACACACATTTGGGGATTTGGGGGGCTTGGGGTTTTGTTTTGTTTATTTGTTTTTGTTTTGTTTATTGTTGTTGTTTGATTTTTTTTTTTTTGAGACAGGGTTTCTCTGTGTAGCCTTTGCTGTCCTGAACTCACTCTCTAGACCAGGCTGGTCTCAAACTCACAGAGATCCACCTGCCTCCACTTCCTGAGTGCTGGGCACATTTTAAAAGAAGCATACATTTTTTTGAGAGCTTGTGGTGCTGAGGATCAAACTCAGGGCCTTCTGTGTGTGAGGCAAGAACAGCACCACTGAGCTATATCCCAGTAAAACATATTCTTAATGTTCTTAACTGGCAAAAATCTCCCTAGATGGTCATATTCTTCAGTATCTTATACTTTCACAGCTGTGACAAACTGCCTGACAAAAACAACTTAGCAGGAGGCTGCAGCCCTAGGTTCAACTGAGTCTCCATGACAGTACAGACATTTGGGAGGCAGAGGCTGATCACCTGAGGGCAGACAGGAAGTAGGGAGAGTGCACCTGGATTTCTGGGTCTCTATTTCTGCCTTCTCTCCTCTCAGCTATTCCTCTCTGCAAGCTGCCTCACAGACACACCCAGAGGTGTGCTTTTCTGCTCCCCACAGCATTTTTCAGTCAAATTCAGTTGACATTCAAGCCATCACGGGACTCCACTTAGGCCTTGTTACTGTGACAATCTGAAAAGGATGAATCAAAATGGAATACAATAAAAGAAAAAACTGAGAAGATGAGGAAGGACGAGAAGTCAAAAGAGGAGGAGGAATAAAGAGAGGAGATAGGCAGAGGAGAAGGCACAAGAAGAGGGGGAAGAGGAGGAAGAGAGGAGAAAGGGAGAGGGGGGAAAAGGCCAAAAAGGAGAGGGAATGGGGTGAGTGGAAGAAAGAAGAGATGGGACATAGGGGAATGATGGGGATGGGGTTAAGGAGATACGGTAGCATCTGCAGCGACAGTCTCAGGGCATGCGCCAAACCTGTGTGTCACTAGAACCCTACAATGGAGAGGAGACAGGAGGAGGTCAACACAATGTTTAATGTTGTTGGAAGATAGTCTTAAATAAATTACTATGGTTCCAAAAGCTCTAAACACAACAAACAGAGATATCATGTTCTTACCTAGAAGAGATAACTTTAAAGATAAATGTAGATTGAAAGTAAGAAGACAAGAAAATACGTACCGTAGGCTGCAGAGAACCATAGAGCTGGCCTGGCATAGCTGCCTTGAGAGGCATGAGTCTTAGGTTTTTCAGGTTAGAGTCCATGGCTCCTGGGGCGCCATGTGCCTTCCAGTTCCTGAGATACCAGCACACTCTCTTGAGCAGTGAAGCCATCAGGATGTTTGTGTTTTTCTGTAGGTTTCCTTAGTAGTCAAGGAAGCATAGCTGCTTCATAAGACAGTCGGTCTTAAGACATTAACCCTGTGCACCCTGTAAGGTTTATAAACAGCATTGTATCCTGGCATCTACAATAGTATTGATCCTGGCAAGTGCCACTTTATTCGGCTTCTCATAAAGATATAAGAAGTCTGATGCTTTCAATAAAATAATCGCAACCCCAGTCTTGCTGTGGTTCCTCCAACCATGCTGAAATTAATTCCTTGAGGCCATATCAGGTGACCTTGGCCCGGTCAGGAAGCACTTACTAACAAAGCTGGAATTACTGTTTGATGGTCAGATAAAGTGGACGCCTAAGACAAAGAATATTATCAAAGCAAAGAGAGAAAATTCAGGCTGATAAAATGCCCATCAGGAAACGTTTTAATCATTAGTGTATGTAGCTAATAATAGAATCTGGCAATGTCTGTGCCAGATATTGAGAAAATTAAAGAACAGCCAACCCTATGATCTAAAAACTTGATAACTTTATCTCAAACATCTGCAGGAAAATTAAGCAAAAGCCTCAATAAAGACAAAAAGATATGAGCATCATAACCAATGAACCACTTAATTGGTATTATAGATCACTTCATCAAACAGCAGAAGAATAAACATCTTCTGGAACACATGTTCACCAGAGAGATTTTAATCATAGGTTTAAAGTAATTCTTAATAAATTAACTGACAGCAAAACCATGCACACTATATACACATAATATCCAGATCATACAAACAACTCAAAAATCAAAATATCAAAGGAACAAGTAATGTAATCAGTAAATGGGAAATAAACAGTTCAGATACTTTTCAGAAGAATGATCAAAGAAATGTTGGCTATCCTGAGTGACAGGGAAAGACAATACAAACTATTCTGAGATTCATCTCACCTCAGGCAGAAGAAAGATAACAAATGCCAGAGAGGATGCAGGAGAACAGCAACCTGATGCTGGCTTTGTGAGACTCTTAGTTAACACAGCCACTACACAGTGATGGAGAATTCTCAAAAGAGTAGAGCTGCCTTATGCTGTAGCTGGACCTCTCCAGAGGATGTGCTCAGAGTCAGAAGATGCCACAGAGACACTTGGAACATCCTTTTTTTCATATCACTGCACACACATGACACTGATGCAGAATGAAGTTACAGTAAAAAACATAAAAGTTAGAAGCATAAGGCAGTTTTGAAACATACACAGAACCATGGCTAAGGGGTGAGCCAAGACTTCTTAGACAGGACAACATAAAAACTAAAGTGCAGCAATTAGATTTCATGAAAACTATACTCCTAAAAGACACACTATTTCTGAAATGAATAGGCAAACACAGATGATAGAAATACTTGAATATGTATCTGACAAAAGGCTGTCATGTGGAACATACACAAGCCTGTAACAGAGTGACAAATCACAAAGACCAGGTCACCTTAACAAAGGAAAGCATTCAACTGGGTTTAGAGTTCCAGAGAGCTAGAACTCACTGTGGCAGAGTAATGTCATTGCAGCACGTACAACTGAGAGCTTACATCCTGATCCATAAGCAACCAGAAGAGAGACGCTGAGAATAGGGTGGGCTTCTGATACCTCAAAGCCTATACCTAGTGACATACATCCTCCAAAAGGCCACACCTCCTAGTCCTTCCTCAACAGCCCTATCAATCGGACACCAAGTATTCAAATCCTGGAGACTTATGAGGAACACCTCATTTAAATCATCACGCAGAGTAACAAAAAAGACAGGCAACCCAATACAAATAGGGGGAAATTTAATCAGATACCAAGGAGGAGGAGATATGAGGGGTCAATAAAAAAGCATCCCCATCTCTATTCATCATTGAAATTCAATTTTCAACCATAATATTCTTACATAATCATTAGCATAGCTAAACTTTCCAAGTACTAGAGATGACAAAGTATAACACTACCAAGAACCTGATGCTTTGTTATGAGAAAGTTGAAAAGGACAATATACATACATACGTACATACATACATATGCACATACACCTCACAAACTGACAATTCTTGTAAACGTGTTCCTAAAAGAAAGGAAATATAAATTCCCAAGATATGTTGCAAAAAATAAAAGCTAATCACACCTTTATTCCTTAGCCACAAACCCCAGGTAACCACCCAGATGGACATCAATGGAGAAAGATGAGCTGTAGAATATTCCTACCCACAAACACACCTGAGAAACTGTTATAGTTTTCTTTTCTGTTGCTGTGATAAAACCACCATGTCCAACTCTGGGAAGAGGGGTGGCTGTATTTAGTGTCACAGGTCACAGTCCACCAAGAGGTGCCAGGGCAGAAATTCAAACAGAAAACACAGAGGGACACTCTTCTTGCCTTGCTCCCCTCGGCTTGCTCCACTCGCATTTGTAACACAGCTCAGGTCCACCTGCCTATGCACGGTGCACCCTATAATGGGCTAGGTACTCCTACATCTGTTAGCAACCAATTCAGTTCCTCACAGGCCAATCTGGTGGAGTCAATAACTCAAATAAGGTTCTCCCTTTCCAGGTCACTCTAGTTGATGTTGTGTTGATAATAAAACTAATAAAATATTAATTTGGGGGTTTTGTTTCAGTTTGGTTTTGAGGTGTCTTTGATCCTTTATGAATTTCACATCGTGCACCCCAATCCTACTCATCCATTTGTATCTTCCCATCCTTTTGGATCTACCGTCTGCCCTTGCAACCTCCCATAAAAATAAAATGTGGAAGATGTAGTGTCCCATGGTGTGTCACACACACTCTTTGTCCACACATCTTTCCTTGCAATGAGCCATTGGTCTGTTTTGAGGCCTCTGTCTTCTGCTACACTATATAATTGATCCTCACAAGGGCTCCTGTCAGGTATCCGGTTGTTGCCCTATGTTGTGAGGATCCTGCACCTTTGGATCTGCAGGACTGACCTTCTCAAAAGCTCCAGTAGATCCATAGCTAGGGTAGATGTTGAGATGGGCCAACTCAAAGCCCTGGGTCTGGGCCTGGGAGTTACCTGAGTCAGTCAGTCTTCCAGCTCTCCTGTACCCACACCACCAGAGAGAACACTCCAGCACTGCCTTGGCTAGCTCACCCGAAGTCACAGCAGGCAAGGAGCAGGGTCAGCTCTCTTGTTCTCATGTTCTTGGGCCAGCTCACCTACACCTTTGTCACCACGGCCAGCTCTACTGTGCTGTCCAGTTGAGATACAGGGTCCACTCTCCTGAGTGCTACAAACAGGTAGGGTCTAGGTAGGAGGAAGGGTGTCTCTCCTTTGCCCACACTACCCATGGAAGACAAGGATTAGATCCCAATCTCCTATGCTCACACCCTTGCTCGCTTGCAGCCTGACACTAGGGTCAGCTCTACTGTGCTACCTAGGCAAGGTGCAAGAGCCACTCTCCCCAGTGAGGGGCAGAGACAGCTCTCTCTCTCTCTCTCTCTCTCATGATCCCAGAGCCTACTCTCCTGCCTGGCATAGGTGGTGAAGGATAAGGGAGGTAATTTGGTTTTTTGTTGTTGTTTTTGTTTTGAGACAGGGTTTCTCTGTGTAGCCCTGGCTGCCTTATATACCCAGTATAGAACTAAACAAGAACAATCAATCAAAGTAATAACATGATTTAATCTGAAACACGTAAAGAGAGAAATAGCAAAAATACCTATTTGAAGATGCCCCTTCTATGAGGTTCTAAAGTAGGGAAATTATTCTGTGATGAAAAAAGTTTTAACGGTGGTATCTTGGGAAAGGGGGGCAGGGACTGGCTAGTAAGGTACATAGAAATGGGGCGGAGATTGCCTGGCAAGGTACATGAGAACTTGTAGTGACTGTGACAACTTTCTGTGTCTTGATGGTATTATGGGGACACAGGTTATGAATTTGTCAACATTGATAACATGGTGGCTTTTGGATTTATGTCATACAAATCTCATTACTTGGGAAACAAAAATATCCCTAAACAAACACTGAATGACCATGAGTAAGTAACAATTCCCATCAATAATATACATGCTAAAGTATTTAGGGCACAGTACATGTGTGAGTGTCCCAGAAGGTAATGGATAGATGTGTGAAGGATTAATGAATGGAGAGATGGGGCATCAGCTGAGGCTAGTCAGCATGCTAATGACAGGATCTCCATGGTGACTTTCCCTTGTAACTTCACTTCAACTTCTCTATGTCTAAAACATACACATAGTAAAATGTTGCACAGACTTCAACCTTCACCCTAAGTTGTTTAGAACCTAAACCCACCAGTGATGATTCTTGCATTTTGAGGCTGACATGGAGTAGAATCACCAGCATGAGAGGATAATGAAAAGCAGATCAGCTTCATTTGTGTTTATTACTGCTTCTGCATTCTCAACAGCAACGCACACCCTCATTGCCTGCACCCAGGGTGGGTCCTCCAACTATATTCTCTTAGTACATCAAAGAATAGTAACAAGAATCAAAGCCAGATATGCCTGATCCCCAAGCCCCTTCCATTACACGCTATGCTGCTGGCTGCATTGCCAACTATTCAAAGTTGAAAAAAGAAGAGATTATTGCCTACAAGGAGAACAAAGTATAATGGATGTATCTGATACAAGACAACAATTATAGATTTTCAAATGATACACTGGAAGAAAATGTCAACACTTTTTGGGAGATGTGATGTCCGGAGTGTTCTCTGCTTCCCACCTAAACCCACACGGATGTTCTCCATCATTCCTAGGCTTACATCCAAATTCTTTCCCATAGCCTAGACTCTCTGCAAGTTGGCTGCTCCTAAGTCCCTGTGCCACCAGGGTTACTTGGTCTGACTTATTCTGTAGTAACAGGGTGCTACAGACTTAGCCATTGTAAACAACAGGATTCCTTCTCACAGCTTTGTAAGATGACATGTACAAGATTCAGGGGTTCTGCACCACCAGGACTTCATTATGGTAGGATCCTGTGTGTTGGAAGGTGTGTGTGTGTGTGTGTGTGTGTGTGTGTGTGTGTGTGAGAGAGAGAGAGAGAGAGAGAGAGAGAGAGAGAGAGAGAGAGAACAGAAGGGGGTGTAGGCACTTACTCCAGAAACAATGGCATTAATACCTGATGGAGGCAGAGCCCATGGTCCAGTCACCTATAAAAGTCCCTGCTCTTAATGCTGTTGCTATAGCAATTCAGGTTTAACATGAGGTTTGGAAGAGACAAACCCATTCTGTTTAGCCTAATTTTTTAAATCTCTTGTGTAAATCTAACTATTGTCTAAATTGTGAAATCTGTGTGATATGGATCTATATTTGATGTGTTTCCGACAATAGCCCAGTGGAGGGAGTAGAGGAAGTCAGAGCAAGTGAAGCCTGGCATGAATGTGATTTGACATATGCATAGCTGCCAAGGACTCTGAGACCAATTGACACACGCTAAATTGGCAAAGCCATTATCCAAATGAGGATGTGGATGAAGGATGGTAAAGCTTTCCTCGGGAGCCCGAGTATGAGAGTTTATGAAGGACTGACTAGTATACGCAAAGACTAGCAACTGTGGCTTGTGTCTCCTGATGTTTACAGCCTGAGACTGTTAGAGACAGTTCGCCTGCAGAGATTAACTAACTCCTCCTGCTGTGCTATGCCTAATAAATATGCTGAGGTTCTGGGTTGCAACAGGTAGAACTCCACCTGTTCCCCCCCCCCCCCAGCTTCACTGTCTGTGTCTCCATGTGTCTTTCCTCATTCCCTCACCACTCCCAGCCAGAGTTCTAGGACCCAAGCTGCTCAGGTCAAGGTTAGGCAGCAGAAGACATTTGCAGGGTAAATAGAACATAGCAGTGCAGTGGAGTAAGTGAACCCGTGACTGGGGGCAGGGTGGGAATTTCTCGACGCTATGGATTGGAGACAGGAAGGAATGCCAGTAGAGAGAGGCACCTCTGTGAGTCAGAAGCCCAAGGGAAGAGGAGCAAAAGGACTAAGGGATACAAGAGACAGGCACTTTCTGTTAAAAGTCAACTCACAAGAGGCTCCGTGGTTGGCCTGGAGGAGAGTGGGTGGGAATTATGTCTTCTAGGAAGGTGATGGAAGAAAAATTTACAAAACTGTTCACCAGCTGTATCTGTGATGATAGCTTCTAAGAGATGTTCCTTTTCTACTGTTTTACAACCCCAACAGACTGAAACTGGTTTACGGTCAGAATCCCAAGGCTTTCCACCTTTCTCATTAACATAAGGCAATATTACCCTAACATGTTTTGGCCAAATGTGTAGATACATGTGACTCTAACATATCAGAACATGCAAAGCTCCCAGAGAAATGGTTCCAGATACCTTGAGTTCTTACACACGCAACGATGGAGCAGTCGTACAGTGAGCAGGGAGGAGTGGAGAGGGGTGAAACCCTGGCACTGAGAACACACTGGGTTCTGCTTCATTTCCTGACAGACTTTTACCCCAGTCTTATTTAGGTTTCTGTTTACAGATCCCTTGACACATCCCACTCTGACGATATACGTGAAGGATAGACGCTAACCCAATGGACACAAGGACCCAAACCTGTTCTGCCAGCAGTGGAGTGTTCTTTCGACATCAGGAGTCCTGTAGGCAACTTTCCGTAATAAGGAAAATCAAATCATTTTACATTTGTAGCCACATACAGATTTACAAACCAAGTTCTTAACTTTTCCCCTTAGGTTTCTTGGCAACTAGGTCTGGATTTTAATTTCTGAGTATGTGTAAAATTAGGATACCAGACAAATGGAGTCCTGCCGACTCCCATGACACACAAAGTAGACATTGCTAATCACCTACTGAGCTTTTCAGAGCACATTATATCGAGCCCATCACTACCAATCAATTGAGATTATCCATGAGTTGAAATCTCTTTGCACTCCTGGAACAAGATGGTCCCCATAGTTTCTATAGCTAATCTCTAAAATCTATAGTTGTAAAGCAATATCCCCCAACACAGAAGCAAATCAATTTGTAACTTTTTTTTTTAAGACAAGAGCTCTCTACATATCCCTAGCTGTCCTGAAACTTACTATGTAGACCAGGCTGGCCTCAAACTCACAGAGATCTGCCTGGGATTAAAGACACGTGCCACCACATCCAGCAATTTATAGCCTTTTTAGAAGCTTTCCTAAGTATACACAGATTGAATGGAAACAAAAATAATTTTACAGAGAATCCCTACTGTTAATCAGACTTTGATGGACAAGGTAAGTGAATGTCTCCATCTTTTTTGTACCTTGCCAATATATAAGGAAAAGTACTTTAGATGCTGCATGTCCATATCCCTGACTATCTCCCATGCTCTTTCATCCTTCCTAAAGCCAGGGAAATGCTTGGGACAGCCCTCTCCCCTTGGATGCTCTCCTCTCCCAGTATTCTGGACAACAGGGTCCTCACTGCCTGCTGCTCTCCCCCATCAACATCTTCCAGAATGAAGAATTCATAAAGCCAACCAAACTGAGGTACACATAATACCTAACATCTAAATGATTGTTTAACAACATCTTTGCTTTGTTGGGGAAATGCTCCAAATCAAGGAAATGCATTATAAGTGGTAAGAGTGTTTGTATTCCCATCAAAAGGGTTAGAAAATGTTGGGAAGAAGACATAGGGAAGGGTTCTCAGCTTCCCTGAACTCTTCTCTAAGGATGGGTGGCTAGCCCTGCTCCTCCTTGAACACTGACTTCCTACCATCTGCAGATACTCCTGCAAAGAAGTGGAGCATTTAATCTGATATGGCTTGTGTACCACTCAAACCAAGACATCTCAGTACCTGCTGGAATATATGCAGAGGGTTGAACCCTGCCTAGAATTCAAAGTGCAGGGATTGGGTCTCAGGAATGTGAACATGCTCTGATCGCCAAGAGAGCTCTTATGCCCAGTGGAATCTGAGGAGCAGCTCCTTCAGAGAAAACCTGGCAAAGCTAGCTACATCAGTATTTACATTCCATTCTTCCAGTTTTGTTGCTATTTCCCAACAGGATTGTAAAGTGCCAGAGGGTAAAGATGAGGCTTCATATTTTAAAAACTCCCCATGGGTACTCTTGGCTTGTATTTTAAATAATGTCTACACTTGAGCTATGTTTTCACAATTCATATTATAAAAGAACTAATATTGTCATCAGAGGCCAGGGGAAATCAATTAAGGGGTCATTCACCAGATATTTAAATTGGGTGTGAATTCAACAGCTACAGTAACTTTTTATTCTCTGCCTGATTTATGCCCTTTTCCTCTAGATGTGGTTCCCAACCTTCCTAATACTGGGGTCCTTTGATACAGTTCCTCGTGTTGTGGTGACCCCCAACAATAACATTATTCAATTGCTACCTCATAACTGTAATTCTGCTAGTGTTATGAACCATAATATAAATATCTGGATATACAGGATATCTGATATATGATCCAAAAGGGGTTGTGAGAACCACTGCTCTAGGACTCACACTAGAGCACCATGTAGTTCATAAACCATCTATGTATTCTTTACTGCTTTACTATGATTTTGTTACATGGTAGAGGCAGTGTGATCGTTCCTAGCACTGGCCAGTGTGACTTCACAAGGATGTTCACTTTCTGTACAATTCCTTGGAAACATATCTACTCAAGTGAATTTAAGCAATATTCTCTTTGTTCTGGGATAGAGGAAGAAGTTTATTTAATACGTCTGTTGGTGCAGGATTAGATAGGAGATTTCAGCACAATGACAGTTGTTCCATATGTACCATTCACCAGAAAAAAAATACAATCAATGAACTGATATAAGAGTAACGTTTAAAGTTCTCAAGCTTTTCTTTCTGTTTTTTCTTCTTTTTTTTCCTAGCATCTAGTAGAAAGTTTATGTTCTTCCAAGTAAATGGTCTCTTTGAAATCAAAGAGGTTGGTCTTTAGTGTGTGTGTGTGTGTGTGTGTGTGTGTGTGTGTGCGTGTGTATGGTGTAAATAAACAGTAAAACGACTTATACAATCAACTCAGAGCTTTTTAAAAATCAAGCAACACCTTTCCATTGGACCAAGGAATACATGCTTCTTTAGAGGGAGAAACCATTTGAAAGCTAACAACGGAAGCCACATTCTGGACACAAAGTTTATAGTGTGTATTTGGTGTGGTTTGCAGCCCTCAGCCCCAAAGCACAGAGATGACGCACTTGCAGACAGCCATGGAATAGCTGGGGTCAGTTAGGTCCTTAGTCAGGATATACCAGGAGCTAGTAAACTATCCAGAAAAAGCCAGACTGGAAATAAGTTGGTTATTGTGGGTCACATGATTCTTGTTGACCAGTTCACTGATGTACAGAAAGCAGTCATAATCAACACTTAACACAATGGGTGAGCCTGTGTTTCAGTAACATACACTTGATATCAGCAGGTCACTCACCATGGGCTGACATTCCCAGCCTAGAGTGTGAAGTAAGAACTAAGGAAACTTGTACTTAGGATTTCTGTATAGTACAGATGCACCTCTCTTCATCAGGAGAGTTCTCATTAGTGGTTCCAAAAGGTGTACAGAGTCACTGGGCCAGGTGCTTTTCATTGTGAATATCTTTCTTTAAAATATTCCTGTGGCTGAATAGTTATTGCCATCATTGAGATAAAACAAGAGAAAATGGGAAGAGGAGATGGATAGGGAGGGGAAACAGAGGGGAGAAAAGGCAGGGGAGGAGGGAAAAGGAGGAAAGGAAGAGAGATAGGCAGAGGGAGGAGCAGAAGGGAGAAAGAGATAAGAGAAAGGAAGAGAAGGGAAACTGTTTGGTTTTTTTTTGTTGTTGTTTTTTTTTTTTTTTTTTTTTTTTTAAGGAAATAAACTTGTTTATATAAGCCAGGTCTGCACAAGCCTGTAGGACTAGAAAGGCTTTGCTGACAGGGCAGATAAGACATAAGTTTTTACAGGCAGTGGTCTGTATTGTTTAAGGTAGCTGGCAAGTGAAGAGGTGGTTGTAAGTGCAGGCTCTAGAAGCAAGAGGGCTAACATTTAAGACGTCTGCTTTACCAGCTAAACTAGCAGGCTGCTTTACCAGCTAAACTAGCAGGCATCTGAGATTTAAGATGTCTGCTTTACCAGCTAAACTAACAGGCATCTGAGTGCTGATTTGGAGACGGATTCTGTGATTTATCCACTGACTGGTGTTCAGCAAGCTGCTTAACCCACCAGCTCCCATTTTATCCTCTGTACAATGTAACAAGGATACTGCTCCTTCCCAGATGTGTGAAAATAACAAAATGGTGTTGAATATTTTCTGTACTAGAAATGTTCAGCTTATGAATTATTTTATATGAGTCAGAAACTAAAAACACAAGCAATGATGTATTAGATATTCTATTGCTGCTGTAATAAAATAACACAACCAAGGCAAGTTATCTTATTTTGAATTATATTTCCAAAGGGTTAGAGGCCATAATGGTGAAGACAAGGTGGCAGCAGGCAGCCAGAGCAACCACAAGCGTGAAGCAGAGGCAGTGAAGTGGACATAGAGGAGGGCTAGGAACTCTCCCATCCCCAGTGACCTCTGTCTGCAAAAAACAGCCACACCTCCTAAACCTCCTGGTGGGCACTACCACCTGGGAACCAAGGGCTCAAATGCCTCAGCCTATGGGGGAGCATTTCTCATTCAAACCATCAGCAAAAGTTCTTGGAGAACAAAGAACAGGGTGGAAAGCCTGCCTGTGACACCAGGCTTCCTGTTCAGCATTCTGCTTCCCTGTTCCCTTACTTTGGTTCAGCTCGTTTCTCAAGCACCTATCATGTTGCTGGCACTGGGGAGTTTCCATTATAAAAATAAAAATGAGCAGTTCTCTCTCTTTTTTTTTCTGTTTTGTTTTAACTTATTCACTTTGCATCCCACTCACTGCCCCCCCTCCCGGTCAATCCCTCCCCTATCCTTCATCCTCCCTCCCCTTCTCCTCTGAGTGGGTGGGAACCCCTGGGTATCCCCCCACCCCAGCACTTCAAGTCTCTTCAAGGTTAGGCATATTCTCTCCCTCTGAGGCCAGACAAGGCAACCCAGCTAGGAGAACATATCCCACGTGCAGGCAGCAGCTTTTGGGATAGCCCCTGCTCCAGTTGTTTGGAATCCACATGAAGACCAAGCTGCACATTTACTACAAATGTGCAGGGAGGCCTAGGTGGTTGGTTGTATTTGTGGATAATGACTACAATTGAAAGGCAAACCAATCGATCCCTGTTTGGGTTGGTTATACTGGGGATGACACTAAAAACAAACAAACAAAAAAAACAACAGCAGAAACCACACTGCTGTCCTTTGCCAGCCTATGAGGCTCTACCAAGGGGGCAGGTTTTTGGGAGACTAGAGAAGAAGCAAGGATGGATGCTTTGTTCCTGCCTGCCTCCTGTGACGTCAGTGTCAGCATCACCACAAAGCCTTCCTCCTCCCCCTGGCAGCAGTTGAGGGTTTGCAGTAAACTTTCTTCCAGGCACCCCATTGCTACTCACAGACACCAGCAGAGAGCTGAGAAAAAAAATCCCACAACCTCTCCTCCCACATCCTAACTTACTTTCTCTGTATTATCTCAGCTAAGCATCTCCTATTTTCCTCTGGTTCCCTAACACCTGTTCAATGGTGCTTATTACATCCATTTGAAGCTGTTGGTGTTACTGGTGTTTGTTGAGGTTTGGTCTGTCGCTATGTATAGTAATGCTAAATTCTGTACCAGAAGGTCTAGGCCTACAAGTGAATTCTCAAGGTTACAAACTTTTGTTGTGCAAATCTTGATCCTTAATGTAAAATTATTGGTTAAGGTGCTAGAGAGATGGCTTAGCGGTTAAGAGCACTGACTGCTCTTCCATAGGTCCTGAGTGCGATTCCCAGAAACCAACCACAAGTAAGGTCACAACCATCTGTAATAGAATCTGATGGCCTCTTCTGGAGTATCTGAAGAGAGCAACAGTGTACTCATATACATAAAATAAAGAAAGAATTTTTTTTTAAATTATCAGTTAAAAAATTGGCTACAGCCAATTACTGGAGGGATTAGAAGTAGGTGGGTTTTTAGGTAACTGATTTGGGGGTGAAGAATGAAAGGAGGAAGTCACCATGAGGAGAGATGGCCAGGTGAAAACAACACATTTTGGGAGTACACTGCTGGAGAAGTAGCTAGGCCAACAGTTAGAAAAGTAGATTAGGGATTACACCCCAGTAATTGTCAAAGATACGTTAAATAACTATAGTGTGAGTCTCATTTATTTGTAAGCTAGTCAGAACAAGCTTAAAGTAGTTGTGCTACAGGTGTTCTTTCTTCCTTTGTTTCTTTCTTTCTCTCTTTCTTTATTTCCTTCCTGTTACATGTCTGTGTGTACGTGTTTTTATTTGTGTGTTTGTTTCTTCATTTTGTTGGTTTTTAGAGAGGGGAGCATACATACCCCATAGTGATGTGTGGGTGGCGCTCAGAGAACAGCTTTCAGGAGTCACTCGTCCCTTTCCACTCTGTGGGTTCTGAAGTTGAAGCTTGGCTGCAAGCACCCTTATCCACTCACAGTCTTACTGGCTCTCTCAGTATGGATTCTGTCATCCCATGGGCCCTGGGTATGCAAGAGATTAAGGAGAAAGCCACAAGGCACATTAGCAGCTTCATAATTCTGGAGTTTCAGGGAATGAACTTTGTAACCATGCTTTTATAAGGGGGAAAAAGCCTACAAGGAAAGACTTGTTTTTAAAACACAGCAGAGAAAAACTGAAAAGCCAGTTTAATCTCAAACAAGGGTGAAAGCCAATCCATGCAATGGGGAAAGTATTCGCAAATCACGAATCTGTTGAGAAGTTCATATAAGAATATATGTTGAGGAAATTCTACAGCCAAACGACAACCGCCAAGGCAAACAGCCCAACTGAAATCCTAGTGCCTGTGTAGACTAATCTCCAAACCACAGCTATAGAAAGGGCCAGAAGGTACCTTCAGCATCACAGCTCATCAGAGAAACTCAAAACAAAATTGGACCACTCTGTGTCTGTTAAGATGGATATCCAGAAACAGGAAAGAGCTAGTGCTAGGAAAGTCACGGAGATCTAGAACTCTTTCCCACACTGATAGGAAACTTAGATGTGCAGCCATTGTGGAAAACTAGCCTTCTTGTTCACAGAAAAGGCAAAAAAAATGAAGGTGGTGTGGCTCAATGGTAGGGTGCTTGCCCAGCATGCACAAGGCTCTGGACTCAATGTTTACCACCACAACTAACACCACGAAACAAGGTAGATGCTTTGTGACACAGTAATTCTGTTTCTTGGTATGTGTCCAGAAGAACCGAAAGCAAGAATGTGAACTTCTATGTCTTCATTAATGTTTACAGAAGCATCGTTTACAGTAACTAAAGGGGGGGGGGGCGCAATCCAAATGGCAGATGAATGTATAAACAACATTCTGACATATCCTACAACACGAGCCTGTGAGAGACATTCCGTAATCAAATCATAATAGAGAATTGTTATTTAATTGATAAAGTGTTTCAGTTCTGGGAGTTTTAAAACACTCTGGAGGTAGATAGCGGTAGCAATGTGACTTAACATAAACCATTAAAAATGTTTGTAGTGGTAGCTTCTATGCTATGGCTCTTTCACTGCAATCGAAGAGGAAAATGCGTTTGCCGGTGTGATTATTTACTCTTCCTCTGAAGACCTCCTCAGCATGGATTCATCATCTTGTCAAAGGTGCAGGCCTCAGATTAAGAATGCTAAAGAAGTTCAGGTGACAGCAGATGCTGGCGAGGATGTGGAGAAAGAGGAACACTCCTTCATTGTTGGTGGGATTGCAAGCTTGTACAACCACTCTGGAAATCAGTCTGGCGGTTCCTCAGAAAATTGGACATAGTACTACTGGAGGATCCCCCAATACCTCTCCTGGGCATATATCCAGAAGATGTCCCAACCGGTAAAAAGGACACATGCTCCACTATGTTCATAGCAGCCTTATTTATAATAGCCAGAAGCTGGAAAGAACCCAGATGCCCCTCAACAGAGGAATGGATACAAAAAAATGTGGTACATTTACACAATGGAGTACTACTCAGCTATTAAAAAGAATGAATTTATGAAATTCCTAGGCAAATGGATGGACCTGGAGGGTATCATCCTGATGAGGTAACCCAATCACAAAAGAACTCACATGATATATACTCACTGATAAGTGGATATTAGCCCAGAAACTTAGAATACCCAAGTTAAAATGTGCAAAACACATGAAACTCAAGAAGAATGAAGACCAAAGTGTGGTCACTTTGCCCCTCCTTAGAACTGGGAACAAAACACCCATGGAAAGAGTTACAGAGACCAAGTTTGGAGCTGAGACGAAAGGATGGACCATCTAGAGACTGCCGCACCTGGTGATCCATCCCATAATCAGCCTCCAAACGCTGACACCATTGCATACCCTAGCAAGATTTTGCTGATAGGACCCTGATATAGCTGTCTCTTGTGAGGCGATGCCAGTGCCTGGCAAACGCAGAAGTGGATGCTCACAGTCAGCTATTGGATGGATCACAGGGCCCTCAATGGAGGAGCTAGAGAAAGTACCCAAAGAGCTAAAGGGGTCTGCAACTCTATAGGTGGAACAACAATATGAACTAACCAGTACCCCAGAGCTCATGTCTCTAGCTGCATATGTATCAGAAAATGACCTAGTCGGTCATCATTGGGAAGAGAGGTCCCTTGTCTTGCAAACTTTATATGCCTCAGTACAGGGGAACACCAGGGCCCAGAAGTGGGAGTGGGTGGGGAGGGTATGGGGGAGGGTATGGGGGACTTTTGGGATAGCACTTGAAATGTGAATGAAGAAAATACCTAATAAAAAATGTTAAAAAAAAAAAGAATGCTAAAGAAGGGTGGGGGAGGGGCTGTGTGAGAGGGGACTGGAGGGAGAGGCAGGGGCTGTGACCTGGATATAGAATGAATGAATGAATGAATGAATGAATGAATGAATGAATGTATCCCCAAGTGACAGCATTAAAAAAGAACACTTCTCCTGGCCCCTTCATCCTATGCTCTTTGGGATGGGTGTTTCTTCATCTCTCTGGTGCTATGAATGATAGAGACTTTCCAGCTTCTCCCAGAAGAAGGCATCAGAGAGATTAACATATTTGGAGAAATTCAAATTCACAAAAGGTCAAAGGAATCAATGCTAATTGTCATTACTATTGCAGCAATATAATCGAGAGTTTGCAAGACATGTTGAACAACTATAATGCATGCGGCCGGATCGTGATGCCCGGGAGCTGCCTTTCCACCACGGCTGGAGAAGCCTGTGCTCCATCAATTCACTATTGATTCATGGCTTCAACATCATCATTAGTACAATAGATGGAGTAGCAGAAACTCTTAAGGCTCGGGAGACAGAGATGTGAGCTCTTTGAGTAATCCCAGGCGCAAAATCAACTATGTATTTTTTAAAACATAGGTACTTAATTTTATGACTTTGTTTCATATCCATTCGCTCCCCTGTGGGTTAAAATGGTGTCCCGCGTACAGCCCAGGGTGTGGGCCACTGGTCGAGGCAGGACGTGGGAAGTTTGACTGCCTGGCTCCTGTCTGGTTGTGAGAAGCTACAGAATAGGAACTGCTGGAGTCGGGCTCGTGGGTCCCTGGGCCGTGCGGAGGCCAGGACCGGCAGGTTTTAGCTCTTGGACACCACAGACACTACTTGATGTTGTGATAGAGCTGAGAACAGAGTAGGAACCTGTGGGGTTGGCTCTGGCAGGGGGCCAAAAGGAAAAAGACAGGAGGAGAGCTCTGGCTGGTTCTTGTGAGGACGAGGGTGTCCTAGGCTTGCTTGGGTGGGCGGCTTGGCTTGGTAGAGACCATGGCTGAGAACCTAGGGAGGTCTCCTGCAGGAGGTTATAGATGTGTTCCATTGTTCCCCACAGCTGGTCCCAGATGAGAGGAGGCAATCCATGGTTTAAGGGTGTTTATTGTTAAAATGGGGAGTTTGATGAGTGAAACCTTAACCCCCTCTCTCAGGGCCGGCCTGAGGTTAAATACCTTTTGCAGGTAGGAGTTCCTGGGAAGGAGACCTTAATTGGCTAAGCCCTTCAGGCCTTTAGGTACCTCATTAAAATGGAGATCTGTCTTGAGGCTACATGATCTGTAGTCATGTCCTCTACCTATGAAGGGGCTTGGGTCGGGCGTTGCCCTACGGGACTGATGGCCACAGACCTATGGTGTGAAGAGCTGCTGCCTCACCTCTTGTCAGGAGCCTAGTGTCTGGGAGCATGGCAAACACCTTCAGTTCCTTGCAGGAACACCTGCTGGGTTTCCAGGGTTTAAACCGAGCTCAACCAGAAAACAGGCTGCCTTTCACGGTCCCACACACCCCAACAGTGAAGGGGTGTAGCCCCAGAAATGATATTCTTAAAGACCTTTAACCCCCTGAGCCTTCCTTTCTCTGACTTTTACCTTTTTACAAACCAGCTACAATGTGGCACTATTCTTTATCACAGGTGTGTCCGTGGATACATCTGCTTTTCCTGACACAAAATGTAAACTTTAAACATTTCATAATTATCATATTCAATGCCATCAAGGCAGAATTATGAAGGCAGCAGGATGTGTGGACACATGTCTATACATGTGTAAATACATGCCTTTTCTTGTGTGACTTTACTTTTTCCTGGAAGAAATAAATTCTGACATATCTAATTTCTGTTACATTATCCCCTTTTCAATGAATTCTTCTGCTTTCACACCAGCTTCCAGGACCTTCTATTAGAATTTGGAAGGAAGCTAAAAAACAGCAGCTACAGTGCAAGAATGGATCTGTATTGGCTCTCAGTAGAAGCAGCATTCTTTATCTGAAAAATATGGGCTTCCTAGGTGCAGCAAGCCAGAGCAAAGAAAGAATGTTTAGTGACTTCAATACCTATTGTCCAAATGGTAGGGACTCCATGTCACACAGCGGGGCTTTTTTACTCCTTCGTGTAATACATACTTTCTCTGTATGTGCTCTGTTGCATGGAGTCCCACCCACAACTTAATGCATGGCATATCTCGTTAGCATCTTAAAATCTCTACCCTGGAGTGTGTGTTTTAGCCCTTTTATATAATATTTTTATTAATCCTTTGAGAATTTTATATATGAACACAATGTATGTTGATTGTATTTCTACCCCACTTCTCCCACTAGCTCCTCCAGAGACACCTTGCCCTCTCTCGACTTCATGTACTCTTTGATTTTTCTTTTTTAACCCACCTAGGCCAATTTGTGTTGCCCATGTATTCATGGGTATAGAGTCATCCACTGGAGTTTGGGCAACACACCAGGGGCCTGACACTTAGAGAAAACTGGCTCCTCATCCTTCTGAAGCTGTCAACTAGGGTGAGGATTCATGGGTTTGATTGGCCTGAGTTGATGGAGGTCTAGTGCAGATGACCACAGCTGCTCTGACTCATGGGAGGAAAAGTCCTGTCACATCCAGAAGGCACTGTTTCACACAGATAGGTTCTCCTGGACTTCTGGCTCTTTCACTTTTTCCACAGCATCTTCCACAGTGAGCCTTGGGATAGGGGCAGGGATGCACATGTCATATTTGTGGCTGAGCACTACACAGGCACGGGTTCTCTGTATTTGACTAGTTATGAGTCTACCTTAAAGACCATCTGCTGCATGAACTTCCCCATGGGATCTGAAGCAGCATTGCTGCTTTGGGTAGAGTGATACATGCTCAGAATGTAGACAATAGCTTGATTCTAAGTCTAGTTAGTAAAAGGACAGTAATAGCCTCACTCCTAGAGCCTATGGACTCCCTAGCTACCAGTTATTGACCAAATTGATAGTACCAAGTACGCATTTCCTCATGAAGTGGTTAGTTACCCCCATAGAATTCATTCCACTATTACACCCATG
The DNA here is from genome assembly GCF_978045245.1 of Mus caroli. Taxonomy (NCBI): domain Eukaryota; kingdom Metazoa; phylum Chordata; class Mammalia; order Rodentia; family Muridae; genus Mus; species Mus caroli. The sequence goes on from NW_028227267.1 coordinate 58,319,421, forward strand.
GGCATACTATTGTAGTTCACAGAGTTTGCGGCTTGGTAGCACTACTAATGAGTATTCCCCCTCATAAAGTGCCTAACGGTACTAGGAGCACTAATCAGCGTTGGGAATTCTTGGTCAGTCAGTGCCAACTTGATTTCTCCATGCACTGTGACTGATGTGAATAATGTCTTTAGCAATTATGTGTCACGGTCAAGTTCTGGTGGGCAACTGAGAGCATGATACCCTGAATTGTTTGGGTGTCTCTGGGAGCCCCAGAGGTATAATCTCTCCCCCTCTCCATTTAAGTTTCTCTCCCCACCATTCCCTTCTTTCTTTCTGTCATCGCCTGTGTACTATTAGTCCTCTCTCAATAGTTTTCTTCCTCCTCCTCACTAAAAGCCCCTTGATATTTTCCTGGGTTCTACAGATACCCCAAATTAAACACACATCTAAAGATTCAATACTGGGACCTCCACATGAGTGACAACGCGCAGTGTTTTCCTGGTTCTGGACTGCCTCACTTAGAATAAATAAGTCAGCTGTTCTCATGTGAACTCTCAAGTCAGAGTTTAGGTGAGCTGTGGACCTGTTTTCAGGTTGGATTGTAAAGAAAAGGATAGGTGGCCGGTCGTGGTGGCACACGCCTTTAATCCCAGCACTTGGGAGGCAGAGGCAGGTGGATTTCTGAGTTCGAGGCCAGCGTGGTCTAGAGTGAGTTCCAGGACAGCTGGGCTACACAGAGAAACCCTGTCTCGAGTGCTCGTGCCTAGGGCCAGGCTCTTAGCTGCTATCCCGCCACTGCAGCCACATCATCACTTTAAAAAAAAAAAAAGAAAAGGGTAGGTGTGTGTGTGTGTGTGTGTGTGTGTGTGCGCGTGTGCGTGCGCGCGCGAGCATGTGCCATACACCATGTAAAAGTGTCAAGTATGTCTATTACACCCTCAACCTCACAAATCTTTTAAAGAAAGCTCTCTCTCTCTCTCTCTCTCTCTCTCTCTCTCTCTCTCTCTCTCTCTGTGTGTGTGTGTGTGTGTGTGTGTGTGTGTGTGTGTGTGTGTGTGTGTGTGTGTTTGTGCACTTGTGAACATGTGCTTTTGAACAGATGACACGAATGCATGAAGTCAGAGTGCTTTAGACTGAATCACAGAACTCTGGAGATTACAGTATTTGGTTTTGTTTATTTTAGTCAGGTTCTCACTCTCCAGACCTTGCTGACCTGCAACTTACTATGTAGACCAGGCTGGCCATGAACTCATAGAGATCTGCTTGCCTCTGCCTCCCAAACGCTGAGATTAAAATGTAGGACACTGTGGGTGGCTTAGATTGAGATATTTTACAGATGATCTCTCTCACTCACCGAAAATTTTGGCTAGAGAAACACAGGAGTGTCACAGCCCAGGTGAAGCATGTAGTTCATGCTAGAAGGTCCTAGAATGGAGGTTGTTTTAGCTGGAGAGATGAGTCAGCTGTCAGAGCCTCTGAGAGAGCCACATGCAACTCCAGTTCCCAGGAGTCTGACGGTCTTCTCTTGCCTCCAAAGCTACTTGCATGCCTGTGGCACACATAAACACACACAAAAAAAAACCACAGATATATCCAATAATATACACAAACACATGCACAAAAGATAAAAAGTACATCTTTTGAAAAAGAATGCACTATTTTGCGGCTTCTCTCCACGCCCTATCTGATGACTTGGCTCTTTTGTTCTTACAAAGTCACCAGAATAGGTCGCCCTCTGCTGAAAAAGTCTGCTAGAAAAAGTTCTGCATTCACAGGCACACTCAGCTCCAGTTGGAAAGATCAGAGCTGTAAACTTTGACTTCGGCAGTTGAATGAGACATTGTTTGATGGAACTGTGTGGGCAGGGAGTATAACAAATAACCAGTTGCCAACTCTGAAGCAAACATGCTCTCTTTATCGCCCGATGTAGTTCTTGACGTAATGAGCATGGCTTCCAATTTTCCTTGCAAATGGGTACACTGGTGACCATGGTAACTGGCATGCTCAAAAGATGTCCTCTGAAGGCCTTTGAAAGGCTACCGACATTTATATTAGGCAGGCATAACCATGCCAACGGGTGCTTAAGAAACACCCAACTAGACAGTGCTCCTCAGAACCAAGCAGTTTCGAAATAGCATTTGTGATTCTCGTTAAGTAGAAATGAATACGACTCCATTCGAGAGGAGAGAGACAGAGTATTTTATGTACAGCTGTGTCTTGAGGCAACACAGAGAGTACTCAAACAACAACTGCCCGTGACTGTAAAGTCTGCCTTTCACTTCTTATGCTCATTTCATCCCTGTCCCCTCCTCCCTCTCTTTCTTTCTTTTGTGTAGGTTTTTCAGAACTTAGTCTCGGGTTCCAAAGCTGGCCAGCACAGTGGTCTTGCCTGTTCCTTCACATGCCACTGGGTAGCCCTTTTATATTTAAAGCATCCTTGGTTTGTTGGTACGCTACAGCTACACTTGTGCAAAGCAGATTCTTTCTCTCCGTTCATGAGGAAAGGCAGAAGGCTAGTAGATTAATACTACCAGGGAGGAAATTAAACTCTTAAGACTTGGTGTCTACGTATAATGAGATTCTAAATGTTAAGAAGCAGGAGGGATGAGTTGTGGGGTTTTCATATGGCTGAAGAGAAGAGGATCTATTAGATTCAGGGTGTCTCTTGGAGGAGCGAGTGGAGGGAGAGGAGGAAGAGGAGGAAGGGAAGGAAGAGGAAGAAGAGGAAGAGGAGGAGGAATAAGAAAAGGATAAGAATAAAGAGGAGGAGGAAGAGGAGAAAGAGAAGAGGATGAGGAGGGCGATATGGGGGCTGGAGAGAGTATTCAGTGGTCAGGACACTTACTAGTCTTGCAGAGGTCATGAGGTCCTTTCCCCAAACCCAGTCTTTCTTCGGGTCCCCACCTTTTTTGAAGGTGGTTTGTTTCTCTTTTGAAAGGATTAAAAAAAGGGAACTGGAGAAGGGAGCTGGTGAGTCTTTCTGATGAGAGACATGGGGAATTGAAGAACAGAATGATATGGCTAATTTTTTGAGCCATTAGTCAGCGTTTTGAGCTCATATCTTCCTGGGGCAGCAGTCTGTTTCAGCTCTTTAACAGGTCAACCTACACATTTGTCTTTTTGAGAATTTTACACATGAGTACTGTAGTGACATAATTTCTGCCACCCCACACCTCCTCCCATGGTGCCCAACTCCCTCTCGAATTTATAATTTCTTTTTTAATTATTGTCACTGCTCACACATATATGTGCTCAGTTGTGTTTTTATGTAAATACAGCCTGCTGCATTCATTTACTGTTGTTTGTGGATGAGAAAAAAAAATTTTCATGAGGTGTCACCCCTAGATAAAGAGCTAAGGGCTATGGATGGCTATGTGCATTTCTTTCCTTTTTATTTTTAAGATTTGTTTTTATTTTATGTGCATAAATACCAGCACGTATTTATGTATATGTACCATGTCTGTGCCTGGTGCCCAGAGAGGCCAAAAAACAGTTTTAGGTTCCCTAGAACTGGAGTAATAGTAGGTTGTGGACCACCATTTGGGTTTGGAGAAAGGACCTCATGACCTCTGCAAGACTAGTAAGTGTCCTGACCACTGAATACTCTCTCCAGCCCCCATATCTCCCTCCTACTCCTCTTCTCTTTCTCCTCTTCCTCCTCCTCTTTATTCTTATTCCTTTCTTCCTCCTCCTCCTCCTCCTCCTCCTCCTCCTCTTCCTCTTCCTCTTCCTCTTCCTCTTCCTCTTCCTCTTCCTCTTCCTCTTCCTCTTCCTCTTCTTCTTCTTCTTCTTCTTCTTCTTCTTCTTCTTCTTCTTCTTCTTCTTCTTCTTCTTCTTCTTCTTCTTTTGGAATTAGGTCTTCCTATGTATCCCTAGCTGGCCAGGAACTCAATATGCAGAACAGGCTGGCCTCAAACCCACAGAGATCTGCTTGCCTCTGACTCCTGTGTATTGGGATTAAAAGTGTGCGCCACCATGCCTGTTTTCATGTCTTAAAAGAAACACAAACATGGGGAGCAGAAGCATCAGTTGGGTCTCTGTTCCCAGGCCCAGGCACATGCACATGAGCATAGAATCCATAAAGTCGGTTACCTCCCTGGTCACAGTGCTTCTTGGTGCCTCCTCTAAGCTAGAGTTTGTGGCAAATAAGTGACCTGGGCCTCTGCAGCACTGCTCTTTCATTTCAGCTTCATGGTGTTTGGGGACTTTCCTACCTGTCACATCCCACACACTTAACTCCCCTTTGGCCAGCTGTTTCTTGTGGTGTGTTTTGACCATCCTTGAAACTGCCAGAAACTTCTACTTGGCTCTGAAAAAAGACATACTGTTCCACCAGGACCCTGGCTTCTCAAGACTGCCTCCAGAAAGGAAGCTAGGCTGGTCTGGATTTTTCATCCTCTCCCTTTCAGTTCTAGGAGTCGCTAACTATCCCCAGAGAGCTCTCTGAAT